>NC_044978.1:630289-937219 GCF_008728515.1 Papio anubis
GTAAGTGTGTGATGTGTGTGGTGTGTGTGTTTGATGTGTGTGTGATATGTGTTTGGTGTGCTGTATGTACTGTGTATTGTGTGTGGTGTCTGTGTGTGTACTCTATGTGTATATGTGTATGTGTGTGGTATGTGTGTGTTTGATGTGTGTGGTGTGTGTGTGGTGCTGTGTGTGTGGTATGTGTGTTAGGTTCATGTGTGTGTCGTGTGTTGTGGTGTGTGTAGTGTGTGTTGGGTGTGTGCAGTGTGTGTGCGTGTGCACACGGTGCGATGTGTGCAGTGTGTGGTGTCTGGGGTGTGTGCTTGTGCACATGGTGTGGTGTGTGCGGTGGGTTTGTGTGTGGTGTGTGCTGTTTGTGTGGTGTCTGTGTGTGGGGTGTGTGTGCTGTGTGTGTGTCATGAGTGCTTCTCTTAGTGTGTGGACATCAGTCTCCCAGACCAACTTTCTCCACGTGTCTGGGAACATAAGAAACAAGTTTCTGCAATAATTGCTACACAGCTTTTCCAGAGTAAGTGTGTGATGTGTGTGGTGTGTGTGTTTGATGTGTGTGTGATATGTGTTTGGTGTGCTGTATGTACTGTGTATTGTGTGTGGTGTCTGTGTGTGTACTCTATGTGTATATGTGTATGTGTGTGGTATGTGTGTGTTTGATGTGTGTGGTGTGTGTGTGGTGCTGTGTGTGTGGTATGTGTGTTAGGTTCATGTGTGTGTCGTGTGTTGTGGTGTGTGTAGTGTGTGTTGGGTGTGTGCAGTGTGTGTGCGTGTGCACACGGTGCGATGTGTGCAGTGTGTGGTGTCTGGGGTGTGTGCTTGTGCACATGGTGTGGTGTGTGCGGTGGGTTTGTGTGTGGTGTGTGCTGTTTGTGTGGTGTCTGTGTGTGGGGTGTGTGTGCTGTGTGTGTGTCATGAGTGCTTCTCTTAGTGTGTGGACATCAGTCTCCCAGACCAACTTTCTCCACGTGTCTGGGAACATAAGAAACAAGTTTCTGCAATAATTGCTACACAGCTTTTCCAGAGAGGGACCGAACCTCTGCGGTGAGTGGGTATCTGCGTCACTGCAGGAGGGAGTGTGAGGTCCCGGCTTGGCTCACACCCTCCATGAGTCTAGGCAGGGTCCAGGGTTTGGAGCCTTTCGTGGCTCTTGTTCCTGCTGGATCCCCCACAGTGGCCACAGAGGGAGGGCTCTGTTTCCACCACCGGGCACCCGAAGAGGACTGGAGTGCGGGAAGACCAGGTAATCATAATGGTATTAATAATAGCAGTAATCATACTGTTCTATACCTTGTATATGGCATAAGGGTTTTAACTTTTATGTAACATAATTGTTGTAAAAATGTCCCCAGTTGTTTGTCTTGTGCTTTTTACATGGTGTTCAAATGTGTAAGAAGTTTGCATTTTAGGCAGTTTCGTTTATCACTCCAATAATACCACCAACGGGATAATTATTCTTGATTTGTCGGTTTAAAATGTTACCCTGTTACTACACAAAATTACACAAAATTTCTGTGTTTTTAATTCTCTTTCATTTACGTGTTTATTTTTGTGCCATATCAAATGTTTAATTTTGAAAAGTTATAATGAAACAACAAAAAACCTACAAGCACACCTCAGAAGTATTGTGGATTTTGTTCCAGACCACTGCAATAAGACAAATGTTGCAATGAAGTTAGTCATACAATTTTTTTGGTTTCCCAGTGCATGTAAAAGTTATGTTTAAACTATACTGTAGTCTAATGAGTATGTTAATAGCCTTATGTCTAAAAACCGTATGTGCATACCTTAATTAAAATCACTTTATTGCTAAAAAATACTAACAAATGTCTGAGCCTTGAACAGGTCATAGTCTTTTTCTTGGTGGGGATCTTGCCTCTGTATTGATGGCTGCTGACTGCTCAGAGTAGGGGCTGCTGAAGGTTGGGTGCCTGTGACAATTTCTTAAAATAAGACAATGAGGTTTGTTGCATTGATACCCTGTTCGTTTCACAAAAGATTTCCCTGTAGCATGTGATGCTGTTTGATCGCATTTCATCCACAGTCGAACTTCCTTCAAAACTGGAGTCAACCCTCTCGAACCCTGTTGCCGCTTTCTCAACCAGGTTTATGGAATATCCTAAATCCTTTGCTGTCATTTCAGCAATGTTCATAGCATCTCCACCTGGAGCAGGTTCCATCTCAAGAAATATTTTCTTTTCTAATCCGTAAGAAGCAACTCCCCATTCGTTCAAGTTTTATCATGAGTTTACAGCAATTTCATCTCACCTTAAGGCTCTAATTCTAATTCTAGTTGTTTTGCGATTTCTACCACATCTGCAGGGACTTCCTCCGCTGACATCCTGAGCCTTCAAAGTCATCCAGGAGGGCTGGAATCAACTTCCTCCAAACTCCTGTTAATGTTGATATTTCAGCCTCCCCCCATGAATCACAAATGTCCTTAATGGCATCTAGAATGGCGAATCCTTTCCAAAAGGTTTTCAGGTCACTTTGTTCAGCTCCATCAAAGAAATCACTATCTACCACAGCTATACCTTTACAAAATGCATTTCTTATTTAATAATAAGACTTGAAATGTCGGAACTGCTCCTTGATCCATGGGCTGGACAGTGGATATTGTATTAGCAGACATGAAAACAATAGTAGTTTCCCTATACATCTCCATCGAGGCTCCCAAGAAACCAGGTGCATTTTCAATGAGCAGCAATATTTTTAAAGGCATCATATTTTTTCCAAGCAGTAGGTCTCAACAGTGGGCTTAAATTAGTCAGTAAATCATGCTGTTAACAGATGTGCTGTCATCCAGGCTGTGGTGTTCCATTTCCAGAGCATGGAAAGAGCAGATTTAACATAATTCTTAAGGGCCCTGGGATTTTCAGAAAGGTGAATGAGCA
This sequence comes from Papio anubis, assembly GCF_008728515.1. Taxonomy (NCBI): domain Eukaryota; kingdom Metazoa; phylum Chordata; class Mammalia; order Primates; family Cercopithecidae; genus Papio; species Papio anubis. Next base: position 633,175 of record NC_044978.1, read on the forward strand.
TTGGTTCAACTTGAAGTCACTCGCCGCAGTGGTCCCTGAAAGAGAGTCAGTCTGTCCTTTGAAGTTTTGAAGCCAGGCGTTGACTTCTCTCTAGCAATGAAAATTCTGCACGGCATCTTTGTCCAATGAAAGGCTGTTTCACCTTTATCGAAACTGATCGTTTAGTGTAGCCACCATCATCAGTGATCTTATCAAGAACCTTCTAGATAACTTGCTGCAGCTTCCCCATCTGCACTTGCCGCTTTATCTTGCACTTGTAGGTTACAAAAGTGGCTTCTTCACACCTCATGGACCAATCTGTCAGCTTCCAACTTTCTTCTACAGCATCCTCACCTGTCTCAGCTTTCGTAGAATTGATGAGAGTTAGGACCCTGCTCTGGATTAGGCTCTGGTTATGGGAATTTTGTGGCTGGTGTGATTTTCCATCCAGACCACTCAAACGTCCTCCTTATCAGCAATAAGGCTGTTTTGCTTTCTCATCATTTGTGTGTTCACGCAAGAGCAGTTTTAATTTCCTTTGAGGACTTTTCCTTTACATTTACAGCTTGACTGTTTGGTGCAGGGGGCCTACCTTTTGGCTTATTGTGGCTTTTGACATGTCATCCTCACTAAGCTTAATCATTTCTAGCTCTAGAGTTAAAGTGAGAGATATGCAATTATTTCTTTTATTTGAATACTTGGAGTGATTATGGTGATTATTTATAGGCTCGACTTAATATAACTGTGTCTCAGAGAACAGGAAGACCCAAAGACTGAGAGACAGAGAGAGAGAGAGAGAGAGAGACAGAGAGAGAGAGAGACGGGGGAGCAGCTGGTTGGTGGAGCAGGTACAACCTAGAGACGCTGTATATGAAGTCTGCCATCTTATGTGGGCATGGATCATGGCACCCGAAACATTGACAATAATAACATCAAAGATCAGTGATCACAGACCACCATCACAGAGATAATAGTAACGAACAGTTTAAATATTGTGAGAATCACCAAATGCGACATAGAGACTGAAAGTGCTTCTGAAAATTTGTTGGCAGTATACTTGCCCAAAGCAGGGTTGCCACAAACCTTCAGTTGGTAAAAAACAAAACAAAACACATTATCTGTGCAGCAGGAGAAAGTGAAACACAATAAAATGAGGTGTGCCTGTCCTTAAAATTTTCCTGGCGTGAAGGTAGCGAGTGGGCACTCGGTAGGTTTGTTGGACTCAGGTATTGTGTGGCTTCGTTCAGTCATTCCAAGGTGCACTCAATAACCATCCTCCTAACAGATTCATTTTTTTCTCTAAAAAATTAGAGAAATTTTTGGAATATTGCTGCTTCTTTCATGAAGAAATTCCAAATATGTAGTTGTCCTTTAAAAATCATATAATGCTCTAATGACTGATTTTTTTTTTTTTAAATTAACTCTGTCTTCGTCACAGCAACTCCACAACACCCATCCCAGAGTATTTTAGTGCAATCTCATCATCCACTGCTCTGTACATTTATCCAGCAGTTTGGCGAGCATGGACCTTGTACTGACGGTCAAGGTAAAAATTCAACCTAAGGTGTGACTACTTGGGACTTTAGGTTAGGTCAAAGATCTCTTATGACAACTGACACCAAAATGTGACTCAAGTTTCAATTAGAAGGCTCTCTACCCTTTTAATATTCAGATATACATTACTCAGAAGCCAACCCTCGATTTTTCTCCCTCTACTTTACCCTGCAGCCACAGAGACCCTCTGTTTTCACCACAAGACTGATGTGGCTGCAGAAGTCTCCTCCTTTGGTGTCTTCTATATCAAGCATACCTCTCTCTCTCTCTCTTTCTCTCTCTCTCTCTCACTCTCTCTCTCTCTCTCTATATATATATATATATATATATTTTTTTTTTTTTTTTTCCTGAAGATTTAGGGGCTCCTGGGAAGAAGTCATGTGCATCAAGCATTGCCTTTGGGACAACCTATAAAATTCCTCCTGCTTCTCCCCTTCATCTGGGAGCCTGGCCCCACCTGCTCCTCATCCTTCACAGCACTTCAGGCTCCTTACCTGGCCCCGGCCTCCAGCACAGCTGGAGAGAAGGAAGGTTCATTGCGCCTCCTCCAGCTGCTGCTGTGGGGAGGGAGCAGCCCTACCAGTTTTGACTGTTTCCAAAGATCTTCAAAGAAGTACAGTGAAGTCTTGGATTAACGTTTTCCAATTTACTTAAAGGCAATCAACTGTAAAACAAAAAATGTATAGTTCTTTTCATTATGGAACCAATAATTCAGTATCAGTGAATTTCATGGTCACAAAATCCACCACCAAGACGTTTCTGATTGGGAAGCGAAGGTGCTAAAACTTTTACTGTCAGTAACTACACGTATTGTTTCAGCCCTGAAATCAAGACAGGAGAGCTAATAATTTTCATTCTTGGTGTGGAAATATGTTCCTGTTTCCTGTTGAATTATGTCAATCAAGGCAAGCAAGCATTCATTTTATTCCATTTCAAAGCACTTGTCTCATGCATTAATTTTTTGTTTTTTTAAAGTTTTTACTTAATTACATATTAAAATAATAGTCAGATTAACAAGTATTTGTCTATACATGTGATATAAGATTTTAAAATATATTGGCCGGGCGCCATGGCTCATGCCTGTTATCCCAGCACTTTGGGAGGCTGAGACGGGTGGATCGCCTGAGGTCAGGAATTTGAGACCAGCCCGACCAACCTGGTGAAACCCCATCTCTGCTAAAAATATAACAATTAGCTGGGCGTGGTGGCACATGCCAATAATCCTGGCTACTCGAGAGGCTGAGGCAGGAGAATCACTTGAATCTGGGAGGCGGAGCTTGCAGTGAGCCGAGATTGCACCATTGCACTCCAGCCTGGGCAACAGAGTGAGACTCCGTCTCAATTTAAAAAAAAAAAGTGTGCACATATATATATATATACAGACACACACACACACACATACTGTAAAAGTCAAAATAAAATGTGTTAGGCATTCATTTTATTGAAAAATCATTTTAAATCAAATGTCATGGGGATACTCTGCAATGCACCCTTCAGCCCATTTCTACAACAGATTTATATATTGTCAGCAGTTGTCAGCAGACAGGAGCTATGATTGCACTCTAAAATTTATTTTACTACAAACATAAACCCTCGAAAACCTTCATAACATATTTTTCCCAATGGGTTTCAGTATGAATTGTGCATTTTGAAAATACCATGACTAGTTTAAAATCCATAAAAGACTGAAAAGAAATACTTACATTTCCCAAATGTGGCTTGTTACCTAGATCTACTAGTTTGTAAATGGATTCTGGCATTTAGGAAAATGAATTTAGTCTAAATTATCTGCTCATGGCTATCGGCCTCAGCATTGTGCTTTGCCTTTCCTTGTGATATTCCGCCCAGTGAGCGCCTGATACTTCTGGGGCGCCATTCCGGGTGCTGCAGTACAGCCACAACAAAGCAAAGTCCAGTCTTCATGGAGTTTGCTTTCTAATGAAAAAGGCAGATAATGAAGACAAAATCGAGGAAAATAATGGTGTAGTAGATGGTGTTAGGTGTATGAAGAAAAATAAAACAGGCAAAGGAACAGGGAGTGCCCGGCTGGTCTGTGGGGGTGGAGAGTCCTGCTGATTTATGTAGTTACTCAGAGAAGTTTCCCAGACATGGTGATATTAAGAATAAAGGCAATAAGGAAGGAAGCTTTGTAGATATCTGGGGAAAGAAATTCCAAAAAGGTCCTGGGGCAGGCTCCTGCTTGTCATTTCTGTGACCAGTAAGGGCGTTGATGTGGCTGGAGCAGAGAGGAGGCGCCAGAGTGAAAGACCCAGAGATCAGAGCCAGGGGCAATGCACGGTGTAGTCCCGAAGGCCTCGTGGCCCGTGGTGAGGACATCCGCTTCCGGAAATACAGGAAGCCTATGAGCAGATTCTAAACACACGAATGATGTCCCTCCTCCCATTGAAAATAATCACGCTGGTTATTGCACACAAATGATGTCTCTCCTACCACTGAAAATAATTACCCTGGTTATTGTGCGGGGCACAGAAGCTGAAGTGGGGAAAGCAGAATGGATATTGCAATAACCCAAGACTAACTGATGTTAAAGGAGGCCAGGGTTGTAGAGCTGAGAGTGAGAAAATGATCAGACTCTACATACACGAAGCAGGGCTGCTAGAGCCAACTGACCAACTGGATGTGGCTTTGAGATAAAAATATAGCTCATTTTTAGCCCAGGTTCACAACTGAAAGAATGAGGTCACTATTGAAATTAGTGACAAAAACTGCAATTACTTTTGCACCAACCTAATCACACATAAAAGGGAGGGTGAAGGAAGAACAATTTTGAGGATGTAAACTCGGGAATTTAGTTTCAGATGAGCAGAAGTTAAGACACTTCTTAGATTCCAGATGGAGTTGTACAGACACATCAGGAATCCAGCAGTGATGTCTGGGCCACAGACAAAAGTTTTTGAATCATTTTTATGCAGCTGTTACTTAAAATTTCAAATGTAGTTTATTTGGACTCTAGAATGAGTATAGATAGGGAGTTTTGAGGATTAACCTCTAGAGAACTTTGGCAGATAGAAGTGGATAAACCAAGCAAAAATATGAGAAGGTGCCACCAGTTAGGTAGATTAAGGGCAAGCATATTGTTTTTAAGTGATATTTTAAGATTTCAAAGTAAAAGAATATAAATTAATATAAAATGTCAGCTCGGATAAAATTATAGTCAAATTGTTTCTATGTAATGCTAACGCCTTGAGAATTTAAAAAGAATTATATGGCTTCAGATAAAAAAAGAACAGCTAGAAAGTAAGAGAATTCAAGGTCCAGTTATATCATTTCTTCTAAGTACACCACACTGTAGAAGGCATTTAGCGTGTGGAAGCCACAGTTTGAGTCAAATGTAAATAAGAACATTGCCCTAGATCAATGTGTGTTCAGCTGACTTCAGCTCTGTTTCTGCTAAAGTGTTACAGGAGAAGAACAACAGGGGAGAGATGAGGATTCGAGTGGCTACTGCTTTTACTGAGGAAAGAGGATTGAAAGCAAGGGAGTCAGGCGGTGGAACTTCCAAACAGATTCTCTCTGACATTGTGTGGGGCGAGAGGATAGGCTCTAGTTTCTTGAATTTTAAATTTGTGTCAAGAGAATGATCTCATATGATTTTTATTTTACTCTAAAAAAAAGTCAGTCAATCAATCTTAGAAACTATTTGAGTGTGCTCCTTCTTTCTCACACCTGGCATTGATCACAAATTTCCTGCCTTCATCTTCAGAATATATCCAAAACTTGTGCATTTCTCGTTCGCTCTGCCACCACAAATCAAGTCCGAGCCATTATTCCTTCATATTGGAATAACTGCAACAGCTTTCTAAGTAGCTCCCCTGCTTCTCTAGCTTCATCAGTAGATTCTTGTTTCACTCAGAATAAATTCCCAGCTCCTTCAGAGATGCCCTGCCACCTATGTAAGCTCATCCCCAGACTTCATCCCCATTTACCGAGCTCTTCTCTATTTTTCTAAAACATCAAGCACTGCTACACCTAGGCTTCTGTAGTGAACTGCTCGCTCTTCCTGGAATGCTCTTCCCACAGACTTTCATTGACTTCCTCACTCCTTTTACATTGCTGTTCAAATGTCACCTGATCAGAGAGGCTCCGCACGGCCATCTATGTTGCATAATGCTTCTTATCTCCTTCACCCTCCATAGTTTCCATGGAAGTTGTCATCATACTACCCATTATATGTGTACTTTTTGATCGTTTGCCTTTTTTCCTTACACTGGAATATAAGCTCTATGAGGGCAGGTATTTTATTAGTTTTGTTATGCTGTGTCCTTAGTGCTGAGAATGTGCTGAGCATGCAGTGGACAGGGAAAGTTATTTACTAAATGGGTAAGTGCATAAATGAATGAATCCTCGAGTGGATGAATGAGTGAATTTGGTGCTTCCTGGGTGATAAATTAGAAATTAAAATAAATGCAATCACTTTGATGGAGAAAATTTTAGAAGGTGGATCTGTTAGGTTTACCTAATCACAAAACACTGAGTTAACAAAATATTTGCTTTCTCTGTAGAAGGAGCATAGGTTTGGATATCAGGGGCTGAGTTCCAGGTAGTAAATTATACTGGAAGAACACTGGGCCTAGATGCCACTGTTAATTCCTACAAGACCCAGTTACTTGGCAAATTCGTAAAGATTCTTTACTGCTTTTGCTACACTGAAAAATAATTATGTGTAAGATCCTGTCTAAATCTGTAATTCCATACGCTAATTTTATATTGCATCTGCTGCTCTGCAACCTACTATCTGTGTGAGTGTGTATCAGTCATTGAACTCATCCAGGGCTGCAAAATTGTAATCCGTAAAAATGAGTGACAATTTCCTTAATTCATTTCTTCTAAAATGCTCTCATATTTTTTTTTCAGTAAGGACTTTCTGACTCTTACCTTGGTATATTTTCTATCTTCCTCCACCCGGACTTCAAGTTGAAGAGGATAGGGTATATAGGAGCTTAAATCTGAAGCATTACTCTCTGACGTTTTTCCTGCCAAGTTGTGTTCCCAGCCCCAGGCAGGGATCTCCTTTTCCTTTCTCTGTGTTGGCAACTTTCCTAAAGTGTTACTCTACTATTAACTTCTGTATTCCAGTCCTGGAAGCTTTGTTACTGATATCTAAAGTCCATATTTGAAAGTTTCAAGAAAATCCTTTTTTTTCTTACAATAAATCCTGGCTGCAACAAATCCAAATCATTTGCTTTGAGACTATTACACATTGCATACTAAAAATCACTGCTTTTTTTAAACCTAGAACAAAAGAAGTGAGTGCTTTGTTCTGGGCCATATAGAAGTAAAGCTTTCATGCCGTAAACAATTAAGGATTCCTAGAGATAAAGTTAATGTATTCTGGAACTAGAAAATAAGAAGTTAAATTCAAAGTAAAAGATATAAGATAGTAAAAATTAGAGCAGAAATCAATAAAATTGGAAACAAGAAATCAATAGAGAAAATCAACAAAACCAAAAGCTGCCTCTATGCAAAGATCAATAAAATTTATGAATTTGCAGTCAGTCTAAGAAAAAATGAAAGAAGATACAAATTACTAACAGAAATGGAAAAGGGACCATTCTGATCCAACAGATATTAGAAAAATAATAAAGGAATTTCAGGGAGAACTCTAAACCTACTTATTCGGTAACTTAGAGGAAAAGATTAAGTATCTGAAAAAATAATATCTATCAAAACATAAATAATCTGATTAGGCTTATAGTGACTTCAAATTTGAATTGTTAACTAATAACTTTCTAAAACTGAAAGTGCTGGGCTCAGGCAGTTTCAATGGTGGATTCTACCAAATATTTAAGGAACAAATCATACCCATAGTCTGCAATTCCTTCCAGAAAACAGAATCCGAGGAAACACTTCTTAACTTTTCCTATGTGGCTAGCATTAATCAAATACCAAAACTAGACAAAAATGTTACAAAAATGGAAATTATAGACCATGATATGGTTTGGTTTTGTCTCCCTGCCCAAATCTCATGTTCAGTTGTAATCCAATGTTGGAAGAAGGGCCTGTTGGGAGGTGATTGGAAGATGGGAGCAGATTTCCCCCTTGCTGTTCTTGTTATAGTGAGTGAGTTCTCACAAGATCTGGTTGTTAAAAAGTGTGTAGCAGCTCCCACTTTGCTCTCTTCCTCCTACTCCAGCCATGTGGGAGATGCCTTCCCCACCTTCACTTTTTGCCATGATTATAAGTTTCCTGAGGCCTCTCAAGTAATGCTTTCTGTACAGCCTGTGAAATCATGAGCTAATTAAACCACCTTTTACAAATAAATTGCCCAGTCTCAGGTGGTTCTTTATAACAGTGTTGGAAAATTGGTACCAGGAGTGGGGTATTGCTATAAAGATCCCTGAAAATGTGGAAGCAACATGGAAACTGAGTAACAGGCAGAGATTAGAACAGTTTGGAGGGCTAAGAAGAAGACAGGAATATGAGGGAAAGTTTGGAAATTTCTAGAGACTTGTTAAATTGTTGTGACCAAAAAGTTGATAGTGACATGGACAATGAAGTCCAGGTTGAGGTGGTTTTGGATGGAGATGAGGAACTTATTGGGAACTGAAGTAAAGGTCACTCTTATTATGCTGTAGCAAAGAGACTCGCAGCACTGAGCCCTTGCTCTCGGGCTCTGTGGAACTTTCAACTTGACAGTGATGATTTGGGGTATCTGGCCAAAGAAATTTCTAAGCAGCAAAGCATTCAAGATGTGATCTGGCTGTTTCCAACAGTGTATGGTCATATGTGTGAGCAAGTAAAGTACCTGAAACTGGAACTTACATTTAAAAGGAATGAAGAATATAAAAGTTTAGAAAATCTGCAGCCTGACCATGTGGTAGAAAAGGAAACCCCATTTTCTTGGGAAGAACTTAAGCCACCAACTGCAGAAATTTGCATAAGTAAAGAGGAGTCAAATGTGAGTGGCCAAAACAATGGGGAAAATGCCACAAAGGCATTTCAGAGACCTTTACAGCAGCCCCTCCCATCACAGGCCTGGAAGCCTAAGAGAAAAGAATGGTTTCATGGGCTGGGCCTAGGGCCCTGCTGTCCTGTGCAACCTTGAGACACTGCTCCCTGCATCCCAGTCACTCCAGCTCCAGCTGTGGCCAAAAGGGACCCAGAAATATCTTAGGCCACTGCTCCAGAGGGTGCAAGCCGTAAGCCTTGGTAGCTTCCATGTGGCATTGAGCCTGTGGGTGCACAGAGGGCAAGAGTTGAGGCTTCACGTCTTCTATCTAGATTTCAGAGGATGTATGGAAATATCTGGATGTCTGGCAGAAGTCTGCTGCAAGGATGGAGCTCTCATGGAGAACCTCTACTAGGGCAGTGCAAAAGGGAAATGTGGGATTGGAGCCCCCACACAGAGTCACCATTGGGGCACTGCCTAATGGAGCTGTGAGAAGAGGGCAACCATTCTCCAGAGTCTAGAATAGTAGATCAACTGACAGCTTGCACCATCTACCGGGAGAAACTGCAGTCATTCAATGTCAGTCTGTGAAAGCAGCTGCAGAGGTTGCACCCTGCAGAGCCAAAGGGGCAGAGTTGCCCAAGGCCTTGGGAACTCACCCTTTGCATCACCTTGCCCTGGATGTGAGACATGGATTCAAAGAAGATATTTTGGGGCTTCCAGATTTAATGAGTGACCTGTTGGGTTTTAGACTATCATGGAGCCCTTCACCTTTTTTTTTTTTTTTTTTTTTTGGCTAATTTCTCCCATTTGGAACAAGAACATGTATGCAATGCTTGAATCCCCATTGTATATTAGAAGTAACTAACTTGTTTTTTATTTTATAGGCTTATAGAAAGAAGGGACTAGACTTGTCTCAGATGAGATTTTGAACTTTTCAGTTACATGCTGGAATGAGTTAAGACTTTGGGGTACTGTTGGAAGGCATGGTTATATTTTGCAATGTGAGAAGGGCATGAGATTTGGGGGGGACCAGGGGCAAAGTAGTACGACTTGGATTTTTGTCCCCACCCAAATCTCATGTTGAATTGTAATCCAGTGTTGGAAGAGGGGGCTGGTGGGAGGTGATTGAATCATGTGGTGGATTTCCCCCTTGCTGTTCTAGTGATAGTGAGTGAGTTTTCAGGAGATCAGGTTGTTTAAAAGCGTGTAGCATGTCCCCCTTCAGTCCCTTCTTTCTGCTCCAGCTATGTAGGATGTGCCTTCTTCCCCTTTGCCTTCTGCCAGGATCATCAGTTTCCTCAGGCCTCCCCAGCCATGCTTCCTGCACAGACTGTGCAACTGTGAGTCAATTAAATTTATTTTCTTTATAAATTACACAGTTTCAGGTAGTTCTTTATAGCAGTGCAAGGATGGACTAATACAAGCCACAATCTTTCATGAACATAAATGCAAAAATTCTTAACAAAATATTCACAAATTAATTCTGGCAATATATAAAAGGATTTTAAATTGCAATTGCAACCAAGTGGGATTTATTCCAGATATGCAAGTCTGGTTCTACACTCAAAAATCAATTTATACAATCTATTGCATCAAAAGGCTAAAGAAGAAAAATTATATTATTATGTCAGTGAATGTGGCAAAGTACCTGCATAATTCAACACTCATTCATGATTAAAAAAAAAAAAAAAGAAAATAAACTCTCAGAAAACTGGAAATAGAAGGAAACTCCTTCAACTTGACAAAATAATAGTTACTAAAAAAAGTGCTAATATTGTACTTTGTGGTTAGAAACCAGATGCTTTCAACCTATGATTGGTTACAAGACAAGGATGTCCACTCTGACCACTCTTATTCAACACTGTACTAGAAAACATAGTTACTGTAATAAAATAAGAAAAATAAAGGGGAAACATATGGCGAATAAACAAATAAAACTTTCCTTGAAATGAACAAGTTATCTAGCAGAATAAAAAAAAAATCTTGTGGACCTAATAAGTGATCATAAAAAGATTTCAAGATACAAAGTTAATATACAAAAGTCATTTGCTTTCCTGTATACCAGCAATTGATAAGTGAAATTTTAAATTAAAATCAGAAGAGGTTACATACAGCATAATTCCTATATAACATTCTGGAAGAGGCAAAACTAGAAACAGTGAAAAGACCAGTGGTTGGCAGGTTCTTGGGGAAGTGGGGAGAGATGAATTGTTGGAGCACAGGGGAGTTTTAGAGCAGTGAAAAATTCTTCATGATACAGTAATGGTGGCTTTGGGGTTGGTTAGCTTGTACCCTGCAGCTGTTGTCACAGACTGGCATTGAATGACTGTAGGTTTTTAGAGATTTTTTATCTCTATCTAATCAGCCCAAAAGCCACCATAACAGTATTACCATTAGATATATCTAATCAGCCCAAAAGCCAGTGTCATGTTTAATATTATGCCCACATCCCCATTAACTCCATAACAAGAGGAAAAATAAAGCATTATGAGTAACATTACTTAAAACTTCTGTGTAAATTTTAGGCAAATAGTGATATTTATAGCTTAAAAACATGCACTTGTCAAACTCCATGGAATTGACAACAAAAAGAGTGAATTCTTATGTAAATAAATACAGCACATGCACGATACTATTGCAAGACATTAATAATAGGTGAAACTCTATGTGGGTTGGGATGGGGTAAATTTGGTATATGGAGACTCCCTGTAATTTCTTCACAGTTTTTTTTTTTCTTTTGGTAAACCTAAAACTGATCTAAAAATAAAGTCTATTAATAAAAAAATGAGTCCACATTTTCAAATTAATATTACATTATGCTTATCATTGAAATATATAAGATTAGAATCTGGAAGGAAAAGGAACAATGCTATGACCAAAACAAGTTGACAGACAATGTGAAGGCTGAGTTTGGGTGGATGTCTCTGTGTTCTAATTGTCTCGTGTTTCATTGTGACGACTCAATAGATACAATGCGTAGTTGATAGCTCAAGATACAAAGGCATAATTTTATTATATAAAGTTATACATATCACTAGGGTAGTCAAAAATCTAAATGATAAAATTTCCCCTTCTCCAAAAGAAAATACAGTTAAAGAAAAGATAAATGATACAATGAAAGACTGTTTAGTAAGAGAAAACATTATTGATAATAAGAACAATATACTATAACAGAACTATAAACAAACATGTCATATCTGTATCAATATATCTAATTGGTTCAAGATATAGTGGGCATGGTGGCTCACACCTGTTTTCCCAGCACTTTGGGAGGCTGAGGCAGGTGGATCAGTTGAAGTCAGGAGTTCAAGACCAGCCTGGCTAACATGGCAAAATGCTGTCTCTGCTAAAAGTACAAAATTAGCCAGGCGTGGTGGCAGGTGCTTGTAGTCCCAGCTACTTGGGAGCCTGAGGCATGAGAATCCCTTGAACCTGGGAGGCAGAGGTTGCAGTGAGTTGAGATTGCGCCACTATACTCCAGCCTAGGCGACAGAGTGAGACTCCATCTCAACAACATGAACAACATCAGTTCAAAAGCCAGTATCATGTTTAATATTACACAAACATCCCCATTAACTAACTCAGTTATAAGAGAAAGATAAGCATTCTGAAGAACGTTACTTAGAACTTCTGTGTAAACTTCAGACAAACACGTGGTATTTACAGCTTAAACACATGCCCATTTATTTTTTTTCCTTCCTGTCATAATCCAAGTGATATATTTCTCTTGTTGGCCAATTCTACCTCCTCTTGAATTTATCTTTCTAAATTACACCTGGTCATTTTTTTTAACTTTCTTATTGATTGAAATATACTCAAGACCTTCCTGTTCAGATACACAAAAATTAACAAACAAAAAAACACACAAACAAAAGTCAAAATTTTCCCTGATGGCATATCTTCTGTCAGAGAAGATATACTCTACTACCTCTATCAAGCTTGTTGTAAGAATTATTTTACTCTTGATGTCTCCAGTGACTCACTGTGCTTGATTTTGTCTTTGAATTCACTCCTCAGCTCAGGAGAATCTCCTTCCCCTCACAATTCCTGTGAAAACTCCTTGTCCATCCACCCTCAGCAGTCTCCTTATACCTGAACCCAATAGGTACTGTGTGTCCCTGTCTTGGTCAGTAACCAATACTGGGCTGGCCTTCCTCCTTGATGTTTTCTCTTTTTTCCATGCCTAGAGAGCTCTCTTAGTTTTATTTTTAATTCACAACCTTTTCTCATTTCCGTTTGTCTTCAGATTCTTCTCTTCTCCGTAGCTTGGACCAGGGGCACTGGAAATGGAAGAAAATGAATGTGAATTAGTTCAAGATAAATCAAGGAGGCTTGAGTAACTGCAATGTGGTCATTGCTAAGGCGTGACAAGTAAAAGAGAGGAAGGTGACAAGGCTGATTTTCTAGTGTCTGGTTTATCCAACCGAGTGGTTGATATTAACAATTCCTGAAAGACCACTGGGGTGTGAGTATATTTGGGGTACAGGAATTATGGGTTAGTTTTGACGTATGTCGAGCTTAAAGGAATCAATCACTCTCATGGTGTCATTTCTAACTGCTCCACTTTTAAAATCTAAATTCAGCCAGCTCTTACTCCAAGCACAATCTTTATATTTTCACTTTCTTGCTCCAATATTCCAGCTGCAACTGCACTTTGATCTCCTTAGAAACTTAAGTCTATAGCTTCCTTTAATGTTTTCCATAAGCTCCTCAGGCCTTCCCTTCCTTCCCTAGAGAGCTTATGTTAAAATTATACACCTATTATGTATCCACAAAAATTAAAAATAAAAATTCAAAAGCTATGTTCCCATATTTCACGCAGTACTGACAAAACCCTAAATCAGAGGTTCCCAAATCTCTTTTCACAGTGCCATTAATTTCTTGTTGTTTTTCCATAGCATACCCAGAGAAGAAGAAATATCTGACAGTTTCATTTCTTAGGTAGTTGTGTCTACACAACTTAATAAGTATTCATACAATAACAACTCAGGAGCCACATGAAAAAATGTAAATTGGAAAAAAGTAATATTTTTCTTTCATTTTTAGCCAGAATTAAGGATGAATGGGATGTGCGTGTCTGCTAGACATTGTACAACTGGTCATGCTTGCGATCTGGTGGAACATCACTGACCATCATGTTCTGTTTCACACTGATTTTAGTATAACACTTTCTTCTTATCACAGAAACCTCTGACAACCCAACTTCACAAAGACACCGTGTCATTATGAGCATGGTCTAGTTGAAAGTGAATGCCTGCAAGCTCATTCTTGAGATATTTCAAAGGCATTGGGGGTCATCATTTTTACCAATTTTGTGAAATTGCAAATTCTTGAGTCCATGCCGCCATTGTCTTTCCTGGGGAATACAACATCATGAGAATTTTTCTTTTCTTTTCTTTGTTTTTTTTTTTTTTTTCCACTTTTAATCTTGTTCTCCAACTTTGGTTTCACACTGCAGCCAGAATCATCTTTAAAAGAACAGAAGTCGCGTCATGCTGGTTCTGTGTCTGTAACCTTTCAAAGACTTCTTACTCTCACAAGAGGGTCCAGTTCCTCATCCTTTGTGATTTGTGGTCTGCTTGCCCCCAACCTCATTTCTTACCAAATTTACACCTCTATGCCTTTTACTCAATTTCATGACACACTGTGTTTCCCTCAGTTTCTCAAATGTGCGGATTTTGGTCTTTTTCACAGACTCTTCTTTCTGCCTGGAACAAATAAGTGTTCCTTCTTTTTTACCTGGTTAACTTCTCATTTTCTATATTTTTTTCTTAGCCATTTTTTCCTCAAGGGAGCATTGTCAGATTCCACAGGCTCAGTTAAATTTTATTGCTATGTGTTTCCTTTTGTAACTCATTCTAGGACAAATTGAAATATTGCAAGTAAATGGTGTGATTGCAGGTACATCATATTTTTCCTTGACTAGTCTATGGACTCATTGAACACACTGACTATTTCATGGTCACCTCTGCACCAGCTGCTCAAATGGTGCATAGAAAGGGATCAAAAATATTTACTAAACAAATGAAAATACACCTGCCATAACAAAACATAGATCTTAAGGACATGTTTTACCAAGTAATAATAACTATTGTATTAAGAGTGTAACGACTGTAATATATCTTACAGTCCTCAGTGATAGAATCATACAACATTGTACTCCAGGAAACTTGGCTGTTTTGTAGTAAAACTTTGTGTATTATTCACTGAAGTTTTAACAGTTATCGTATGCAATGGTATCCCTTCACTCATATCATTTGGTTTTACTTATATGCAAAATCTAATATCTAAAATGAGTAAATTCATATCTATAACATACTGAATTGTGTAAGTTTATTCTTAAAATATTAAAGTTTGCGCAATTTGATTACTTATTTAGAAAAACTTGTATAAAAAATCAAGCACTGATAAAAATCATTCAAACATTTATTTATTTATTTATTTATTGAGGCGGAGTCTCGCTCTGTGGCCCAGGCTGGAGTGAGCGGCGCCATCTTGGCTCCCTGCAAGCTCCGCCCCCCGGGTTCCCGCCATTCTCCTGCCTCAGCCTCCCGAGGAGCTGGGACCACAGGCGCCGCCACCGCACTCGGCTAGTTTTTTGTATTTTTAGTAGAGACGGGGTTTCACCGTGTTAGTCAGGCTGGTCTCCATCTCCTGACCTCATGATCCGCTGCCTCGGCCTCCCACAGTGCTGGGATTACAGGCGTGAGCCACCTTGCCCGGCTCAAATATTTATTTTTAATAGAAGAAAGCTCGGGTCAGTTTTATTTTGAAACAGTTGATGTATAACCAGCAGCATTTGGGGAGTTTCTGTGACATTTACCTGGATGCCTCTTAGTGACCCAGCGGCAGTCACGTAGAGCAGGCTTTGGAGGGAAAAAACATTCCAGGTCTTCATCCTCAACTCACACAAGAAAGTAGGAGCTGGAGAACGAAAATGTATTCTGCTTCCACCTGGGAAGAAACTTTCCCCTAGACCTGGAGAAGGTTCTTTTCAGCAAAGGGTAAGTATGGCTTCTGAAGTCATTTTCTGAAGGACCAGAAATAGCTACTCATTTTCTCCTACAAACTTGCTATGGATGCTCTGTGTTTGAGAAGGTGAAGTCAAAGCTGGCACGTGTGGTGGAGGCCATGAGAGCTCACCCTGCCTTGCTGCCTTTCTAAACTGTTTTCTATAGTGCTCGGGCAAAAAGTCTCTATGCATCTCTCTGTCCCAGAAACATCCCAAATGAACTGGGTTTCTTTTGTTGCTGTTTCTGTTGAAGCGAAGAGCTTTTAAATTCCCTTTAGCCCTTCACCTAGGAAGAGCAGGGATTATGTGCGTTTCGTCAGCATCTCAAACTTGGCTTAATGAAAGAGGACATTGGTTCCTTTGTTCCATCACCAGGAAAGCTTTGCTTCTCTCACAAAGAAGAGAAGAATCAGAAGCCTCATTTTTAAAGGCCTATCATACTCAGTCATCTATACTTCAAGAATGTGTTTTACAATGAGGTTTTTTTAGCCTTGGAGAAGTTTTAAAAGAAAAGATTGAGCGTTTGGGAAGAGAATGGACTGAGGAGCGAGGTAGTGAGTGTAGAAAATCCTGCTAGCTCCTTATTAAAGGAATCTGGAATGCAACCTCCATGGTGGGCAATAATTTTCGTTAAAAAAAAAAAACTGCCATAGCTGCAATACCTAGAACATGGTATAGCACATATCAGTAAATACTTTTAAAATGAACATATAAAACCAAGTCTAGATCCTCTCAGATTGATTGACAATGGAAGGAACAGTTCTACACAGAGACATGAAATGGGGCCACTTCAAACCTCATCTCCAGCCTATCTAGTTACATTGTATGAATAGCAAAGTGGGCAGAGGTACTGGTTGAGGGAACAGTGCATAGCTGTCTGCAGAGAGATTGCACTGCCTAGAGCTTAGGGGCCCAGCAGGTCTTAACCTTCCTTCTGGCAATGGGTGCAACATTGCATGGATAACTGAGAGTTATCTGTAATTATTTTAAGACTTATCATTTTAGCATGTAATTTGCCTTTCTCTTATTCTTTTTACACAAGAGAAATCATAGTTCCTTCAAAAAACCACTGCATGGAACCATTACTCTTTACAATTTGGCCTCTTTCCATAGAATAGTGTGTAGTGTTTGGCCATCATTTGTACCACAGCAATTCTATTGCTTCTGGAAGAAAATGGGTGCCAGGTTTGAAACATCTCATGCATCATTCTGGTCTAAATATGAAACTATTTGAGATAGTGTGACAGATCCAGCACCAAGAGATGGTAGCATAGAAAAAATTCGAAATTGTCACTTAAAACAGGTAGCAGAGACTAGTCAAGGAAGATGCTCGGCAAAGTCCTGCTTTCAAAACTGGATTTTAATTATTCTCTATTCTATTATTTATTTATTTATTTCTGATTTCAAAAAATGGTACAAGTTCTTTTGTGGAAATTTTGAAAACATACAGAAAATAACTAAAGAAGAAAAAAGAGTAATCATAACTTCATTGCCCCTGTATAATTATTGTCAACACCTTGACATGCAATCTTTCCAACTTTCATTTTTTAACTCTTATTTTGGGTCTGGAGGTACATGTGAAGGTTTATTACATAAGTAGATGCATGTCACATGGGTTTGTTGTACATACTATTTCATTACCAAAGTATTAAGCCCAGTACCCAACAGTTACCTTTTCTGCTCCTTTCCCTCCTCCCACCATCCTCACTTATGTAGGCCCCATTGTCTGTTGTTTCCTTCTTTGTGTTCATAGATTCTTATCATTTACACACTTATCATTTACACAACAGTGTTCTCACTTACAAGTGAGAACATGTGGTATTTTATTTTCTGTTCTTGCAGTAATTTGCTAACGATAATAGCTTCCAGCTCCATCCATGCTACTGCAAAAGACATGACCTCATTCTTTGTATGGCTGCATAGTACTCCATGGTGTATATGGGCCACATTTTCTTTATCCAACCTGTCATTGATGGACATTTAGGTTGATTCCATGCCTTGCTATTATGAATAGTGCTGCAATGAACATTCATGCGCACGTGTCTTTATGGTAAAATGATTTATATTCTTCTGGGTATATACCCAGTAATAGGATGGCTGGGTCAGATGGTAGAGCAACAGATATATTAGAAAATCTTCAACATCACTCATCATCCAAGAAATGCAAATCAAAACCACAACGAGTTGTCATTTCATACCAGTCAGAATGGCATTTGTTAAAAAGCCAAAGTTAACAGATGTTCATGAGGATTCAGAGAAAAAGGACATTTATACACTGTTAATGGAAATGTAAATTAGTTTAGCCACTGTGGAGGGAAGTTGGGCGATTTCTCAAAGAATTGAGAGTTGAACTACCATTCAACCCAGCAATCTTATTACTGGATATATACCCAAAAGAAAGTAAGTCATCGTAGCATGAAGATGCATGCACTTGCATGTTCATTGCAGCACTATTCACGATAGCAAAGACGTGGAATCCATCTAGGTGCTTATCAACAGTGGACTGGATAAATAAAATGCAGTACATATACACTGTGGATTACTACACAGTCATAAAAAATAATGAAATAATGTCCTTTGCAGAAACATGGATGGAGCTGGAGGCCATTATCTGAAGCCAGTTAACAGAGCAACAGAAAACCAAATACAGGGTGTTCTCACTTAAAAATGGGAGCTAAACACTGGGCACACATGAACATAAAGATATCAGCAACAGACACTGGAGACTACTAGAGTCGGGAGGGATAGACAGTGTCAAAGACTGAAACACGACCTTCGGGTACTAAGCTCAATGCCTGGATGACAGGATGAATTGTACCCCAAACCTCAGAGTTACACAATACATCCATGTAACAAACCTGTACATGTACCCCTGAGTCTAAAATAAAAGTTGAAAAAAAAATTGTCAAGTTTAGGGAAAGGAAGACATGCTGGCTTATCTGTCAACTCTCCATGTTGGCACAGGACAAGACATACCTTTTTCCTGTCTGGTCCTTGATTTCTCTCCCTACCTAGTGTGGCATATTCTAGCAGGTCACGTCACACTAGGGATGTGAGAACTTTTGCTAACTCTATGTACTTAAATGGCTTTTTCTCCATTCACAGTACAGGGATCTTCATTTCCTTCAGGGCAAGGAAACTGACTTTTATTTTGTCATACATTCTTCCTAATCTATTATTTATAAGTGAACTTTATTTCTCAAATCCCTCAGGGTTCTAGTATTTGGTTCTCAAAAGGGCTTGAAAATCATTGCCTCCCATACATAATGTCTCTACAGTGAGTATTGAAAATGTATTTGGAAAAAAAGAAAAAGCCAAAAATAGTTTTGTTGTAACCAGCATTTTTGGAGGTAAATAATAAGTGCTATCTATTGGGAACAGGAATAAAAGAATAAAAATGAATTACTGAGAGGAAATTAGATTGGTTGAATTATTGTATTGGTATGTTTAGTCAAATAAAGTTTTTTAAAGAGTAACGGTTTTTTTAAGTCATAACATATCTCCTCATGGATGAGGAATCAAAGTGGCTGTGTCGGAGCATGTTGCAAAAGAGACTGTAACTGGAGAGCTCAACAACCCCTCGCAACGGATAGAAACTACATAGGACATCAGCAAGGATATAGAAGGACCTCAAAACCTACAGGACCTAATAAACATTTATAACACACCGCCTCTTCCAAGTGCACATAGAATAGTTATCAAAATAGACTGTGACCTCAGCCATAAAAAAACTCAATAAATTTTTTAAAAATTGAATAATTCAGAGTATGTTATTTGACCACAAGTGAATACAAATAGAGATCAAAAGAAAAATAACAGGAAAGTCTCCAAACACTTGAAAACTGGACAGTTTTAAATAAAAAAATTAAAACTAAATAAGGGGAAGGGTCAAGATGGTGGAATAGAAGCAGCCAGTGTGGGCTGCTCTCAGGGAGAGGAGACAGGGTGGGGAACACTGACCCTGCAATATGATTGTCTAAGAAACTGTGTTTGGATCCACCAAGGCAGCGATGGGACACAGAGAACAGAGGGGAGCAAAGCTGAGAAAGGGACCTGTGCCAGCCTGGGAACGGGAGTTTCCACCTGCCCCCCAATCCACTAGGCTGATACACATAACTGCCTGCAGTCTTTGTGGAGGCAACACTCAGGCCGACAGGGACTCCCCCAGCAGGCCGTGGACCCCAGTGCAGCCTGGTACCAGTGCCACAGCTTCACAGAGGCCACTGTCAGTCGCAGTGCCCAGAAGCAATAAGGTTACTACACCACTCCTCAACAGACAGGGCCCGGTGAGGAGCCAGCTTCCAGCACAGCAGCTCTGCTTCTGCTTGAACTCTATAGGCAGGTGCAGCTCCGGGTCCCCCCAGGAAGCACCTGGATGGTGGGAGGCGGTGACTCCATTTGCTGCTCATAGCCAGGCAGGCCACGCCTGCAAGAGACCCCAGCACAGTGGACCCACTTCTGCCTGAATTCTGGAGGCAGGTACAGCTCCAGGTCCCCCCAGGAAGCACCTGGATGACAGAGCAGGCAACCACACTTGCCCATGCTTCTCCCAGCCAGGTGGGACATGCCAGTTGGGGATTCCAACACCTCTGCCTGAACTCTGTGGGTGGGCAAAGCTCCAGTTCCCCTGGGAAGCACCCGGTCACTGGATTGGGTCACTTCACCCATCCCCACTGCTGAGAGTCGGTTGGGACTTGCCGGCTTCTGCAATGCCCAAGAAGTGGGGAAGCCGTCATTCTCAACACTGAGAAGAGTGAGGTGCCTGGGATTGCAGAGTGAATGGAGTGACAAGGCATACCTGCCTCCAAAGGACCTGCTGGGAAGGGTATAACCCCTCCGTGAGAGAGCCCCATGGACCACAACACCTAACAAAGGAAAGGCATGCACAAAGCCAGTGATCAGAGGGAGCTTCTCTAATGCTCAGGAGTGGACCAGGTTAGGAGTCACCTCTGTCCTCCACCCACCACCACAGAGCACTACTGCCAGCTGCGTCAAACACCACCACAGAGCACTACTGCAACTACAGCAAACACCACCACAGAGCACAACTGCAGCTGCACCAAAGACCACCACAGAGCACTATTGCCAACTACACCAAAATAGAAAAGAACCCTCTGGCAAGTAAGAGCCTATCCACCACCACCACAGAGCACTACTGCCAACTGCAACAAACACCACCACAGAGCACTACTGCCAACTGCAGCAAACACCACCACAGAGCACTACTGCAACGCAGCAAACACCACCACAGAGCACTACTGCCAATTGCACCAAAATAGAAAAGAACCCTGTGAGTAAGAACCTATCCACCGGTCAACATTCTTAAACCTCACCTATTGGATCACAGCCCAAGATACAACATCAAAATATTTTGAAGTACACAGTACCTTTGAAAACTAAGGCAGAAATCTAGCTACAAATAAAGATTCTAAACAGAGTCTTGGCCCTCTGAAAACACTCAGAAATGAAGCCAGCTGACTATAGTCAACTTACATCACAGTGAAAGGAACATCTGGCCTCACACATGATAAAGAATCAATGTAAGAACTCTGGAATCTCAAAAGCCATGTGTTCTCTTGCCTCCAAACACACATACATACTAGCTCCCCCAAAATGACTCTCAGCCATAGTGGGATGACTAAAATGAAAGTCATAGAATGCAGAATCTGAATGGCAAGGAAGGTCATTGAGATTCAGGTGAAAGTTGAAACACAATGCAAGGGCTCAAAGGTATTGAGTAAGGTGATCCAGGAACTGAAAGACAAAATGACCATATTAAGAAAAAACCAAACTGAACTTCTGGAACTAAATAATTCACTTCAAGAATTTTATAGTAAAACCAAAAGCATTAACATCAGAATAGATCAAGTTGAGGACAGAACCTCAGAGCTTGAAGTCTGGTTCTTCAAAGCAACTCAGTGAGACAAAAATAAAGAAAACATAATTTTAGAAAATGAACAAAACCTCCAAGAAATATAGGATTATGGAAAGAGACCAAGTCTGTGACTCATTGGCATACCTGAAAGAAGCTCTACAATCTCTAGCACATGGCTTCCAAGGTCACTTCCAAGGTCACGCTGCTCATTTCCTTCCCAGCTAAGAGAAACAGGGACTTGAATATGGAGGACCCATGCTGCCACCTGGAAGAACCCAGCCTCAAGTAGTACATACCACTTTCATTCACGTTCTGATGCCGAAATTAGTCATCTTGTCTCCCCTAACTTTAAGGGTGCATGAGAAATGTGGTCTATATGTGTGCTCAGTAAGAGCAGTAGCATACATGTTGGTGAACAACTATCACTCTGATAGAATCACTATTATCAAATTGTAAGGGGAGGGTATATAAATGCAATAAGGGAGAGAATGGGAGATAGATTTACAGGCAATTTGTCTTTATTTTTATTGAATGTAGCTCTACAATATCAGGGTAGCTTAAGTGGTATAAAGTTCTAAGAGCCAGCCATAGTAGAGAGAATTTATCACTGAGATGCTCTGAATACAAAGAAATGTTACCAGTACTATCATCTGGGAATTCCTTCACTATAAAGTTAGAGTTGTCCTCTATGAATAACACCAATATCCAATAATGCAAATTTGAATATAGCAAATATTAAATGCATATGTCTGTATGAATCAGCTCAGCAAACAATTATGGATTAATTAATAAAAGAGAGCTCTATTCCTTTCTAGGGTTATTCCCTGGAATATCTTATCACTTGGTAAAGTACTGTTTGGTTATAAAGTTGGATCTTTAAATGTCAAAAGAACCACTAACATGTGATATGGTTTGGATGTTCGTGCCATCCAGATCTCGTGGGGAAATGTGATCCCCACTGGTGGAGGTGGGGGCTGGAGGGCACTGTTTGTGTCGTGGCGGTGGATCCCTCATGAATGGCTTGGTGTGTCCCTGTGGTAATGAGTAAGTTCTTATTCTATTAGTCACCTGAGAGTTGATTGTTACAAAGAGCCTGGCAACACCTCCTCTCCCTCTTTCTCTTTCTCTCACCGTGTAACACACCTGCTCTCCCTTCACCTTCTGCTACAGTTGTAAGTGCCCTGAGGCCTCACCAGAAGCAGATGCTGGCACCATGCTTGTACAGCATGCAGAACTGTGGGCCAAATAATCCCTTTTTCTTTGCAAATTGCCCAGACTTAGCTATTGCTCTATAGAAACACAAAATGAACAAATACAATATGTTTTACCAAAAACACAATTTTACTTGATAAAGTTGTTTAAGGAATTGTTTGCACTTCATATTGAATATTATATTTTAAAACAGATCAATTACAGCAAAATTTTGAAAAATATTAAAGTGTAGGAGAGTAATAAAATCTTTAATCCTTGTCTGTTTTCATTAAACTTTTTCTAATCATAGTGTCTTAATGAGCTATAAATGTCAGTTTGCTGTAAATCTGCTAGAAATGCTAAAGTTGATCTTTAAATTTGATATGGTTTTAAAGCTACTAATTAAAATGTGAAAGAAAATAATTTTATCTACAGTTATTCTTTTTATGTTTATGTGTGTATGTAATTTGTGTATGTTTATACAGTTTTAAAGTTTGCATGGGTCAATAATAGTGATCTCAATACAAATAACAAGAGAGAAATAAGGGCAATAGTTAGAAATATTTTACACAAACAAAACAAAAAAAGACACGCATATAACAGTCAGCCACTAATAACAAAAATGGGATTGGTTGCTTTGATAAACTTTATATGATGATATAATACAGGAAGTCATTTAGTGGTGCAGCTCTTCATATTAGTGAGAGGCCGTTGTCTATTTGTCTGCGTTGTCTATTTCCTGCACTGCCTGGAAGTGCAGGCAGTCAGAGCTGGAGATGACATAGTTGAATTCGATAAGGCTCATCTCCAATCAAAATCAGAATACATTCTTATACTAGGACAATCACTGTCTCAACAAACTCTATATTTTTATTTAACTCAAAATTAAACCAATATTTTGAGGAAGATTTTATAAGATTTACCTTCTTCTATTTTCTAAAATTATTATGGATACAAAATAGGTGTACATATTTATGAGGTCCGTGTGATGTTATTACACAAGGATACAACATGCAATGATTAAGTTCGGGTAACTGGGATACCTATCACCTCAACACTCATAATTTCTTTGTGTTAGGAACATTCCAATTCTACTCTTTTGGTTATTCTGAAATAAGGAATAAATTATTGCGAACTGTGGTTGTTCTATTGTGCTACCAAACACTAGATCTGATTCCTTCTATCTAAGTACACTTTTGTACCCATTAACCACCCTTCTTTGTACCCCCTCCCCACCACACTTCCCAACTTCTGGTAACCACCATTCTACTCTATCTCCATGAGTTTCATTTTTTTTTAGCTCCCACATATGACTAAGAATATGCGATATTTGTCTTTCTGTTCCTGGCTTATTTTACTTCACATAATGTCCTCCAGTTCTATCCGCAATGCTGTGAATGACAGAGTTTAATTCTTTTCGATGACTAAACAATATTCCATTGTGCATATACAACACATTTCCTTTATCCAGTCATCTGGGGATGAACTCTTAGGTTGATTCCATGTCTCGGCTGTTGTGAGTCGTGCTGCCATGAATGTGGGAGTGCAGATATCTGTTTAATATGCTAATTTCTTTATTTTGAGTATTTACCCAGCAGTGGAATTCCTGAATCATATGGTAGTTCTGTTTTTAGTTTTTTGAGGAACTGCCAAACTGTTCTCCATAGCAGTTGTACTAGTTTACATTCCCAACAACAGTGTACAAGGGTTCCCCTTTCTCTTTTTGAAAAATATTTAGATAAAAATAAATCTTAGGAGCAAATATAAGATTGATTATTTACTGTGGAAGTGCCATTCTGAATGAAACACCTGTTCCATTTTAAAACATCATAAAAACATTTTCCCTTAGTGTATGTTTTCCTTAAGTGTTCAAGTTAAACAATGTGTTATGTAATTGAAGGTGAAAATAGAGTGGAAAAAAATTGAGTAACAATTAAATTGTTGTTACTCTGTATGTGATTCTTTAAGGAATTGGTGCATGTGTTTGTTCTTAGATCAAATTGAGTATTTTACTTAACTGCTAAACAGGTTTCCCTGTAAAAGTACTACAGACCTCGTAAGTGAAAACAACAAAAAAAAATCTTGCTGTTACATAACATCATACAAGCAATTTGCATGATAGAATTATTTAAAAAACCAGGAAGACATTTACTGTCTTATCAAAGCACGTGCTGGTACCCCCTAGGCTAATATGAAGTACATCAGGTGATTGCCTCTAAGGAATGTCCTTTATTTAAAGGGATTTCTTTTGCACTGTAGTATGGTTAGCATGGTACAGAGCCAGGACTGAGTAAAGCTGTTGGCCCAAAAGAGTATAAATAAAATTAAAATTTCACATAGAGTTTTGTGAATTGTTTATTGATGATGTATTACTCCAAGAGGATACTGGCGCTGAGAATAAGATGCTTTTTTTGTTTTTTGAGACAGAGTTTCACTTGTTCCCCAGGCTGGAGTGCAGTGGTGCAATCTCGGCTCACCGTAAACTCCGCCTCCTGGGTTCAAGTGATTCTCCTGCCTCAGCCTCCCGAGCAGCTGGGATTACAGGCATGCACCACCACGCCCGGCTAATTTTGTATTTTTACTAGAGACAGGGTTTCACCATGTTGGTCGGGCTGCTCTCGAACTCCTGACCTCAAGTATCCACCCACCTTGGCCTTCCAAAATGTTGGGATTACAGGAGTGAGCCACCGTGCCTGGGGCATAAATTGCTTTTTTAATCGAATTTTTTAGACTCTACTTTTGCCTCTTAAAAAAGAATTATTTTCGTTTCTATGAAACTTTGTTTTCCTCGTAGAAAGTTAAGATCTCGTTATAGAGTTTCAATTAACTTCGTTTTGCTTTTATCCAGTCGATTTCTCTATTAGTTTAAAACTACTTGAAACTGAGAGAAACCAGTTTCTTTTTATATGAACAAGACACTCCTCCAAAATGGCAGAAGAAAATGATCTAACTTTTCAGCTTTTCATTACAATTTTAAACTAATTCAGGGACTATGTCCTCCAAAAGTTTCTATGGTGACTTGTGCAGTACATTACACACAGGAAGGTCTTTAAACAGCCTACAGAAATATTTCTCAGTTAACATTTGACAGGGATTTTTTTCCTCATTTGCACAAAATACGGAATTAAAAACCTCACCTCGAGTTGCTTCTTTTATGAACACATCATATTTTCCAAGCCGACAGGTAAACAAAGGAGATCTCCTTATAGTTTAGTGAAAACTATAACAATATTAAATTTTAAGTTTTTCAAAAATAAAGACCATATTTTGATCACAGTCACATTCCCAAGGGAATCTAATGTAGTATTCTAATGAAAATAAGTTTTCAATACATTTTTTTTTCTAAACTTAACATAAATAGACAAAACATGAGAGACAAATGGCCCAGTTTAAATTGTGGAATCCTCCTCCTTTCCTAGGGTCTGCAATACTTAGTGTTTCAAATTGTAACAAATCGACTCCCAAATGCCAGTGGCACTCATAGAGCCTTTTTACTGCGTGAGTAGAGCCTTGTTACTGCACGTACAGTTAGGCCATGATTCTGGAACCTGAGTTCCTTCCTTCCCGTAGCTTTGCTTCTTTCTAGGGTCTCCTCAGCCTCTGCATTCACCTAACAGAAGACTATCGAGAATGGGAGACACACAACCACTTCTTGAAGTCCGAGTGGACACTCATCATCATTATTCACTAGTTATATTGACTGGAACTAATCTCATGGCCAGACGCGGATGCCAAGGGGGGGCAGCTGGGGGAAAGGAGGATTTTAGGCAGAAGCGATGAAAATCAAAGCAAGGGGGCATTAAAGTGCCTCGTATATTACAGGAATGGAATATACCATTGTCTGCTTGTCTCCGGAATTATGTGTAGAGAGTGAGTGACAGGGGCTGGAGCCAAAAGAATGTAAAACTAAAGTGTGAAGGAACTTGAAAACTGGGTGGAGGGATATTTTGGAGTCTGTATGTTTTTTTATGGCAGGGTCTTGTTCAGTGGCCTAGGCTGGAGTGCAGTGGGACAATCATAGCTCACTGTAGCCTCAACCTCCTGGGCTCCAGTAATCCTCCCTCCTCAGTTTCTTGAATAGTGGGGACCGCAAGTTCATGCCACTATGCCTGGTTAATTTTAAACATTTTTATGGAGATGGGGTCTCACTCTGTTGCCCAGGCTGGAGTATAGTGGTATGATCATGGTTCACTAAAGCCTCAACCTCCTGGGATCAAGTGAATCTCCTGCCTCAGCCTCCTGAGGAGCTGGGACTCCAGTCTGCACAGCCACACCCAGCTAAATTTTTAATTTTAATTTTGTTTTATTTATTAACATGAGGTCTCCTTATGTTCCCCAGGCTGGTCTTGAACTACAGGACTCAAGGCACCCTGCCTACCTCAGCCTATGAAAGTGCTGCAAGCATGTCACCTAGCTCAGCTCGGTATTTCAGAATACACTGTTTGTTTCTAGCTCCATGGCAGATTGGAATCATAAACACCGAGACGAGGCTGAGGGAACTGCAGAGGCTTTGAATAGAAGCTCATCACTGGGCATAGTAGTTGCCTTCATGTTTATTCAGTGCTGGAGGTGGGAGGAAGACACTTAGGTTCTCCATGTGCTGAGTGCCGACTTGGGTGGCATCAAGACACTCAGCCCGAGGAATCAAGATTTAGAAAAGAAAATGGACTGTGACAGCTATACCTGGAGGTTTCATCATCAGAACCCTCTCTAGATCCTTGGAAAATGCATGCATATATATACGATCTTTGGAAATAAAATTTTCACTTCATTCACACAGCTTTTCTCCCTCCATTTTTACCTATGATGAATAATTAACCTGTTGACCAACACATGTCTATTTCAAAAGATTTTTCTCAGGATATATTTTGCCTCTAGACTGAAACACAAACATTTAGTTTCAAAATGTTTGATTATAATCAAAATGTGTTGGGTTTCTCTATGAGCTAACCCATCACTGGAACCTATCAAAAGTATACATTGAAGGACTTATGACAATCCAGTTACCACTTTAAGTATGAAGCATTTATTGCTATTTGTATGTTTTCTCTATTAAAAAGTCAATGAACATGATGCTACATTTTTATGTAGTCTTGGTTCTCTTTGGAAAAAATGTATGAGTATAGTGAGAATGAAGCTGCATAACTAAGAAAGTAATCTGATAATGAAGTACTGTTGCTTTAAATATGATCTAGAATGTAATAGCCTCTTATATACAAACATATTAATAACAATTTATTTTCTAGCATGACATAATATACCAAAAAGGGGTTGTTAGCTACCTTTATTTTGTTGCTGGATAATTGAATAATCAATATTGCTGATATTAATAAGTAATTTCAGTTTTTTTCATTTGTTTTGTGAGCAATAAAAAATAACCATATGAAAAAGTTGAAACTTGCTTTCTGGCACAAAAAACATTGAAAATGCCTGTTCTACATAGTGATTTGCAGTGGAGCAGCACAAGGATCCCTGTGGGGGAAAATGAATATTGAAATATTTTTCCTGTTTATTTCAGATTTTCATGGATGATAAAAATGCCTTTGAGGAATAAACATAAAAGCTACATAAATTGAATTATAATGGCAAAGTAAAATACCAAATTAATCAGAAAATCTAGATGAAATCCCATTGTTACATGAAAATAAAAAATCATTATTATTATTATTTTTACTTCTTGGTTAATTGCAATGGATGATATACTGAATGTCAAATCTTAGGAAACTGACAATTAAATTAGGAGAGAATCTGTAAGTCATTTTATTTATTCAAATGAAAGAAACATTTATACATTTAAGTTGGAACAGTGTGACTGTAATGCAGCATATTCAACCATATTATGTGCAATATTATAATGCAGCATATTCAACCGTATTATGTGCAATACTAGAGTCCAGATGACAGTCTTCTTCACTTCCAAATGAAATGTAAAATTGGCTTTATAAAGTTTTTCTTTAGAAAACACAAAGAAAGATTCAGCTCTTCCCCTGGCTGGCAAATGAACCAATGTTGTAATGCCTGCTGTTGGTATTTTAAAAGTTGTTCTACAAATCTGAGGACACTAAAGAGCTATTTCTAAATAATAGGACATTTCTACTTACAGTTTTAGAAAATTATAAAATAAGAACAGGTTGCCACTCCTCTGTAATGCTTGCTAACTTGCTATATAGTTAGAAAAATTTTAGAACCGAGTATTATTTCTCACACATCAGCTTAGCAAAACCAGAAAACGTTGAAAATGTGCTCTTTCGGCAAGATTCGGAGAACCAGTTGCTCTGATTTCTTGTTGGAGGTGCAAATTGATAGAATCCCTATGGGGAAAACTAATTTGATAATATCTAAGAAACTTGTTACTCCTTGTATTACTTGACTGAGCAATACCAACTCTATAAATATAGCTGTAAGATTCACCTCCACAAACAGGGGAGATGCACAGGTTTATTCAGTATGCCATTATTGGTAAAAACAAAAAATTAACAAATAAAATTAATGCCTACCAACCTAGAACGCATCACCAAGTGAAATGTTGTTAACTGTAAACACACACAAACTGAAAGACAGAGAGAATGAAAAACCACTAGGATATATTTGTAAGTGATCAAAGCAGGGGGTGCATGATACTGTGTACATTGTATAAAAAAGTAGAAATAAGAATATATCCAAACACTAGACACATATCTGAATATCAAACTAGGAACTAACAAAAATTATGGATAAGAACAGGATAGACAAGTTTGCAAGACTTGTATGTGTATGTTTAAAACAATAGTTTTGATCTTTAATCATACAAATATTTTACATATACAAAAATACATTAAGGGCAAAAAAAAAAAAAAAAAAACCAAATGCTAAGATTGAAAACATTAACAAGAAAAACAGTAGAATATGCTCACAGTCTAAGCATGACGGTATTAGACATCCGAGGCAAGAATTCAGCTAGAAAATTGCTAGGGGCACATGTGGAGCTGTAGTCATCATCCATATTTAGAAGGTCATCCCTACCATCACAGTATTGAATCATGCAATAGACATTCGATCTTCACATAACATTTCACTCAATACTTTTTCCTGGAACTGAGCTGGCAGGTTATACCATGACTTTTTCTAGAACGTTCCTAAAAAAGGCTGGCACAGTTTAGATTTTATTGTGAGATGACTGGGAAAACAGGTCACTGTGTTCACTGAGCTCTTCAGGGACTGTGATGAGCCAAACTGACAATTTACGTTCTGATTGCTTTATCCATAATGCACAGAGCTGGTCAAAGGGGTCACTGAAAAGAAGATAAATAGAAACTGATTGCATCACAAATCAAGTGTGCAAATAAACATCATAATCTCATTTTGACATCCTAGGACTGTGATTCGGTATCATGTCATCCATCTTTCACAGGCAGTTCAGCCACCCTCAGTCATGCCCGAAGCAGGGTCAGTGGTGACCCTCTTGCACTAGTGGGGTCACCCAGCAGATGCGTGGCCAATGGATGCTTCCGTCATGCCTCTTCCAGACCTTGAAACCCACACCTCTCTCAGATCAGATTCAGAGATCTCTGGCTTGTCATGCCAGGTTCTTGGTGTTCTCATTCCACTTTCCTCTCCCGTTTGATGAGATGATTCTATTCTTTATGCATATATACCTAGCCTGTAATAGTTTCTCTCTTCTAAATGCCATGACTGGTTTTTCCTATGCTTTTCCATTCTTTTTCTTCCATCAGTAAAGATCTATCCTTTCTTCTCTCTTTCTGTCTTAATAAGACCACCTGTTCTTGATTTCATAATGATGGCTTCTAACAATTTATTTTTCCCTTCACATTAACCTTTTTGGTTATACATTCACTATATGATGTTAGAACATCTCTTTATTTTCTTCAGATAATTAGATATTTAAAAGTAGTTTCCATAGACAATTATAAAATTTCTAAAAATCTGTCTTTTTCTATTTTCTAACACCTTCCAGAATCGGAGAATTAGATGTTATTGGCCTAATGAAGCACCAGAATAGTTATTTCAACACATCCAGGTGAAAAAACCTACTAATATAAAATACCTTATGCTATTTAGATCTTTATTAGACTTTTTAAGCGTGTGTATTTTATAAGTACATATAAGGTTATTTAAATTGATATAATTTCCCCACAGTGGGGGGAACCCTTGATATCTATCTAATTATTCACTATCTAGATAAATTACAAACTTAAAAAACCCCAAAATATGAATTTTATTATCTAAATATTTGTAAAGAATGTTCCTATTTGAAGTAATA
This sequence comes from Papio anubis, assembly GCF_008728515.1. Lineage (NCBI taxonomy): Eukaryota > Metazoa > Chordata > Mammalia > Primates > Cercopithecidae > Papio > Papio anubis. Next base: position 663,959 of record NC_044978.1, read on the forward strand.
TTTTATTTTTTCCAAAGCACTAGGTCCAGTACTTGATAATGGAGTTGCTGGGTTTGCAGGATGCATGAATTTGGAGGTTTCCACTCATCCCTCCCCTATATTGATGGAAGACAGCCCCTACTGATGTCTGAGATTCTACAATTAGAAGTGTATTAATTTGACGAAAGTCTTTTTATATTAAAATTTATATAATAAACATTCAAATGTGCTAGGAATTCCATAAAATAATGTATGAACTTGAAAAACCTAATTAGCTAGTGAAAAATTATGTAAATCAGCTCAATCCCTGAAGAGAAAGTTTGGGTTGGAGGGAGGATGTGGTCACTTAGTGGCTAGGAGGAAGTGCACATCCAAGATGAGCAGAAGAAATGCACAAAAGGCGAAGGGCTCCACTATGCCAAGATGAATTGTAAATTACTCATGTGTTGCCTGGTGGAGAGAACATAGATTTCTAAAGAAAATATATTTCTAAGATAATTATGAAGGAAGAGATCTAGAGAATTGTGCTTTAAATACTTATCTGGCACTAAATTTAAAAACATATTGACATTTTGCTGCTGATTTTTAAATACCTGGATATGGAATGACAGTCAAATTGTTTTCTGTAAATTCTGAAGGACACAGAACGTGTGTGAGTAGACGTGACTTCTTGGTTTAACTCCCTTCTCGTTGCAGTGGCTGCCTTCTAGCCTTTTTGATTTCAGTCTCGTTAGTTTTACAACCCCTATCAAACTGCCCTTTGACACCAGCTGCTCTGAGTGGCTGGCACCACACACTGGATATCTTGCAATAAAACATCACATGGTCAGGAAAAGCTAAATCCGACTGGATGTTGATGATCGATGTACACGCTCCTGGAAAAAGCAAATCAATGTTCGCCTCGTCAGATCTCCGCTTTGTACTGACAAATGGATTTTTCTATCCTGACAGTATGAGAGGTCATCTAATTTAATGAAAGAACCTAATATAACCTCTAGTGAAAAAAATCAGAAAACTGCAAATTATTAATTATTTATTTTACTTTCAATAGAAATATAAGGAAGAATAGTAGAATTTGAAATAGCAAGTTCTGATAAATTAGTAATTCAGTGCTAGTTTTATAATCCTATTATAAAATGGCCTTCTTTAGTACTCACTCGAGATCAGTGTCCATTGACTTTCTATAAGATCAACAGACAATGAAAATAAAATTAAATATAAATAGCACTGTTGCTATACCTATAGAAATAAATAAAATAGTCTCAGTTTTAGAAGTTCTATGGATTTCTACATCTTGTCATATGCTGTGTTCTGTTTCTTTTCTTCCATGATAGTATAAACAGCCACTTGACTTTTTTGAATGTCTTCTTTTTTCTTTTTTTGGTAAATTGAGGGGGCTGGGTTAGATGGTCTTTAAAATAAATTTAGATCCAAATATAAAGGTTAATTTATATAGTTTTTAAAACCAGAAATCTTTCCTGCTTGGAGTTTTGGTGAAATCAAGAAAAGAAATGGTGGGAAATGGCATACATATTTCTTTTATATAAAAAACAAATAATGACATAAACTACTAAAACTATAAATATATATATATATATATATATTTTTTTTTTTTTCTTCTGAGACAGAGTCTGGCCCTGTCCCCCAGGCTGGAGTGCAGTGGCGCAATCTTGGCTCACTGCAACCACCACCTCCAGGGTTCATGCCATTCTCCTGCCTCAGTCTCCCTAGTAGCTGGGACTACAGGCGCCCGCCACTACACCTGGCTAATTTTTTCTTTTTTTTTTGTATTTTTAGTAGAGACGGGGTTTCACCATGTTAGCCAGGATGGTCTCGATCTCCTGACCTCGTGATCCGCCCACCTCGGTCGCCGGAAGTGTTGGGATTACAGGCATGAGCCACCACGCCTGGCCCTAAAATTTTATATTTTTAAGATTTGGTTACTTACCTATTAATTAGCAACACACTACTATGTAGTCATGATATAATTTTTTTATTTTGCTCACCAAATAATTATAGCTATGCAGTGAATAAAAAAATAATATCTGCTGTAAAGCACTAATTGAAAAATTTGGCAATTATGAATATTCCTACGTAAGTAGTTGTAGACATGTTTTTATTTCTATTATGGAAATACCTAGAATTAGAATTGTGGGGTTATATGTACAATTTTAGCTGTTTAATACAACTTTTTTTGCAAACTAGTTCTATGATTTTCCAGTTTCCCCAATGACACATGAACATTCCCGTTGCACTCCACCCTCGCCAATGTTAGATTTTATCATTTTTTTTCTATTTCTTCTATATCTGCTAGATGTTTTAATTTACATTTCCCTGGGTACAAGTGATATTGAGCACATTGCATGTAGATATTGATCATTTATAATCTTTCTTTGAAATGACTGCTAAGATTTTTCATATGAGGTTATTTTACCTTTTACTATTATAGAAATTCTTTATAAATATTGAATTTATCAAGATTTCAGCTCTTTGTTAAGGATTGTTTTGTCAATATTTTTTCCAGTGTGTTACTTGTCCTTTTTTTTCAATAATGGAGTTTTTAGGAACAGAAATTCTTTTATTTTAATGGACTCCATCAATTTTCATGATTATTTAATTCTATACCATGAGAAATAATTGTCATAGAGACAAAAACTTATTTTTATTTTTTCTCTTAAAGCTGTATAGTTTTAGTTTCCTCATTTATTTGTATCAACCAATTTAAACTAATTTTTGAGTATAGTGTTAAATAGGGGTTACATTTTATTTTTTCTGTGTGGATATTTATTTTAGCACCCTCTGTTGAAAAAAAATTTATTTCCCAATTACCTTTGTGTAAAATAAGATGATTGGAGTCGAATTTGTTCTTACAATTGTGTGTCATTTGTTGATTGAAGGCTGGTACCAAGTGACTTGATAGTAGATCTCTAAGTCTAGGAATCACATGGTGTGAGTCCTCTGACTCTGGTTTTTGTTTTGTTTTGTTTCGTTTTTTTCTTTTTTTAGATTTATTGTTTTTGGTCATTTGCATTACCTTAAACTTAAGAGTAAAATTGTAAATTTCTACAAAAATGTCTACTAGAATTATATTTAGGATTGCATCAAATTTAAAATTAATTGGAGATAATTAACATATTAATATTGTGTGTTATGATCCAAGAACACTGTATGTCTCAGTTTACTTAGATATTTTTTGGTTTCTTTGGCAATGCCTTGTAGTTTTCTGTAAAGATATTGCCCACTTTTTGCTGAAATAACTTTTAAGAATTATGTTTTTTGGTGCTATTGTGAATGGTATTTTAACGCTTTAATTTTCCAATTTTTTACTGCTTTATATAGAAGTATCATTGACTGCTTAAAGATAAGCCTAATTCGAACTATGCGCAATTCGCTTATTGTATTTACTAGTTGTTTTGTAGATTTCTTAGGATTTCTGTGTGAACAATCATGTCATCCACAAATCAGAACAGCTTACTTCTTTCTGGTCTTTATGTCTTTTCTTCCTTCGTTTTTTCCTTCCTTCCTTTCTTCCTTCAGCATGCAGCTCCTTATTATATTCTCATATTATTGTTTTAACGTTTGTGAGATAGTGCAGGGATAATGCCTCTCATATTTCTGATATTGGTAATTTGTGTTTTCTCCTTTCTTTCTTGATCTAGTAAGCTAGGGTTTTATCACTTTTCTCATCTATTCAAATAACTATATTTGAACATCATTCATTTTCTCTGTTACATGCTTATTTTTATTTGGTTTATCCATTTCTCAAAATCATTTTCTTAAATATGCAAAATCCTGATATTTTGGAAGTTTTGCAGTACCACTAATTAATTGATTGTCTTTATATTGCCATTGTTCAATTGAATATTTTGTAACACTCAACAATCTTTGACCTGTTAGGTAGGAAGCTATCCTGGCCCTAAACAAGGGAAAGATCAGATTGGGGACAAATTTTAGAAGTTGTTAGCTTATAGTATTATAAATAAATAATCCATCTAGATAGCAAATTTTTAAACTCCATCTCGCTCTCTCCTTAACACACACACAAATACATACACACAAACATATACATTCACAAACACACACACACACAAAGTAGATGTTGTGTTTATTCATTTAACAAGTACTTGTTGAGTGGCAAATTTGTATTAGCCATTTTTCAAGACACTGAAAATACAATGTATATCAATAGCCATCACTATGATTTATCAAGCTACTGTATGCTAGGCATATATATTATCTCTAATCACAAAGATTCTATGCTATATTTTTAAGCCAGAAAAATATGACTTAAAGGAGTCAAATGTCTTCAGAGTTTTATTTAACTTCCTTGTATTGGGGTTCAAAGCCAGGCTGGTCAGATTCTACAATCAAAGCACAGTAAACTAAGGCAGGCAAAGAAGCATTTAGGAAATAAAAAGCATGAAGGATCTTAAAACTTTTTTTAAAAAAATACATTAAAATGTCAGAAATATTTGAAGTACAAAAAGTCAGCAATGGTTTAGGATGAAGTTTATTAAAAGCAACATTCCATAAATCTAAGCCATTATTAAGCACCCTATATCTTAACAATATATATTGAAAGGCTTCTGGGGACAATATTCAGTTGGAAAGTATTTTAAAAAGTCACAATATGACTTACTATGGCAACCAGAAGTGATAACTTTGTTCCAGTGGCAGGTAATAACCTGCTTCTTTCTTCCTATTAATACATGATTTCTTTTGTGGCTGTAGTAAAACAACATATACAAATGATTCATTACAGCAAAGACAGATACCCAAGGAAAAGATGTTAACATTTTCATTCTGTTGAATTCAGTGTAATTTAATTTAATGATATGCCCGTGAACTAACACTTGACATTACCAAAATCTGTCTAAAGGCGCAATCATTGTGTTTAATTTTAACTCCTCTATTTATTTTTTTCAGATTAATACAGTATGCAGACCATTTAAGCTAACTTGCATTTTGAATGTCAGCATCAGCTACAGGAAGTTGCTTACTAAGTTTACAGTGTTAAAGATGATAACATACAAAATTATTTTCTAATACTAAAGAATATATCATGCATGCTTTTGGAACTTGGGATAGTGTTGGATGCTTTTCAATGGGTGTTTTTTCGAATGCTTTATTTAAAGCTTTTAAAAAATAATAGAAACTTCCTTTTCATCACAGAGAGACACTCATTAGGATGGCCAGTATGATTGGTTTCCAAATAACCATTCTGTGACAGAGGACAGAAGCCAATTCACAAAACCGGTATTATCCTCCTTGCCAATCCTGATTTATGGATGGTATTATGACCCAGTTCTGGTCGATGAAGCAGGAAGAAATTCTACTGTAGGGCTTCTGAGAAAAGTTTCTCCTTCTTGAAAAAGAAACACTCCCTCTGGACAGGGCCAGGTGATTCGTACAATTTCACAGCCGTCCTGTAGCCATGAGGGCTTGAGACTGAGGGTAAAGGTGACCCTCTGAGACTGGCAGAGCAGAAGCCAGGACCTGGGGCTCCAGTGACTACAGTGAGCTGTTGAGACACTCAGGCCTGGATCTTGTTCTACCTTCAACTGAGAGAATGCTTTTCCATACTGTTTATCAGAATCTGACTTGGGGTTTCTGTTACAGCTGAAAATCTCCTAACAGATTCATTCATTTAGTTGCACGTAATCATGGTGTGGTCAATTCAGGTGGAAATCTGATTTTGAGATTGTAGATTATGTTGTAATGCGATAGCTTTTCCATCATATTTAGTAGATACAAAGAGAAGAGTAAAATCAAGGTCCTGTGCACTTTAAGTCTTACAGGATCTATTAAAAAAAAGTCATTTCTAGAATTTCATTTCACATTGTGTACAATAATGAAATCAAGAGCATTTTGTCTTAAGTAGCAGCTTGAAAGCAAGGACATAAGAATAAAATTTATTTGCACTTGTTTTTTAAATTTTAAGTTTAATATTTGTTGTCGTTATTTAGACAAGTCCAGAACAAAAGAAAAATTCCAATTAGAGAAAGAAGCAGCAGCCCCTAACTACCAACTGCCGTCTTTTCTATCAGAAATTCTACCTTGTTCCCTTTCTTATCCTCACTCCTGCTGCTCACCCACCCTCATCCTACAGGTTGTAACGGTGCTGACTCCTTTTTGTCCTTTTATACTTCGACCACCAGTAAGACAGTAGTGATCACTGTTCGGTCCATAAAATTCTAGCATCAAAAAAAACTTGGACCAGTGGTTACAGATGAAGATTTATAAACCCTGCATCACACTTTACAAATCAGAATCACACTTTATAAATCTGATGGCAGAACCCAGGGATCTGTATTTTTAATAAGGCCCACGTGAAGCACATTCAAATATGAGAACTCCTCCTTGAAGTCTTTTGAGCTCAGATGTTTCCTCTTGTTAGCATCCTCTCTGAATTTCTTCGTTCCACGATGGGATCCCTTCTTGCCACTGCGTTCCCCATAATTGTTTGCACTGCTCATGGGGGGACCCAGATCAATGAAGGCTCCAGGGAGCAGGCTGTGTGACCATATTCACAAATCCATTCCACCGCCCAGCACAATGCCTGATTTGAGGAGGTGCTCATTGTGTCTGAATAAGTAAATGGGAAAAGAGAGGTCACCAGTTTGGGGACGGTAGGGAGGATGGAAAACGCTGTGTGGAAACAGAGCAAGAGTCACCAACAGCATTGGGAACACGTGACATGACCAAACCTTGCTGTAGAGTAGCTTCCGAGGATGGAAAAAAAATGGGGGTGGGGGGCGGATGTGAAACTCAATTTCACAGAAAAAGAATTTTCCTTCTGCCAACAATCAGCACCAAGGCTGGAGTAAAGGATAGGGAGGGAGCTGGGGTGATCTGCGGCGACACTACACGCCCTTTCCAGAGGAAGTTTTAAAACCAAAGTGCAGTAGTAGGCTCAATTCAGAGTCTAAAGATGAATCTAATTAGACCAACACGTGTATTTATATTTATGAAGAAAAAAGGCAAATGGTCTTTAAACCTTTACGTTTCTGCTTTAGTAGAATGCAGCCCTCAGACCAATATTAACCAGGTAAACTTTGTTCATTTAACAAATTTGGGTTATTTCTGCTTGAACAAAGATCTGCAACATTTGACGGAAACTGTGAGATACTACATTGTATCATATGCTATTGTTAAGCATCTAGCAGTACACGTAGTAGTTTGGGCTGGGTCTCGAGTGTGTGATACATTTAAAACACATTGCATGGCATCCGTAGAGCTGTGATAACTGGGTTGACTAAGGTGTGCAGGTGCTTCTAACCGAGAACAGGAAGTGAGTTTCACACATCTCTCTTAGATACTGTTTCATATTCTAACTTCAGATACTGCCAAATACTTCTGTTGGTAAGAAAAATGAGAGAAGAAGATTGATGGAAATCTAAGAACATAAGAATTCAGAAGAAATGAAATTATCTATTTATGTACAGTAAATAATTACAAAAATCCAGAACAAGAAAATCACATTCAGATATTTGCAGTACATAATGTGAATTATATGGGAATAAATAAAAGTGATAAATCACTCTTCAAATAGCATTCCTCAACTGTCCTTACATAATTTATTTTTGTAAGCTTGATAAAGTATTTACCAAATCTTCATGAATCATTCTAGAGAAGCAATTTCAGGTGAAGGGAAGAGGTTTATGGAGACAGAACAACACAGGAGTTTGGGCACAAAATTCCTCCCAGTCAAAGCGGTAACCTGGCTTCTGTTCTTCAGCTCAAGGGCTGAATGTCCTCATGGAAATAATGGCTAACACATGAGTGCAGTCAAAAGACAGTATCTCCACCTCTTATGAGGTTAGGTTCTGTATACCACTCACCAATGTATCCCCAGAGTCTACCTCAATACCTGGCACATAAATACACAATAAAATGTGTATTGATTTGAAGCACACTCTTAGAACAGAGGCACAAATATTCTGAGTCTGTTTAGAGGATACTTTTAAATATTGCCTCAAGTTTGTTTAGAAGATATTTTCAGAAACTACTTTTTCATATAAAATTGACTTAAGTGAATATTGAGTTCTCCAGTTCTGATACTACATGAAACTTGAAAAAACAGCTGCATTTTGTACTTCCTGTGATCCAGAAAATGACAAATTTATCAATAAGTTTTACTACAAAAGCATATATTAGTTTTTAAATTTGAATGAATTTTTTTCACCAGCACATTTTAACCACTGCATTTCATCACTGTATGTTCCACTGCATTTTAACAGTTCAGTTCAGTGAATATTTAGTGAGTGTGTAGTATGTGCAGAGCATTTAAAATAGTTATATAAATTCTAAACATGAAAATCCAGGTTGAGGCCAGGCGCGGTGGCTCACGCCTGTAATCCCAGCACTTTGGGAGGCCGAGGCGGGCGGATCACAAGGTCAGGAGATCGAGACCATGGTGAAACCCCGTCTCTACTAAAAATAGAAAAAATTAGTCGGGCGCAGTGGCGGGCGCCTGTAGTCCCAGCTACTCGGCAGGCTGAGGCAGGAGAATGGCGTGAACCAGGGAGTCGGAGCTTGCAGTGAGCCGAGATTGCGCCACTGCACTCCAGCCTGGGCAACAGAGCGAGACTCTGTCTCAAAAAAAAAAAAAAAAAAAAGAAAATCCAGGTTGCAGACACCAAGAGCTCAGCAACTGGTGGAGGGGACCGACATATAGAGAAATCATTTCAGTATAAGGTTGATGGCCAAATGTGTTCCAGTGGACAATATAAACAATGTGATACTTGAGTATAGGAATACTAATTTTAATTTGCAAAAAAAATTTTATTTGTAGTAAAATTATAGTTCATAGATAACATGTCAACTTAGTAATTTTTAAAATGAAATATTTTAGCCCTTGAAAACTAAGATTATGTTTACTTGTCTAAAGTAAAAATTAAAGTCATCAGTGGACCATTTTGTGCCTGTTCTAAAGGGTGTTTTAGGGCCACTTTTAAGTGAGCAAGAATTGAACTAAAAATTTCTAAATCCATTTTCACTTTAAAGTTTGGATCCTAATTTTTCCCTTGTATATCTGTGCTGTATTCAGTTTAGTTTTTAATACATAATTTAGTTTATGATTATTTAAACTACATTTAAGTAATACCATCTACTTTACAGAGCCTTCTTATCACTACCAAGCTTCTACCATTTTACCTTTAAACTCTGGAGTGGTATTTATCACATCTATCTGCTTTCATAATTCTTTGAACATGTTAGGAGTCTTCAAAAGTTCATGTACCTTATGAATCAAACTATGCATAGATTTCAATAATGTTTTGCACCAAAATGAACTCACACTAACTTCTTATAATGTGTCTGAACAGGACCTTGTGTGAGGAACTGTGAAGGATAAGATAATGAGTTTGAATAGAGTCCATATCAGAGTAACATAAATTCTGCTAAAATTTAAGCAAGAACAAGCATCAAATTTATAGTGATGCTAGGGTGAAATAATAGTAAAAGCATCAATTATTTATAAAAGTTTACGGAGACAATGCCCCAAAGAAATCAATAATGTACAAATAGAAAAGTTATTTTAAGAAAGGATGATATTTTATGAAAGGTGTTGAAGATGAAGTCTGCAGCAGCAAACCATCCACATCAATTTGTGAGAAAAAAATCCATCTTGTTTGTTCTCTAATTGGAGAAGATTGGTCATCAACAGCAAAAACAATAGCTAACAAAATAGACTCCTCCACTGGTTCAGCTTAGACAGTTCTGACTAAAACATTTACAGTTGAAGAATCTTTCCACTTGCTGCACACCAAAACCAACGTGAACAGACCAACTGAAGACGAGAGCAGATGTGAACAGATCAGCTGAAGACGAGAGTGGATGTGAACAGATCAGCTGAAGACGAGAGTGGATGTGAACAGACCAGCTGAAGACAACAGCGGAGCTTGCAACGGAAATTTTGAACAAGTGGGATGAAGAGCCTGAAGCATTTCTTCAAAGAATTGTAACAAGAGAGGAAGCATGACCCTATCACTACAATCCTGAAGACAAAGCACAATCAAAGCAATGGCTATCAAGAAGCGGAAGTAGAGCACAAGTAGACAAGGCATCTTGCTTGTTGACTTCCTGCAGAGGCAAAGAACAATAACATCTGCTTGTGGCGAGAGAGTATTGAGAAAGTTAGCCAAAGCTCTAGCAGAAGAATGCCCAGAAAGCCTTCCGCACAGAGTGCTTCTCCACCACAACAATGCTGCTGCTCAATTACTCTTATCAAACAAGGGCCGTTTTGTGAGAGTTTCATTGCAAAATAATTATGCGTTCTCTTTACAGTCCTGATTTGGCTGCTTCTGGCTTCTTTTTGTTTCCTAATCATAAAATGTCTTTAAAGGACACTCATTTTTCTTCAGTTAAGGATGTGTAAAAGACCACATCAACATCCTTAAATTCCAAGGACCCTCAGTTCTTTAGGGATGAACTAAATGGCTAGTAGCATTGCTTACAAAAGTGTCTTGAACTTCATGAAGCTTATGTTGATAAATAAAAAGTTTTGTTTTTTATCTTTTACTTTTATTTTTCCACAAACTTTTTGAAGTCCCCTCATAACTATATGATGCTCTGAGGACAGACAACACTGATCTCTCACTGTTTTAAATTCCTTCACAACAGCTGGCTCAGAACTTCACAGTTTCAATCTGTATTAATCAAATGGTCTTCCATGGGTTTCCTAGTAACGGATTTAATGTATAAATTATGATAGGAGCTAAATGTTTGCTTCTAAGTAAAATGAAGGTGGATGGGAGTAATGGATTTTACCTGCTAAGGGTGCATTAAGAAAATGGAAACAAAGGGATAAACATAAATTATTTGATTAACTTATTCATTTGAATGATATCATATCCTTATATTTATTAAATTAATCTGTCTCACATTATTTTACCTATAAAATTAGCTAATTTTACTCTTGTTACTTAACCCTCTGGAAACAGTTTGAGTGGCCCTGCCAAAATTCATGTTGGAACCTTAATTCTCAGTGCAGAGAAATGTTGGAAGGTGAAACTTCCAGCAGGTGGGGACTAAGGGAGGTGTGTGAGTAAGGTCATGTCGGGGGCTCCACCCTCACGGGCAGTTTAATGCTATGGTAGTGGTAATGAGTTCTCACTCTTGAAGACTAGATTAGCTCTTGCAGAAATGGATCCATTCATGAGACGGTAGGTTGTTATTGAGCTAGGTTGCCTCTGGTGTCTTGCCCCTTTTGCGCACCTGCTTCTGTGTCTGCTTCCACCTCTCCACCATGTTGTGGTGCATCGTGAGGTCCTCACCAGAAGCTGACCAGACATCAGCTCTATGCTCTGTGAACCTCCAAGCCTCCAGAACAGTGAGCCAAATAAACCTCTTTTCTTTATACATTACCTTGTCTCAGGTACAGCAACACAAAATGGAATAAGACAAACCTTATTACATGAAATTACATGTAGAGTTAATCCATACCTTTTAAAATGTTTATCCTGATGGCATTATTTTTGACACCCTGGAATGCATAAACTTCTCTCCAGGACATCATTCAGGCATTCATTTCTTCATTGCTTCATCATCAATTTAACATGGTAATGTCTTTGGAGATACAAAGAAGAACAAGATGTGATTTCTACTCTCAGATGACTGAGGCTCAACCAGAAAGGAAAGATATACAAAGGTCTAACTTTAAAACAATGTGAATGTGTCCTAATGAAGATATTAGGAAGTGCTGGCAGGTGGTAAAGGAAGAAAATGGTTGAAGTGGTGTCATGGGAAGAAAGCATTTTTTGAAGGTTAAGAGTGCCAAACAACAAAAAATGATCCCGAGAAATCAAGCACTGTATGATATAAAATATGTTAAAAGGATTTATTACATGAAGGTCATCTGTTATTTACAAGGTCACTGGCAGAAGATAATTGGAGTAAAAGCTCAATTGCAATGTGATAAGGACTTTTTAGTTGGAGGTGAGAACAGGTAGCCGACACACACAGATAATTTGGCGAAATTAGTTTATTATTGAAGGTTGGGGGAGAGCCAGAGGAATAACTAGAAGAGCAGGTCTCTTAAAAAAAAAATTTGTTTCATTTTTGGTTTAAAAAATTAAAATAGTGATGGGAAGGAGCCAGTGGAGAGTGGGTGTAAATATAGTAGAGGCTATCGATGCAATAAAACTGAGTAACACAGAAGGTGGGAAGAAACAGGGACCAGAGTCAAGAGGAGGAATTAGCCATGTGGAGAAGAAACACTTCTAATGAATAGTGATGGAAGATGGAGGAGGAAGGTGCAAACTCGGGCTTTTACAATTCATGATAGGACATCAGAAGGGGTTCTACTCTGATAGTATTTAAGTATTTTTCTAAGAAGTAGGAGGCAAGGAACCAGGAAATTACTTGAATTGGCAAATTATCATATTGTCTTCCATTTCAATATTCTCATATAAAAAACACAGACATGAATTGTTGATCTGTCTCCTCCAGAGAAATTAAATGAGTGTGTACATTTTTATTAACGTAGCAGTTAACATTGGAGGTTACCTGATAATATCAGAGAGAGGATATCAACCTATATCCAAGTTTCAAATAGTATGTCATTTTCCTTTTTTTTTTTTTTTTTTTTTCTTTTTTTTTTTTTTTGAGCTGGAGTCTCGCTCTTTCATCCAGGCTGGAGTGCAGTGGTGCAATTTTGGCTCACTGCAAGCTCCACCTCCTGAGTTCAAGTGATTCTCCTGCCTCAGCCTCCCCAAGTAGCTGGGACCATAGGCGCATGTCACCACGCCCAGCTAATATTTGTGTTTTTAGTAGAGATGGGGTTTCGCCATGTTGGCCAGGCTGGTCTCAAACTCCTGACCTCTGGTGATCCACCTGCCTCGGCCTCCCAGAGTGCTGGGATTACAGGCTGAGCCACTGCAACTACCTAGTATGTCATTTCTTAGATATGCATCCAATGATGGACCACAAATTCTCACGCCCACCACCACCACCACCACAAGTCTACCACCTCCACTAAACATCGTTTTAGCAGTAGGGCTTATTGGCCACTGCTCCAAGCATTTTATGTACACAGTATTATATGTCTTTTAACCATCTTGGCTATATTCAAAGATAGGTCATATTAATATTTCTATTTTAAAGTTAAGGAATCCAAGACAGAGAGTTCAAATAATTGAACAAAGGTCACACAGAAAGTGAGAGGTAGATCTAAGATTATCCCCAGACAACCCAACAGCCGAATCCTGATCTCAGCTACACGTTCTGTACTAATGGGCCGCAGTGTCAAACTCCCCGTGCGTTCACACAGGTCACCTGGAACCCAACAGCTAAATCCTGATCTCAGCTACACATTCTGTGCTAATGGGCCGCAGTGTCAAACTCCCCATGCGTTCACACAGGTCACCTGGAACCCAACAGCTGAATCCTGATTTCAGCTACACATTCTGTGCTAATGGGCCGCAGCATCAAACTCCCTATGCGTTCACATAGGTCACCTGGAACCCAAGTGGTTAAACGTCATAGAAAGAGGCATTTGGGGAGAAGAAGACCCACTGGGTTCTGTACTGATGGGTAGTACAGAAAGTAAGAGAGCCAGGATGAAAACATCCTTATCAGCCTTATACATACACACATATTTTTAAATGATTTTAAACAACTAGTGCTACATAAGTAAGCGAATATGGATAGTTATTCAATCTAATTTAAAGAAATAAATAAAAATCAACTTTTTTCTTTGTTTTAAAATCACCATATTCAAGTTTTTAGTACTGTCTTGAAATTATGCTTATTTTGTAATTTAGTAATATTTCTCTCATTTTAGTGACTGTTTATGCATACATACTTTGACCAGGTCTCATTTCAACCATTTTCTTTCAAGGTCAATTGATAATTATGTGTACTACAATAAGGAAAATAACTTCATTAATTATAGAAGTTTTAATTGATATCTTATTTAAGCATTTCATACAGAGAACCTAAAAAGCTAGCACTACCTGGGTATTATATGGAACAAGTAATTTCTGTATCTTTCCAAAGTTGGTTCTACTCTTGTGTTGAGTAACAGCAAAGACATATTCAACTTTGCAAATCAGGAACAATGTGCACTTCTGGAACTGGTACACTTAGATCATAGAATATTTGTCATTGTAACATCTGAGCCATCTTTAGGATGAGAAACAGAGTCGAATTTTGACTCCATAAAGTCATGCCACCTTTTTGATCTATGTACTCAGCTAGCCAATGAAACCATCAGCCACACATTCATGTAGCTGAGAGACCTCTGCAGGGTCTGTTTAAATCCCAGGGTCTGCACCCCTGCGGTACAATGGAGTCATTATGGCCATCAGCCTGATAACCTTGAAAACCTGCCCATACATTTTCTACACACTGTACTAATCACAGCAGAGGGGAAAACGGTGTTCCTACTTTGGCCTTAGCAGTCTGACAATTTTAAGTGGAAAAAATGTTTTTCGTTTTTTTCCATAGTCTTTGAAATTGATATTTTAATAACTAGCAACCCTCAAGCCTCATTCCAGAGCTACTGTTTCTCTCATGTAGTTTTAATTTTTCCTCCCTTTGGTGAAATGACCTTGGACTACTGTGCTAAAGAGCAAATGGCTGATTTGATATTTACATCCAAGGTCCTGTACAGTAAATTTCAGTGAAAGAAATATAAACAAGGTAAAAGTGCATTTTTGCATAAGTGCTTCCTTCTGAGTCAGTGGAAAAGAATGTGCCAGTCTTGACAGTGATTATGTCCCTTGCTCCTTTTATTTAATATTTAATTAATTTTTACAGAAATGTCACAGGTGAATACAACTCTCTCCAGCATAAGGTTTTTATTTTGGGAAGTAATTCAGAGTTCAAAGCTTCCAACTGTGACAGAATGGTCATCATTGCAATACCAAATATCTCTGTCTAATACTTGCTTACAAAAAGAAGCTCCATGGACCAAATGAGGAACAGTAGTTTAGTGCAGATGCTTGCCCTAGTTTAAGCATGTTTGGTATTCCATTCCTAGTAATGATGTTTATTTGCACTATGCATTATAATTTTAAAAAGGTTGACATATCCATTTCTCATTGCTACAGAATTGGCTGCAATTTCTGAATCATTCCAAAAGGCCTCTACCTGAGAACAGGTTCACTATTACTCCTGCTAAAACTGCACATCTTAGGACATTGTTATTGCTTCTAGCTCAAATAATAGGAAGAGGAGATATGCTCAGGTAGAAGAATTGAAGAAATATGCTACACTTAACAAAGACTTCATCAAGACTCTAGTGAACACCAGTGATTGCTTTTTACGGAAAAGCTGTGTCCTAGGATTTACCTTGACCTGCTGAACACAGAGGGATTTTTCACTCCTTGTTTGTCAGGGAAAGCAGCACCACTATTTCCTGCAGTCATTCAGGGAAAGAATAGCAGAGCTCTGCTCTCCTGCAATGAATCCGCCATGTAAAAACTAGGGAGGTTCAACCTATCAATCAACTTACATCATTCCTCTCTTAAGGACACTTCAATGTCTTTATGAGTTCAATGCCAATAGAGTAAATTCCAGAGTTTTCTATAGTCCACAGGGCTCTAAATGATTCCATGCTTGCTTGCCTCCTTTGTGGTTTTTTTGCCATTCTGACATTACCCACTTCATGCCATCCAGACTATTTTGTCACTGTTGCTGTTGCTCCAGGTCACATCAGGCTTACCCTTGCTTTTTCTATGACTGAGATTGTCCTCCCAGATACTTAGATGGCTGGTTCAGTTTTCCATGTTTAACATTTCACTTCTGATGCCAGTTCCTCCAACAGCTCCTCATGCCTCAGAATCACTCCCTGTGCCTCCTGTCAATCACTCCCCATCTCTTGACCTTGTTTTATTTCTTCATAGCACCTAACACTGCCTGTAATTACCTTATCTATTTATTTATCTAATTTCGTTGTTCCTTCACTAGAATGTAAATTTCACAAGAGAAGGGACTGTGTCTGTCCTATGCATTGCTGTGTCTCCTAAGTCTAAAACAGGGTCTGGTCCCAGAGTAGGTGTGTACTCAAAACACGTTGAAGAAAAAAATAAAAAACAAAAAACATTTCTTCTAAATGCTTTTCTTGAGGAGGAAAAAATGGAAACTGTTGAAATGATTCAAGCTAACTGTTGAAAATTAGAACTGTAAAGATTCATCCATCTTCTGAAACCCTTTCAGAATTCTTTTGAGACATTCCTTGGCATCCCCGAGTCTTTTAAAAATATTTCATGCATTACCTTTAATAATGCAATGTGTGTCTGTTGAAAAGCTGGTCTGGACCATGGTTGCCAGCATTGACTGATAACCACCTGCAGTGAACGGCTCCCCTGGCATCCATCCAAGGAGCAAACAGCAACAGGAACCAATTCAACTTTCAGGATACTGATCATGGAGAAAAATGGTCAGTTGGGGGGCTCTTCTTGAGCCATCTGTGCCAAGACAGACAACCAGAGAGGGAACCGGGTCCCAGGACACTCAGTGCAGAAAGTCCTCTTGCAGAGGCTCAACGTGCTGTTAGATTCTACTGGCCAGTTGGGTTTTCTCATCTTTATTTTCCATGGATATTACCATCTCTTGGGTCTTCAGTCAGTGACGACTGTCTCTGCTCTTTTTGGACCATTGATCTACACAAGTACTTATATTTAGACACAAAATAGAGAAAAATCACAATTGCTTAGTTCACATAGAATTTTAATATTTCCTCATAAGACTCAGAAAGATAATCCTAATATCTGATATAGCAAATACTGCTCATAAAGCATTAGGAAATAATTAATGATAGCCCATTTCAGTTTGATAACTGACCAGAACGCCCAGTTAGAGAGAATAGCTGAAGTTTGGAAAAAGACTGAGGCTAGATACGACCTGGCAGTCTGTATTTTCTACTGGTCAAAGGCAGTTCATCCTACTTACAGCTTAGTGTTGGTCTCTGTGAGGCTTACTCTGTTCAGTCTCTTGCCTCAGTATCCATTTGCATCTTCTCTTCTTTTTGCCACCTAAATGTTGACCGTACCTGGGATTCAGTAGTCGCCCTGTTCTTTTTCTAGGTTTGCTCTTCCTCTTACGACCTTTTTGATTTGCACAGCTTCAAATCACCTCTGGAGTTGAACTCACATCTATGTCTTCTGCCTTGAGTTTCAACCTTGCCTTCTATACATTTTTCTACACTTTAGCATTCATCATTTATTCTGCAAAATCAACTGCCTGTTCTATTAGTTTTTCTTATAATCTCAAATACAATAAGCTCATTTTTGCATGGTATCAGTTCTCTAAACTTCAGGGTTTATATGAATTAAGAGACTGTCTAGCAGTCCTGCCTACCCTACCACAGCCCTAACAATGCCTAGTTTGTGAACTTATCAATAGATACGTTTGTTTACAACACTTTGCAGCTTAAAAAATAAGTTAATAGCTGCCATGCTCAAATAAAAAGACACGGTTTCTACAAATGAGTGAGCTACAGAAATGGTTTGATGATAAAACATTCTTTTCACTTTTAATAAAATTTCAATTTATTATTATTTCGAGATGGAGTCTCTCTCTGTTGCTCAGGCTGGAATGCAGTGGTGCGATCTCAGCTCACTGCAACCTCCCCCTCCAGGGTTCAAACAATTTTACCGCCTCGGCCTCTGAAGTAGTGGTGTGTCCGGAACTGGTGGGTTCTTGATGGGTTCTTGATCTCACTGACTTCCAAGAATGAAGCAGCAGACTCTCAGGGTGAGTATTACAGTTCTTAAAGATGGTGTGTCCTGAGTTTGCTCCTTCAGATGTGTCTGCAGTTTCTTTCTTCTGGTGGGTTGGTGGTCTGCCGACTTCAGGAGTGAAGCTGCAGACCTCAGTGTTACAATTCTTAAAGGCAGCGCATCTGGACTTGTTCGTTCTTCCTGGTAGGTTTGTGGTCTAGCTGGCTTCAGAAGGGAAGCTGCAGACCTTCCTGGGGAGGGTTACAACTCGTAAGGAGTGAGTGCCAACAAGACTTATCCTAAAGAGCAAAAGAACAAACCTTCCACTGACCGGACGCATATCCCAGCGAGTTGCCTCTGTGGACGCGGGCAGCCTGCTTTTATTCCCTTATGTGGCCCCACCCACATCCTGCTGATTGGTCCATTTTACAGAGAGCTGATTGGTCCATTTTGTCAGAGTGCTGATTGGTGTGGTTACAATCCCTGAGCCAACACAGAGTGTTGATTGGTGCATTTACAATCCTCTAGCTAGACACAAAAGTTCTCCAAGTCGCCACCACACTGAGGAGCCCAGCTGATTTCACTTAGTGGGTCCCACGCCAGGGCCCAGGGTCGTGGGCAGAGTTGCCTGCTAGTCCCTTCCCCTACGCCTGCATTTCTCAGCCCTGCCCTGCGTCCCCCCAGTACTTCTCAGCCCTTGGGTGGGATCCTGCCCTGGCGAGCAGGGGAGGGCACCCGTCAGGGAGGCTTGGGCCACGTGGGAGCCCACTGCAGGGGTACTTGGGTACGGCAGGCTGCAGGTCCAGAGCCCTGCCCCAAGGGGAGGCAGCTGAGGCCCAGCGAGAGTTCCAGCATGGGGCAGGGGGGCCGGCAGTGCTGGGGGACCCTGCTTGCAATCTCAGCAGCTGCTGGCCTGGGTGCTAAGCCCCTCACTGCCTGGGGCCAGCTGCACAAGCCAGCCACTCTGAGTGCGGAGCCACCGAGCCCAGCCCACCCAGAACTCGAGCTGGACTGTGAGCCCCGCCGGCAGCCCCGGTTCCCGCCAGCACCTCTGCCTCCACACCTCCCGGCAAGGAGAGGGAGCCAACTCCAGCCTCGGCCAGTCCAGAGAGGGGCTCCCACAGTGCAGTGGCGGGTGAAAGGCTCCTCAAGCGCCGGCAGAGTGGATGCCCAGGCCCAGGAGGCCGGGAGAGCCAGCGAGGGCTGCCAGGGTGCTGTCACCTTTCAGTGGGATTACAGGCATGCACCACTACTCTGGTTAATTTTTGTATTTTTAATGCAGACAGGGTTTCACCATGTTGGCCAGGCTATTCTCAAACTCCTGGTCTCAGGTGATCCACCTTCCTCGGCTTCCCAAGGTGCTAGGATTACAGGCATGAGTCACAATGCCCAGCCAAAATTTCCATTTATTATTTAAATAAAATAAGAAATTTTTATTTTTAAGGGTGATATCAAACAGTTTCAAGTTTTAGCAAACATGTATTATTCACACAAACAAATGGATGCAGACACACACTTTTATCCTCCAGAACAAATAGTTCACTGTTGCCAAAATTTACTGTTGCTCTACAATGTGTTACCCTCAGCAAGTTTCTTTCTTGTCTTTCCTCCTCCCCTTTCTTGTTTTCTTTTTTCTTTCTTTCCCTTGTCAATAAACCTAGAATTTGCTCAGTCTGTTTACATAACTAGTCATTTTAAATTATTGATTTAAGTGGCATTTTGATCAAGTCATCTGAACATGACTAATTTGGGAATTTAGGCCTTAACCATTCTAATTTCCAGATAATTTTTTAAACTTTTTTTTCCACTAAAATGTGTCCTTTAAGAACATAAAAACTCAAGATTTTAAGAACACAGTGCAAACCTATTTTTCTGCTTTTTCCCTTGATTTATGAACTCAATTAGTCCAAACTATAAATAACCCCATTTAATAATTTTTATTATAAAAGTCATAAATTCATGAATCTGATAAAAATTCTTGACTAATGTGAAAGATCACCATTTAAACTGTGCTGTATCCAAGTTATTTCAACTTTATGTGAAGTTACCTAGCTATTAGTTTATATAACGTTTCTGGTTTGGGATATCTACCTTGTAAAAATTCTTCGAATAAATGAAAACAATTCTTATCTTCTTTCTAGCATAACATTATTCAACTCTCAACATTACTCTGGTCAACTCTTGTTGTGTAATGTGAATTTAATGGATGACAAACTTGGCAGAAGTGTCTCTCCCAAGGTGTCAAACTCAGTCTCACTAGCCTGTCACGGAAGTTGAGGAGACTAAACAGAGGGGTCATCTCCCATGCCACGTTGTCTTATAGCTTCTGAGGATGCATTGACCTGGTGCCTCTGCTTCACTTTTCACTCATGCTACTTCTATCCATTTCAGCATCAACCAGTTCCTAGATTTTTTGATTTAATACTTCAGTAAACATTCAAAACAAAAATTAGGATGTCAAACAGGTTTTCCGATT
The DNA here is from genome assembly GCF_008728515.1 of Papio anubis. Classification (NCBI taxonomy): domain Eukaryota; kingdom Metazoa; phylum Chordata; class Mammalia; order Primates; family Cercopithecidae; genus Papio; species Papio anubis. Next base: position 684,080 of record NC_044978.1, read on the forward strand.
TTTAATTTTTAAAGTCAGAATACTAAAATTTACATTAAATACCTCTCACTTAATATCACAAAATATCTATTATCTATCTTTATTTATCTAATTTTACTATTGACCAAAAGACAATTGTTTTTTCCAGGGAGAGGGGAACATATTGGCTCCCTTTTACATTTGTTATTTTTGTTTTCTTTCACACTAGTTTTTTCTTGTTTATCCTTTTTCTACCAAACAATGCCTTGTTTTTACCCTTCCATGAGAAACTTTTCCTGTCTTACCAGTTTGCAGACTCCCTCCCATGGTGCCTCTCATAGCTGCAGTTAAACAGCTTTCATAAATAAACAACCCCAACTGAAACTCACTTGTTACTGTTTAAGTGAGAAAATCTTGGTACTTTTGGAACATATAACATAGCCAAAATTAACATAAAATAGGTAACACAGAAGACTGGTAGAATGCAATGTTCCAGGAATATGCATTTTGGGAGATTGCAGTGTCATTGTCTATATATTCAGAATATGCTCTATATTCAGATGAATATAAATGAAAGTTTTAGTCAGTCGAATTTTTGTTAGTCCATGTTTAAAAAGACCAGGGTATCAAGATTTGGGGAGTTGTTATTTAAGCAGACTAGCAAATTCAGTTGGCCAAATATTCAGTAACTTCAAACTTTCTCCAGTTGCACTGAGATTACCTGTGCTGGAGAAACATCAACACTTTTATCTATTCTTCAAAGCTGCAGAATTCCAGGGAAAGTTTAAGTGTTTATCATAATATTATTCACCAAACTAATACTATAAACTTCCATACTTACTTCTCTGCCTTTGTAGCCCTTGAGTTGCCTTTCAGCAAACCGTGCTACAATGATATAGAGTTATTTACATCTGCTTAGGCCTATCAAAAGAGCCTCAGACATCTTGTTCAGTTTGATTGATAGAAAAGTCTTCATCCCAGCATTCCAAAATTATTATTGTGCACACATCACCCCAGGGCATGTTACTATATGCTGCTAAGAAAACGGTAAATAAGGTAGTTAAGAGGCTGTATTGGTCAAGTTTCTATTTTGGAGAGGGAGATATGCACCACAAGAGGAAAAAAACAGAAGAAAATAAATAGAATAGTTGTGAATTGCAGTGAGTTGTTGGAACCAAATAGATAGGTAGGCCTGTTTTCTGTCTGTCGGTCACAGACAGCCTCTTTGCAGTGTGGACATGTGAGCAGAGAGCTGATGGATGAGAAGCAGCCAGACAGGCTGCCTTCAGGGGAAGAAGCCGGAGGTGGAGAGGTGTTGATGACAGAAAGGGGTGGGGACTGGCCTGCGAGATGGTAAATGCAGAGGAGCACAGAGAAAAAGAAGCCTGGGTGCCACAGAAGGTAGGAGCACTCACTGAACAGAGCTTTTAGGCCAGGAGCGTCTCCATTGAAGACCTTGGCTCATGTCACCAGGTTTATGACTCAGAAATAGCTTCCAGAGCATTTGCTATGTTGAATGCCTTTGTGAACACGGAATGTATGGAAGAGACATTTAAGAACCAGAAGAGTGTTTTCAGGCGGCAGTTCAATGCCTTCTGTCCTCAAGGTTCACAAGTGAGCTGTCAATGTGGGCTCTTTCCATGAGGTTTAGTTTACAAGAATCTGCAAACCACAGCTGAAACCCTGTGTAATGATCAAGCACAACCCCGACATTTGAATTTCTGTTATGAAGTCTTCATGGTTTATTTAAACAGTGCACACTGGTTTCTTTAACCACAAAAACACAAACTGTTCTAGGGCTTTAGAACTGTACATTTCTTAAGGGTATTATTTAAAGAAAAAGTATATAATGAACAGTGTTTGAACACAAGAGTTTCTATAAGGTAAGACAAATTTTGTTGTTTGTTCTCCTTCCTCCCTGACTTCCTCTTTTCTTTCTTTCCCTTTTTTCTCTCTTTCTTTCTTTCCTTCCTCCCTCCCTCCCTCCCTCCCTCCCCCCTTCCTTCCTTCCTTCCTTCCTTCCTTCCTTCCTTCCTTCCTTCCTTTCTTTCTTTCTTTCTTTCTTTCTTTCTTTCTTTCTTTCTTTCTTTCTTTCTTTCTCTTTCTTTCTGTAAAATATACTTATTATCTATTTATAGTCAATAAACACGTTTTAACATTTTAGTAAAACGTCATCAAACAGCAAATGAGCAAAATACAGTTGTAGAATAAAATATCTCCTGTATTTAAATATATATCCCCAAAATATAACAAATGTGGAGTATTTTCCCTGCCCTGCTTTTCTCCTTCTCTACGACTGGTGGCGCTCCTGAGCTACCACACGGTGCGCACATTGCCAGGCCGCGGCTCCCTGGGGCATGCTGCCAGTGTGCGCTGAATCGCGGTTTAAGTTTGGCATTCTAAGAGAATAGCTGAGACTGGATTTAACCAACTAGTGTTTATGTCACAATGTCCAGGGGAGTGAGGCTGTGGTTGATAGGAAATGTGTTTATTGATACTGTCAAGAATCTGGCCAGAAACCCTATCATTACAGATCACCAGACAATGAACCCTCACACAGAATGTTGTTCTAACTTTGTAATCATAAAGGAAAAGGAATCTGCTTAGCGTTTTAAATTTTAGGTTTGGAAACTTCTTAGACAGTTCCTTGAGCTCTGAAATCCAATATCTTTGGTAAGAAGCTAGAAGTATCACAAAAACTAGTTTTTGAATGACTTAGTTTTTTCCCCAACTCCATTTATTTTTTAAAAGATCTTGAAATATCCACATATTATTTTCCCTTTTCTCTTTTTTCCACCATTCAGTGATTTAAGAACATACATTCGATTCAAAACATGTTTGCATTTTACACTGACATTGTAACTAAAGAAGAAATTGGCTATTTCGTTTAGAGTCAAGTATCTCTGCTGTGTTCAGGTGTAATTGTCACAGGTAAAGTGTGCGCCATAACGAGGGCCACTCGCTGTTCAACAGAACCAGGGAAAGAGGCCAACACATTCTGTGACCCAAATGGCAAATCCCTAAGGACAGCTTGCTGATGAGTTAAAATGGCATTAAAAATGGACCCAAGAAATTGAACCAAGGAATAGTTTCCATGAGATAGACCTAAATCAGGAAATTCAGGTGATTATAGAAAACCCAGGATGTCTGAGCACTGATGCTACTGGGCGTTCACCTGCTTCATCATGTTCTCTCTCTTGGTTTCTCTCAGTTTCTTCCTGTCTTGGTTTCTCTCTCTTATTCAGTCACTAACAAGTTCTCACACAATCTATGTAAGATGATGTTCTCCAAAATTCTGTGTTGCCTTCCGGGTAATGTTCTACTTTTCTGTTTTCAAAGTTCCACGTCTCCTAATACAGCAGGTTTAGGAAGTGAATATTTGCCTTCTCCATTGCTTAAATGTCCACTCACTTTTTCATCAGCTGTTGCCTTACATAAACTGTTCTCTACTGTTCTCCCCTGCTAGCCAATGCCTACAGGCTGTTTGTGCATTGCGTTTTTTCTTATTATACAATCATATTTAGTGTCACATTCAAGGATCTTGGGTGGTTCTAGTTAATCAGCCTTCCCCCAGGGGTGATTTCTCGCCTGCAGCTTGATTCTTGTCGTACATGAGCCTCAGACGCTGTCTGATGCTTAAGCACTTTTCTTAGAAGAGGGTTAGTGGGAGCCGGCTGTGGCATGGGCCAGACAGCCAGGGTCAGATGATTGACTGACCAGGGGGACTTCCAGCCAGAGACCATTTTCAGTATCTGGGGGACTTCTCCTTCTTCTACCTGTATTCAATCCTCCTTCTTCTACCCGTATTCAATTCAGGTCAGCTACCAGGCGTTTCTTTTGTAAAGAGAGTTTAAGCCATTCTTTAAGGGTAAACTTTGTTTCAAGGCTTATGAAATTGGCATCTGTGCTGCGGTGGCCTTGTCTCTAGAACAACCAGGGTTTTAGGTCCTCTTGTCCTAGAGTTCTGGTAATCCCTGGGCCAGAAGTGGAAATCCCCAAGCCAGGTGACATTAAATTGCTAAGTGATACATAGTGCAGGCACTGTGAGACGTCCAGGTGGCCTCATGGCTGTCATTAGTCTTATAACCACGATATGTCGCTTATAGTAGACTACACATAGTCATAACACTTTGTCACACTCATTGTGCTTACTTCTTTGTCTAATTTTCTATATTGCTTTCTATTGATTTAGTGCCTGAGGGCAGGGACCATATTTAGTGTGCTTACTGTTGTATCCGTGGTGATACCTAGTACAGTGCCTGGCCCATCGAAGGTATGAATCAGTCTTTGTTTAATTTAAATCTCGATGAATTAATTGCAGAAAATTCAACAGATCACATGTGTGAGGCTCTTTCGAGAGCAGGGGTCCATCCAACTGCACAGGCTGCATACTCGCGATCCTCACTACTTCTAATAACCTCAAAGTGTTTGCAGCAAAGCTGTCCTCCCTGAAAAATTTCAAGTATTTCTTCTCAGCAACATAAAAACAAATCTACTAAAACAATAGGAGGTTTGCCAAATATGTTACTACTTTTCTTTGCTTTTTGGGCTTTCAATAGAGTCCACAAATATTGGCCGTTCATTTGTAGAAATGAAACTTCAGAGAATCACCTTCTATAATGGCTACTTCTAAACTTGACATAATGTGTTTTTTAGTTTGATTATTAATGACTTTCCCTGTCTCACTTTTGAAGTTCAGCGTTGTCGGTCACTGTGGCATCATTTCTAAATGGTATGTTGGATGTTGAATCTTCTGAGGTGTTTGGTTGTGCCATGTCACTGATTATCTAGAAACGTAATGTTCTTGTGAGATAGATTTTCAGAAAACTAAAGCAATCATATAATAGATATTCAATAATAAGCAAAAAAGGAGAGTAAAAGATCATATGGTTTGCATGAAATGATGTCCTAATGTATACATTGTTCTTTAAGCTTGGAAAAAAGCAAAACAAAACAAAAAAAAAACCTGCTCTCCTTTTTCCTCACTTTTTTAAAAGAAATATTTAGAGTCCAGCCACGTTGTCTTCCGGCAGCTCAGTCACAAAAGTCCTCATTTCTAAGGACAGAAAATCAATTCCATGAAACGGTGATAAATGAAACAGGATTCTTAATGTTGATCCCATGCCCTTTTTAGAATGTAGCAAACCGCTTTAATCTGATGGCAGCCTCAGCAATTCCAGGTACATTCTCTTTAATACAGGTGTTTTTCTTAATTCCAATAACCACACTTACATAATCCAAACACTTGCAGCCCTATTAAGACTACATTCTATAAATTAAAAATGCCTGTGTATGAGCAATATACAAATTTCTTATTCAATAAATGAATTTGAGCAATATCTAGAGATGCTTTAAAGTGACACATGATATAATGCGTAACTTTTTCACAATGGGACAAAGTGATAAGTTTCAGAAAGAAACCATATTCAATCCCCTATGGAGACATATATATACGTTTACATTTTATTTCAATGAAACGAACCTAAGAAATGTGTGTAATGCTATTCTAAGGTCACTATGTAGGATTGAATGAAACATTTGTGAAGCTGAATTTTTATTTATCTGGGGTAGGTCATTTACTTCTTCATGTGTCGATCTGTTTTTTTAACCATAAATCATAGGTTTAGGGTCACACAACTTATATTAAACCATTAATTTTTCTAAAATAAGTGTTTTATTTAACAAGTACACAGTGCCTACTATGCATAGGCTATTCTAAACATTTAAAAAATATTAATTTGTTTACTTGTCATAACAACACCAGGATGAAGGTACTTTGATAATCCCTGTTTCATAAAGGAAGCAAAAAGGACTTAAGTAATGGGGCCCACCAGAGTGAAGAATAACTATTCTGAGCTACTGGGAGTCAGGAGGGGTCATCTCAGCAGGGGCAGCAATGGCCAGAAAGAACAAGGGGAGGGTTTCTGGGTGCTTGCCCCCTTTTTATCTGAATGTCTGTGCTCAAAATATGCTGAGCTGTACACTTAAGGCCGGGGTACTTTTCTCCAAGTATATTAGCATATGTATTTATATATGCATATTATTTTTAATACGATGTTGGAAAGAAAAAAAGGTCAAATGTCTTGTTCAAGGTCAGACAACATGTAAACGGCAAGGCCAGGATTTGAACCAGGCTTGTCTAGGTTCTTAATTACCATGGTGGTAGAATGCTTTCTTGAGGTGCCGGGTTTTTTTCTGCTCTTTGAATTTTCTCTCCCAGGTCTTTCCCATTCTGCCTTCTAGGCAGCAAGACCCTGACTATTTTCCTGCTTCAGGGATCTTTGCTCCCCTGAATCAAAACTTCAGGAAACAACAGCTGTTTATGCTATTTTCCCCTTTATGTAAAAGTGTAAAGCCATCGATGAGAAGAGAGATAGAAAATCTCCCTTCTATAGAACATTCAGCATGATGTTGGCTGTGAGATTGTCATAAATGGCTCTTAATATTTTGGGGTGTGTTCCTTTGATGCCTCGTCTGTTGAAGATTTTATCATTAAGGGGTGTTGGATTTTATCAAAAGCTTTTTTCTGCATCTACTGAGATGATCCTATGGTTTATATCTCACTACAGAGAAGGAAGATATAAAACAGAGTCTCTGAATGCAGCAGAAAAGTAGAGATTTTCCCCTATACTGATGAAGGGATGACAAGGGATGATGACCCTTAGGATGTGGAGATGGGTCCTTATAAAGTGTAGTTCCCACACAACACTGACACTGAGGTTCCCACATTACACTGACGTCCCATGAAGTTCCCACACTTTAGAAGGACCCGTCTCCACATTGTAAGGGTCTGTCAATGGGGATGGCAACGAGTGAAACAAAGGTTGCTGGACCCATGACATTCACAGCCCTGACATTCACAGCCTTTGCACAGATCCCTGGGGTAAAAAGGAACAGAGAGCCAGGGGGCTTCATGGGACCTCAATGTCACTGGCCAATGAGGATGTCACCAGTGACCATAATTGGGTAAATATTAAATGAATTACATTCATTCTCCAGGCATTAAACATCTAGATTATTTGAATCAGTTTTTCCGATTCTTTGTCTTTAGTTTATTGAAGATCATTGCTTTGAATAAAATAGAGGTTAAAAAGGGGACGTATAAAAGTCTCCGAGACTACTATGAACAACTCTATGCACACAATTAGAAAATCTAGAGGAAATGCATAACTGCCTGGAAACACATCATCTCCCAAGATTGACTCAGGAAGCGTTTGAAACCCTGAATAGACCCCAGTATCAACTTCTGAAACTGAATTAGTGATAACCTATCAGCCGAAAAAGCCCTAGACAAGATGGATTTACAACCAAATTCTACTAGACACACAAAGAGGAACTGGTGCCAAGCCTACTGAAACTATTCCAAAAAATTGAGGAGGAGAGGCTTCTCCCTAACTTATTCTATCAAGCCAGCATCAGCCTGATACCCAAATCTGGCAGGGACACAATGAAAAAAGAAAACTTCAGACCAATATCCCTTATGAACATTGCCAAAATCCCCAACAAAATAATAGCAAATTGAATCCAGCAGCACGTTGAAAAGTTAATTCACCACAATCAAGTAGGCTTTATCTCAGGCTGTGAGATGCAAGGCTGGTTCAACATAAGCAAATAAATACGTGTGATTCACAACTTAAACAGAATCAAAAGCAAAAACCATAGGATCATCTCAATAGATGCAGAAAAATCTTTTGATAAAAGCCAACATCCCTTTACGATAAAAATCTTCAACAGACTAGGCATCAAAGGAACACGTCTCAAAATATTAAGAGCCATTCGTGACAGTCCCACAGCCAACATCATGTGGAATGAGCAAAAGTTTGAACTATTCCCTTTGAGAACTGAAATAAGAAAAGGATGCCCACTCTCACCACTCCTATTCAGCCTAGTAGTACAAGTCCCAGGCACAGCATTCAGGCAAGAGAAAAAAGGAAAAGGCCTCCAAATAAGAAAAAACATAAACTATCTCTTTTCACTGATATGATTCTGTACAATGAAAATCCGTAAGACTCTCCCAAAAGGCTCCTAGGATAAATGACTTTAGCCAAGTTTCAGGATACAAAATCAATATATGAAACTCAGTAGCATTTCTATACACCAACAAGGTCCATGCTGAGAATGAAATCAAGTGCATAATCCCACTTGCAGTAGCCACAAGGAAAATGAAATACCCAGGCATACAGCTAATAAAGGAGGTGAAAAATCTCTACAAAGAGAATTACAAAACACGGCAGAAAGAAATCAGAGACAAATAAATGAAAAAATGGTTCATGTGCATGGACTGGAAGAATCAATATCATAAAAATGGTCATACTGCCCAAAGCAATTTAGATTCAATACTATTTTTATCAATCCACCAATGGCATTCTTCACAGAAATAAAAAATACTATTCTAAAATTCATACAGATTCCAAAACAAACCTGAATAGCCAAAGCCATCCTACGCAAAAAGAATAAGGCTGGAGGAATCACACTACCCAACTTCAAACTGTATTATAAAGCCACATTAAGCAAAAGAGCTTGGAATGGGTACAAAAACAGACACATTATGACCAATGGAGTAGAATAAAATTTCAGAAATCAAACCACACTCCAACAACCATCTAATCTTCAACAAGGCCAACAATAGCAAGTAACAGGAAAATAATTTAAATTCCTTAAATCAAAGCCACAGTGAGATACCATCTCATACCAGCCAGAATGATTATTGTTAAAAAGTCCAAAAAACAACAACGACGAAAAAAGATGGTCAGGCTGTGAAAAAGGGAATGCTTACACATTGTTGACAGGAATTCAGATCAGCTCAGCCACTGTGGAAAGCCATCATGTGGAGATTTCTCAGTGTGGAGGTTTCTCAAATAACTTAGAACTACCATTTGAGCCAGTAATTCCATTATCCAAAGGAAAATAATTCAAAAAAAGACACGTGCACTCATATGTTCATTGTCAAGCTATTCACAAGAGCCAATGGAATCAACCCAGTTGTCCATCAATGGTAGCTCAGATAAAGAAACTATAGTACATATACACTAACAAATACTGCATGGCCATAAAAAAAATTAAGTCATGTCCTTGTAGCAGCATGCATGAAGCTGGAAGCCATCATTCTAAGTAAACTAACACAGAAACAGAAAACCAAATACTATATGTTCTAACTTAAAAGTCGTAGCTAAACATTGAGCACACATGAACATGAATCTGGAAGCAGTAGACACTGTGGACTCATAGAAGGTTTGGGAGAGGTGGGTTTAAAAACTGCCTCTCAGGTACTATGCTCACTATCAGGTGATGGAATCCATACAACAAACTTCAGCATCACACAATATTCCTGTGTAATAAATCTACACATGTATTCACTCTGTCTAAAATAAAAGCTAAAACACAAAACGAAAGAACAGTCACAATTTATAAATTTGGAAAAAAGAGAAAATGTAAGTATATATATTTCCGTATGCTCTTGACATATATAGATGTAGTCTAATCTATGAGGGACAGATAGTTCCTCTCAACAGAGAGATTAGTTTTGAAATATTTTCTTAATACAAATTACCATGTTTATTATGAAATAGGAAAACAAAATTGTAAATGAATAATCAAAGTACCTGATTTTGAAGTTTTAAAGTAGAAATTCTTATTTGTCTTCTTGGACTAGGCATTTTGCAATGACTTGCTTGTTTTATCAGTTTTATAATTTGCTTTAGTCCATTGTTCTCATGCTGCTATGAAACAATACCTGAGATGGAGTAATTTATAAAGACAAAAGGTTTAATTGACTCAAAGTTCCACAGGGCTGGGGAGGCCTCAGAAAACTTACAATCATGGCAGAAAGGGAAACCTTCTTCACATGGTGGCAGCAAGGGGAAGTGTCAAACAAAAGGAGAAAAAGCCCTTTATAAAACCATCAGACCTCATGAGAACTCACTCACTATCATGAGAACAGCACGCGGATAATGACCCCCATGATTCAATTACATCCCACTGGGTCCCTCCGATGACACAGGTGGATTATGGGAACTGCAATTCAAGGTGAGATTTGGGTGGGGACACAGAGCCAAACTATATCATGAATGCAATGGGATTTCTGAGGCCAAGTACAGATATCTGTAATATAAATTGCTTTTAAGGAAGAAGCTTCTAAATTTCTGCCAAATTTGAACATTTAGTATACCTAAAATAGGTCCCCTGATTTTAAGAATAGTGAAGAATATATAATACCAACAGAATAAATCATGCTATAGTATAGTAAGAATGAAAAATAAAGAGAATGGCCGATTCTCTCAGGCTGCTCCTATTTACTAGGATATTACTGGGGAAAACCGGAGGTAAGAAACTGTATTAAAAGGAGATCGTCATTCACAGATATTGCAAATACCATGACACTCCAGGGCTTTTTCCCAGTCTGTGTACTCAGCATCGGAGTCTGGGTAATAGTCGCTTTTTGTCAACTAAAGTCAGCAGGACTGGCTGCTGGCTGAGTTTGGAATTAATTATTTATCTCCTGCAGGTCCAGAACCACTGTAGTATATTCTCATTTTGGCCCAGAGGCATAACATCACAAGAGCGGCATCATGTAGAAAGTGGTACAAAGGCTCAAAATGACTCTTGGGAGAATCGCTGCAAACTGTACACAGTTGATTATTTCCTGGTCCTAAAGGATAAGCTGTCTGGGTGCCAGAGTACTGTTCACGCACTGGAATTTGATCATGAAAAGGTTGTTTGTTTTTGTTTTTGTTCTGTTTGCTTCTAGGAGCCAAAGCCCATCAATGAGTCAAAAAGACAGTTTATTGACTATATCAGGCAACAATCAAGATTGGACTGGCACCCTTGTTTTCTTCTCTCTGCCAAAATTGTCCATGGAGCCATTGCTGTCTCTTCCTACTGCTATCGCTGTCTCTTCCAGCCAAGCCACTGATATTTCAGATTCCTGTGTATCCTTGAGGTTATGAAACCTACAATGGAAGAATGTAAAATGTCTTGTTCTCATAAACAAGAAACACCTGGGATCACAGCACTCCCGGTATATTAGTCTCCTCTTCCTCTACAGAAATGCAAAATATACAAGCAGCACTATCATGGATATGAAACTTTCCTTCACTTTTTCCCTAGAAAATAAATTCATGGGTTTTATATATAGGAAGACACTTTTTAGAGAAGAATTTACCATCTGGACTTTTACAGATTTGTTATTTCGAATATTATATACAAGATCAAAATAAGTCAAAGACTTTTTTAAAACAGGTAGCTCTAGCTGCCTTAGGGGATACCATGTGTACCAGTCACCTTGGGCTGCCATAACAGCTACTATAGACTGGACAGCTACACAACAGAAGTTGACTTCTCACAGTTCTGGAGTCCAGCCAGCGAGGGACAGTGCATTCCGCGTCTTCTCCTACCTTGTAGGAAGCCACCATTTCATTGTGTACTCACGTTGCCTCTTCTCGTGTGTTGCTAGAGCAAGATCGCTCTCTCCCTCTTCCTGTTCTTAAAAGGGCACCAGGGCTGGTCGCGGTGGCTCACACATGTAATCCCAGCACTTTGGGAGGACGAGGCGGGTGGACAAGGTCAGGAGTTCAAGACCAGCCTTCAAGACCAGCCTGACCAACATGGTGAAATCCCGTCTCTACTAAAAATTTAAAAATTAGCCAGGCGTGGTGGTGAGCACATGTAGTCCCAGCTACTTGGGAGGCTGAGGCAGGAGAATCACTTAAACCCCGGACGTGGAGGCTGCAGTGAGCTGAGATCACACCACTGCACTCCATTCTGGGTGACAGAGCGAGATTCCGTCTAAAAAAAAAAAAAAAAAGGTACTAGTTGTATGGTATGGATTAGTGTCCTGTCATTATGACCTCATTTAGCTTCATTATTTACTAAAGGCCCTGTCTCCAAATACAGTTGTCCTGAGGGTTAGGGTCTCAGCATAGGAAGTGGAGGGTGGCACAATTTAGCCACATTATGACATCATAGAGGAGATCACAGTATTTGTGTGTTTGTTCCCTCCAAATCTCATGTGATCCTCCATGCTGGAGGTGGGGCCTGATGGGCGGTGTTGGCTGGCGGGGGGTGAATGCCTCATGAACGGCTTGGGGCCCTCCCCTTGGAAATGAGTCCTTGCTCTATTAGTTTACACCGGAGCTGGCCATTTAAAGGGTTTGGCCTCCGTCTTCTCTTTCTCTTCCTCCCTCTCTGCCCATGTGACAGGCCTGCTTCCCATTTGCCTCCCTTCATGATTGGAAGCTCCCTGAGGGCCTCACCTGAAGCACATGCTGGTGCTTGCTTCTTGTACAGCCTGCAGAACTGTGAGTCAAACACACCTCTTTTCTTTCTAAATTATCCAGCCTTGGGTATTCCTTTAAAGCAACACAAATGGAGCAAGAGAGGAGGGGATTAGAAAAGAACAAAATGACTTGATATGAGAGAGCATAAAGGCAACACTGGGCAAGAGACGATATCTACGTTCTGTTCCACTGCTTCGTAGTTCCATTCGGTCACCTCTGAGTTTCCAGGAACCATTCCAATGGATTATTTTTCTTTTTCCTCCTTCTTCCTGTTTTACTTACTCTCTTGGAGAAGTTGACAGTGTGGCCGCTTTTTGTCTGGAGATTCTTTTCTCCCTTCTCATTCCCTTGGTTTCTCTTGCTGACTGCTCCTTCCTGCCTCTTCCATAGATTTATTTTTCCCTAACCACCTCTTAAATAGCTGCATTTCCTAGATTTGAGGACCAGACCTTCTTTTCTTTCTAACTCAGGCACCCTTGTTCCTGTCCATTCTTTCACCTACTGCTTTATAATGATGACTGAAACTGATGTTTGTATCTGGTGTTCTCTCCTGCACTCTAGGATTACATACAAACCCACCCTTTTAGACGTCACATCTGTTCTTCAGACTCAGTGCTTCTACCGTGGGGTCAGGGTGTTCCCCTCTCTACAGTGAGATGCTTCTCCTGCTTTTTGAGACGCTGCTTCTGCTTTTCTTCTCTGATTTTTGGCCCGGTCACCTGCAGAGCAGGCCGGACGGCCATCTTACCTGTCACCTCTTTCACTCTTTTGTATGTTTGCTCCCAGTCATACTGCTAAGGCTTTTAAGTAGATCCGATACCCGTTCCCATTTCTGCTCTCTCTGTCCACATGGACAGTGCTTTACTCCAGCCACCCTCGCTCCTCATGTGAACCATTAGTCATTCTCATTGCAGTCTCTCCAGCCGTGCCTTCTCCAATCCGTCTTCCACAGGGCAGTAGAGTGACCTTTCCAAAACAGTTATTTGAAATTATTCCCTGCATTTCCAATTTCAGTGACTGCCACAGTCTACAATACATGATTTGAATTTCATACTACGGCGTGCATATGTAGCAGCAACCATGAAAAAAAAAATCATGCCATCTGTTCTTGAAAGGTCAGATTTTGCTGTCTCATGTTTCTTTGCTTTTCCCTTTTAAAATAGAACTTCTATTTATTCTTTAATCTCACCTCAAGCTGTATTTTTTAGAAAAGGATTCTACCAGGCACACTTAGCAGACCCCTTCCACAGGCTGTGTTAGCTGCAGATGTGCCTTACGTTTCCCACAGAGTGCTTGTCACGCCGTGCTCCCTGGTTTGCTGGCACACTCATAGGCTACCTGGACCCAGGGAAAATCTCATCATTGGTCCTGCTACTTAGCACCTAGTCTTGGTTTAATAGATATGTAGCAAATGTAATAATTAATGAAATGCATTATCAAATATACAGCAAATTTGCTATTAAATGTATAGAAGTATGTTCATAAATGTTATTACATGTACACTAAAAAAGGTATTAAAAAATTTGCTTCAAAAATGAGCTTTCAAGGATGACTTATGTATTTTGAACAGAGATGTGGAGAAATAAAGTTTTTTCAGATAGAGAAAGTAGCACCAGCACTGGCACAGGGGATGTTCAAATTGAGTGAGTTATTTGATGGGAGAATTTAGGGGAGAAGCTGGGGGAAGTAAACGTGAAGAAAACCATATTGTGGAGGGCCTTGAATATGTTGTATTTTCTTTGATTAGAAACAAAACAAAACAAAACTTCAGCATAGACTGTGTGTTATAGAAAGATCTTAGCTGTATTCTACCCCCAAGAGGCATTATGTACTATTTGAAGTATGAGGAAACATCCAGGAACACCAGGTGGTTACTTTGCAGGTAAAGGACGCTAATGAGGATTCCTCCCTCCAAAGAGAGTAATTACAAATAGTACTGTTATCTTTCGTCTTGATCAGAGCTACTCATTTCTTCTTATGTGACATAAAGAAAGCTAGAAATATTTTATCATTGGTGGAATGTGTCTCCTTAGGGATATGTGAATGGACTTGGGAAAATGTAAAACACCGCCCTCCTTGCACAGACAAGGCAAGCGTGGTTAGCAAGCTCGGAAACCTCTGCTCCTCTGAGTACAGCCGTGGCTTAGGGCTCCATTCCACTCTGCCTTTCTGTCACCTGAGTCCACTGAGGAAGTCACCTGAGACCGCCTGAGACCGCCTGGCCATGTTCCACCTTTCTGGAACTGGAATATTCTTCCACATAAGCTCATATTCAAGGTAAGGGTTGGAGGGCTAAAAGAAAAGAAAGATTTGTGATATCATTGATCAAATAATGCCAGATATTGTGTGTGACAGGTTGCGTGTGCGTGCACGTGTGCTTGGCACAATTAGGTTTGAGACTTGATTTTATTCCACCTCGTCATGGTAGATGTCTATTGGAAACTGATTTTCTACCCCCCAAAACACTAATAAATGTGAAAAGCCAAAGTGACTTAGGTCAGCCCACAGCATAGGTTAATAACTTGATATTTAATTGGTTAGGAAAAGGGAAATCATTGATGTTCTTGAGTGGCCAGTGGTTAGTACATGATGCTTTTGAGCCAACAAAAAGAATTGTTCTCTGATAGGAAATTAACTTCAATTCCTGCTAAACTGAAGGTTTTTCTTTTATGTATGTATGTGTATGTATAAGTAAATGAGCTTTTCTGTATGTCTATGTAAATCCAGACTCTATAAATTGGTATTGATGGATTATCCCAAATCCTCAACCATTTCTACTACTTCTAAGAAAAATCATAATAAGCAAATCTCATACCAATATCTTACGTGTTACCACTGGGTTTTTACTTTGATACGGTTGCCAGCGTGCAATCAGTATTTCGCAACTAAATGTTGATTGGAGTTTGTGTGTGTTTGTGTCAGGCTTTAACATTTAGGTGATTTTAAGCCATAATTTTTCAAACTGTTGGAATGACAAAATCTTTGGATGTTCTTGCACCATCCCTGATTGCTTTCTGCATTGGTGTTGGTGTCTGTGCTGCTCCAAGTACATTTAATTGTAGGGCAAGAGCATTGGACAGCAGTTAACCTGTTAGTTTTTTTCTAAAAACCTTGGAGACTTTCCCAAAAGTTCTGCTCCAGGAGAGATCTGGCAGTGTTTGCCTGAGATGAGTCCTTTCCTTCTGCCACCTTCCCAGGACAGGGCAGGAAAGTTGGACACTTTCCACCAAACACATGAAAAATGAAGACAAGAATCACTTCTCCAGATACCTTTATTTCTTGCTATGGTTTTGACAAGTTCAATGAGGGCTAAATTTCTCTGTTGTATAGGAATGAAGATACAGGCATGAATATACCTCATGAAATGATTAAAATTCAATTAAAGTTAAAAGATAGCCTTAAATTGTGTCAAAGCTATATGACAATTTGAAATTCATTTTCATACTTTCTATTAAGCCTCAGATGCAGCAGGCACAGTTTTACCTTTAATAACATCAGGCTATGTTATAATGTTATACATTTGTCTTAAATGTATCAACCGGGTAGGAAGAAAAAAGTGTTTGGGAAAGATGTTAATTTTCTGGTCTCTGACAAGCTGTTGGCCGAATGACTTTCCTGTGACAATAAATAGGTTTTGCTTGACATACTTATTTATATACTATTTAATACACCTAGTATTGAAAGGAGATGAATAATAACTTGACTCAATGCCAGATTACCTTACTCCATACAATCAGAAGCTAAATTCAAGACCTCTAATACCAAATGACACTAATCTGTTCCAAATTCTCTGTGACTGCCTTCCTTTTTTAGGAAGAAACTTTAGGAAAAGGGATACTGTTCTTGTTTTCTCTTATGAATAGAGAATAGTAAATATAATAAAATTCACTGAATAGTATAGCTTTTTCACTTTCACAAATTTACAAATAATAAATTTATCAGAATATAATGATGGAAGTTTTTTTAATATCTCCCGATATCCTATTTGGGGGAGTTATTTAAGGTTTTTAATCTTTTAGAATTCATTCTGCAGGTATAGTTAAAGACTAGCATCTGAATATTAAAAATTTACATTGTTAGGCTGGGCACAATGGTTCAAGCCTGTAATCCTAGCACTTTGGGAGGCTCAGGCAGGTGGATCACTTTGAGCTCAGGAGTTTCAGACCAGCCTGGACAACACAGGGAGACCCCATCTCTACCAAAAATACAAAAATTAGTTGGGCGTGGTGGCATGCACCTATAATCCCAGCTACTCAACTGGCTGAGGCACAAGAATTACTCAAATCCAGGAAGCAGAGGTTGGAGGGAGCCAAGACCTTGCACTGCACTCCAGCCTGGGCAGCAGAGCAAGACTGTCTCAAAAAAAAAAAAAAAATATATATATATATATATATAATAATTTATTTTTTTCAGAAATGTATCTTCTTGTATATAACAGGGATTGCTTTTGTAATTCAAAGCCAAATGATCTGAATAGATACTTAAATGTATCCTAATTAGGGGCTTTGTGAAGGTAAATTTTAGACTTTGGTGACAATTTTAGAATCAACTAAAATATAAACTCTCTAATAGCCTAAGAATCGCACATCAGCAGTAATATTAACTCTCCAACAGCCTAAGAATCGCATGTCAGCACTATGCTTTACAAGTGATTGAATTCAATAAACATCTATACAAGCCTGACTTTTTGGTGCACATAGTAAAGAAAAGGGTTCTGGACTGCAATTGCTAGCAAAACTCTGGGTGATGAACGCGTATATGGTGCCCAAAGCAGCCCCTGTATCCACCACCTGGGTTTCATTCTAGTCAGACTCTGGATAGAAGGTAAAAGATTAAACAGGGGACCCACATGGGCAAACTGAGACCGTAGCAGTAAGTTAAATATAGATAATAAAACCTCTACAACCACCACCCTTCCGCTTTAGCGATAAATTTATTTTGGCAAAACAAACAAATTAAGACTAAGACTAATTAGTACTTTATGGTATAATTATATTTTAATATTCCCGGTCTACTCCAAGGCAAAGCTGTGAAAGGAATGAGACACATTCCCCATGTATCTCCCAACCTCCTGAGCCCAGCACAAACACATTCCTCCATATTTCTTTCAAACTTCAGAAAAACACCACCTGGGAAATCTCCGATAAGGACGCAGCGGGAACCAATAAAAAATGCTAAATGTATAATATTAACCAATTGTAATGCTGTAACCGAGAGAATTACCTTGTTCCCCTGTAACTTTACATATCCTGTTTACATCAGGCTATAAAAAGCAAGCACTCGCATTGTTCGGGGGCCCTCTTGTATGCTGTGGAATGGAGGGACCAAGTTCGAACTTGCAGTAAAGATCCTTGCCGCTTGGCTTTGACTCTGGACTCTGGTGGTCTTCTTTGGGGAACAAACGGTCTGGGCATAACAGCTGAGGCACAAAATATAATTTCAAGAGTTGACTTGAGCCAAAGTGAGCACAGCTTCCCAGAAGACTCAGACCCAGGTCACCTTGGATATGAGCTCTGTGTGGCCTCTGTTACAGGCAGGCTTTTAAAAACAAAAAGGCGGGCAAGGAATGGGCTGACACGAAGTTGCTTGTTAGGAATTCCCATTGGTTTATAGAAATAGCAATGGTTGGTGCCTGGCTCTTTGTTGTAGGGATTAGGGACCAGGTGTGTGGCATTGTTAGGTTAATTGTAGCTACTTGTGAAACAGCAAGCAGTTTCAAGAGCTGATTCCCTAGCGCAAAGAAAGAAGGGGGATGGGACCCCAGTCTTACTCCCTGTTTCTCTGCACCTCATCATTTCTGCAGATACAAAGTTTCCTTTCTTTCTCTTCCTTGAGAGATGGGTAATCAAAGGAACCCTCAATTGTAACATTAGGGAAAGGGAAAAAGTAGAACTAGCCACGCGCCTCCCAGGAGAAACTTAGGTTTTGCTAGGGTAGTACCACTCCTGTGTTTGAAAGTTGGGTGTGAAAATTTACAAGGCAGCATGCATTTCACAGGCAGCCCACACATGTCTGTGGTCTCCTTCGCATCCTCTTCAAGAATTTCTCCAAATTCTCGCCTAATTCAAATAATCAACAATGGGGTTATTTTCACTGGTATGTCAGGTTAATGTAGACAAGTCCCATCATTACTTCCTTTGTGACAGTTTGTATCAGCACAAAAATATTCATTCAGTTTTTTTGTTTTGTTTTGTTTTTGTTTTGGAGTGTGCGTGTATGAAATTTGGGTAAATGGTAAGGAAACCTTTCTTAAAATTACCTCAGGAAAGTATAGCATTAGAAATTCTGGAAAGCAATATGATTATGAATTGATTTCAGGAGTCCCAACTTTATGACCTTGGTATCAATTTTCATTAATGGAAAATAGAATTCATAGATAACCTGTGCAGAATGCAGCATTCTAAAATACACTTTTAATCCGAAACCTGTGGCTCATTTGCCATGGGTGGGCTCATTGAGCTTTTGCATTTTTCTCTTGCCACTTAATGGCACTGCAGAGTCCTGGAAGTTGCCTGGTATCACAGTTGCGAGCCGTCGACATAAGTAAAAGTAGATATGAAACCTGATAACTTTGGTGAATTATGGAAACTCTTTCCTAACTGCAATTATGTAGTCAGCAAAGCACTCCCGGCATTGATTCAAAAGGTCCAGTCTAGACTATTAGAGGCCCTCTGTCCTGAGGGGGAACTCCTATGCTAGCAGGTAGGCTTCTGAGCTCGCATTCATCCAGAGTGACAAGGTCTTCATCTTGAATTTTTCCCAGGGCATCTCCATGTCAGCCGACACAGACACAAAAGAAGATCCATCCTTACAGAAATCAAAGTAATTATGAATGGCTGCTTCTGCATTGCAGTGCCTTAGATCAACATTTTGCTGTGTTCATTACTGACAAGTACAGACCTTAAACTATGAGAATTCAAACTGTGGGATAGACCCAGAAAAAGCTTCCTTCCTAATAGCATTGCTGTTACATGCAACACCAAATGCAGAATTCTAAAAAAGAAGCTGTAAACACAGGATGTACATGCATAATATTGACAATCCTCTTTGCTTTGTATGACAGTGTCTTTTGTTACTGCATTAAAGCAACAGTGAGACAGTTTTTTCCCCAAATGTCTCTGTGTATTTACTTGTACATTGTAAACATTCTTAACTTTGAGTATCTCTTTCAACATGAAGGTATGTGTACATTTTAAACCTCTACCAAAATTTTCATTCCATAATTAACCTCAGGGCTGACTGATCAGCCTGAAGTTAACTTGAAGCTGTGTGAGGTATTTGAAATCGTTCGGCTCTCAGTTTTGCCAGCCATTAGTAACACAAGACTGTGGTTTGCAATCTTCATCCACACGTATTCCACCCCTTCTGTACAACAGTGTAGACATTGCACTCAAGTTGTTTATGACTTTATTTGTTTGATAAGGAAATATGTTATTTTTCAGCCATTTGCAGCAAACTGTTTAATAGGAAATGGGGAAACATTTATAAAAATACTATAGCATCATAGGAACTTTTTGTATTTTATTTTAAAATAGACTTTATTTCTCTTACGGCTTACATGTGATTGTGTTAACAGGTCAAACACAAAGGTAGATAAGTTTCATCTAGGTATTTTTAAGAGAAATAGTTAACAAACTTTTTCCATTTTTGTATCTATATGCATAATGTATTTGATTTCTCCAATGATTCCAAACAATGCCACAATATGTTTTACAAATCTCTTTCTTTTAAAGGGCAAAGAAATTCATTTGTATTCTTGCAGTTCTTGAATGACCCTCACAAAACCAGTTTCAAGTTTCTAAAGGGTAGTTATAAATAATAAAAGAAAAGGAATAATTTTTTCATGCTATGGGAAAATATGTTGAAAGTAACCTTTTTAGTTTTGTAGAACATGAAAGTCAATGCTTGGTTATATTTTTTTCCAGCAAAGTGTTCTTGCTACTTGTTTGCTACACAGGATTATTCCTACAGTTTTTATTTTATTTTGGCAACTAGTTCTTTGGGTGCTACCCAATCAAACTGTGAAAAGAATATGCTTCTTGATAGCAACTTTTTTGTTGAGCTGGCTTTAACACCTTTAAATGTTCAAAACTATTATTTGTTTCCACACATAATAGGACTAAAACATGCCACAATTCCTAGAGCAATACACAAAAGAGTAATAAGATGATGTAGAATCAAATGCCTATTGATGCAATTCATATTTCTTATTGAGTCATAAATTGCTATTTTTAATAAAAATATGTGTAACATATTTAAGTTATATTCTAAAACAAGTTACAGTACCAATGACACTTGGAAAGAAATACATCAAGTAATTATATTATTTAATATACTAATAGAACAATGCAGCATTTTAATATTTATTGCATTGTATTTTCATTGCTTTCCACAATCTCCCTTGTATTATCCATCTCAGGGAAATTGTGCACACTATATGCCAAATTAGGTGGTATAAATCTTCTAGCCATGGTACCAATAACTGGAATTATTAGTCATCCATTTAGAACATATAAATAACTGAAATACTTCAGTTAAAGGATGAAATACTATTCTATTGTTTATAGCTAAGAATAAGATAAGAAAACTGACAACATCTATTTCTTATTCACCTGACCTCAGTATTTCTGAGTGTAGAGCTGGATGTGATGCCAAATACTGACGTCAGGTTAATATTTTAGAAACAGGGTCAAGCCATTTAGGGCCAAACCTAAAGCCAGGGCTGAGCCAATTCGGTTTCATCTCAAGCTCTGCGGAAGTGACGCCACATCAACCCAGAGGCTTCTTCCGGTTTTCACGGCGAGACTTCCAGCATGTTCCCAGCTAAGACGCCTGCTGGACTTGGCCCATCGGCAGCTCTTACTCAGGCTTCCTATTGGGACGTGTGATGGAAAAGTCAGAGACTTATCGGGAACCACGAAGGCAGTTAACTGCCAAGACTTCCCCAAACATCATTTTCTGTCAACTTCACAAAGGCCCGGGAAGACCACTGAAGCCATGTCCATGTGTTTCTAATGGGAAAACGAGTCTCAGTGTTGCAATTTCCTAGACTTAGAGATTTTTTATTATTTATTTATTTATTTTTTGAGACGGAGTCTCGCTCTGCCGCCCAGGCTGGAGTGAGCGGCGCCATCTTGGCTCCCTGCAAGCTCCGCCCCCCGGGTTCCCGCCATTCTCCTGCCTCCGCCTCCCGAGGAGCTGGGACCACAGGCGCCGCCACCGCGCCCGGCAAGTTTTTTGTATTTTCAGTAGAGACAGGGTTTCACCGTGTTAGCCAGGATGGTCTGATCTCCTGACCTCGTGATCCGCCTGCCTCAGCCTCCCAAAGTGCTGGGATTACAGGCGTGAGGACTTAGAGATTTTTAATTAAAGAACTCAATTTACTCACAGTTAATGTAATAATGAGTAGAAAAGAAATGAGGGTAGGCAGAACAATCCCATTTTTTAGTGGTTTATGTGGTTTCTTTGGAAAAAGAATAAAACAAGGAGACAAATTACCAAGAAAAGCATGACCAAGCAGGGAAGCCTTTAGAGAATCAACCAGAAATGAGAATTAGAAATCAGAATTAGAGAGTTTCAGTAATTTGCCCAGAACCACCCTGAGAGTTGGTAAAAGGGCAAATGTTTGAACCCTTGTACTTCCTCTGTGAAGTGGAAACTAGAAAAACTGCCCGTTGTCCCAAAGACACAAGGGAATCCACACAGAACTGGGATTCCAATGGAATCCATGCAATACTGAGATCCTAAGCACACGCCAAGAAGTGATCCAAAGACACAACAGAATCCACATAAAACTGGAATTCCAAGTAATCCACACAGAACTGGGATTTCAAGCACACACCAAGAAGTGATGCAGCCCAATTCCATACGATATGGGCGGGAGAGGATTCCTAACAGGAGGCCATCAGCATAAAAACAAGAGGCCTGTACTCCAAAAGTGAACTTCTGAAGCCATTTGAAATATCAAAGAGAAGGGAAAAAATATAAAATAAGAACAAGACTTTCTTTCTTTTTTTTTTTGAGACGGAGTCTGGCTCTGTCGCCCAGGCTGGAGTGCAGTGGCCGGATCTCAGCTCACTGCAAGCTCTGCCTCCCGGGTTTACTCCATTCTCTTGCCTCAGCCTCCCAAGTAGCTGGGACCACAGGCGTCCGCCACCTCGCCCGGCTAGTTTTTTGTATTTTTTAGTAGAGACGGGGTTTCACCCTGTTAGCCAGGATGGTCTCCATCTCCTGACCTCGTGATCCGCCCGTCTCGGCCTCCACGGCTTGAGCCACCGCGCCCGGTCCAAGACTTTCTTAAAAAATACGATGTCCTGCTTTAAAAAATCAGATATTTTACACATTATATAAATTGAATGAAGTATTAGTGGGTTTAGTAAATTAGCGGGCTTAGTGAACTGAGATATAAACAAGAGGAAATGACTGAATATAGAGACCAGTGAGGAAAAGACATAGAAAATATGAAAGAGAATTTGAAAAGTGGAGGAGAGAAGCCAAAGCTCCAGTCATTATCTATTCGAAGCTCAAAGCAGGGAATTGAGACGATGGTTAAGATGCAATCTTCTAAATAAATTTGTTGAGAGTCTCCTGGAATTAAAGGAAGATGTGAGTGCTCAGGCCGAAGATTTATACTAAGTTTCAAGCAGCATGAATAAAAACAAATTCCCACATACACTGCGGTACAGAGTTGAACCATCCAAAACAAAGAAACACTGCAGATGACTTGCAAAGGAACAAGACAACAGATTTTTCTTTGGCATTGGTAAATGTCAGTGCAATCATTGTAAGGAAGAACAAAGGCAACTTCAGATATAAAAGACTGCGTTTACTGCTGACAGAGGCTTGCTGAAAATTCTCCCCAAAGATGTGCTTCAACAATGAAAAACCCAGAAGAAGAAATAAATACAAAGTAATTGTATACACAGAGGTTGGTAAAAGTTGTTACATTTAGATTGGTATTGATTGGAACTGAAAAGAAACCTTAAGATAATTTTGGGGAAACTTTTAGAAAAATGAATATTAAATTCTACATCTCAAAAATATGGAAGATGAGAAGAGTATAGAGTTGTATTGTTTGGGAAGATGACAAAGATACTGAGCCACTTTAATCTTTCCAAAGATAAGCATGCATGTTGACCATTTCAGGGTAAATATAAAAGTATACTGCTTTAATTTCAAACCGGAGAAAGCCAATATGGGAATTAAGAATTAAGGAAATGAAATCTATACAACAGTGGGCAGAGGAAGGAGAAATAGAAAACAAAGTAAAAACATGACAAATTAGAACGCACAAAACCAGGCCATAGAAACTACATTATTTTACAATATTAGTAAAAAAGAAAATAAATCAATGTCTTAAGACAGAAACTTTCAGCATAAATAACAATAAACCAGCTTCGTGAACAGTGTGAGGAACCTACATTTTATCAATAAGAGGACAGTATAAAAAATTGTAGTTCATTATTTGTAAGAAAAAGTAGTATATGGTATTGAGACTCAGAAAACAATAACCCAAAATGAAGGCCCCCGAAGCAAATGTTTTTCCCTGTCTCCTGCCCACCTATCTCAGTCTCATTCTCTCCTGAGGCCAGCCATAGAAACTAGAATCCCTCTTCCCCAAAGCAGGTTATAGAAACCAGAACCCCTTTTGCCCTAAGCCAGCCATAAAACCTAAAATATTATT
Organism: Papio anubis; assembly: GCF_008728515.1. Classification (NCBI taxonomy): domain Eukaryota; kingdom Metazoa; phylum Chordata; class Mammalia; order Primates; family Cercopithecidae; genus Papio; species Papio anubis. The sequence goes on from NC_044978.1 coordinate 707,996, forward strand.
CCAGCTTTGCCCCCTCAATTCCATGCAACACTGGCAACAAAGACACCCTCTGACCTACCTTGTTTGACTGTAGGTCATGAGACCCCATGCAGAGAGGGCCCCGCCCCACACCGGGAGGGAAGGATGCTGCTCAGAGGCCAAAAGGAACGTGAGTGGCAGGCCTTGCTGGGTGTCCCCACTCAGTGTCTCAGCATTAGATCACACCCGTTTTGTTTAATCATATTTCCACACAGCTGTCCATATGTTGTTGAACCTGAGCATAAAAATGGGCAGTTTCCCCTGCATCTCTGGGTCTTCAGTCTGAAGGCTCCGCTATGATCAAATAAATGTTTTTCTCCTGTTAGTCTCCTTTCACGAGTTGATTTTTCAGCAAACCTTCAGAGGGTAAAGAGCAACTTTCCCCTGGCCTCGACAACAGGACGAACTGGGTCTATGATATCCACATAGACAAGCCCTGGAAGCAAGTTAGAGAGAAAAAGGTAAGATGAGAATGGCACACATGACATGCCTCCTCGGTGAATAAAATCCCGACTCCCGAAAGCGGCCTGTGTGGCCTGCATCAGGGATTCTCTGCTGTCTCCAACTCTGCAAACATCTTCTTTTGCCCATCTCCCCCTCAATCAGTCTGAGCTGTTTCCAACTGACTTTCTTCTAGCAACCTGCCCCTGTGTTTTCAGAGCAGGAACTGACTTTCTTCTAGCAACCTGCCCCTGTGTTTTCAGAGCAGGGCCTTGCACTCTGCCTCAAGTGCTCTTCTTCCAGATCTACATACAATTTGCTTTGGAACTTTCTGAGATCTCTGCTCACAATCACCTTTTTGGAGAGGTTCTACTCACCACTATCTCCAAAAATCACCCTCTGTTGTGCTCTGTCTCCTCATCCCTTCCCATGGCCTTTAATTACTTGTTTACTATGTCCATCCTTCCCACGTCAGTCTTTTTCATTCACATGCAGGCTTCTTGGGGACAGAGCGTGCCACTGACTGGTGCTCAATGAATTCTATCCATTGGATGAATGAATACATTATGATGTTTTATTATGTGTTAATAACCATAGGTTTAATCTTGTTTACAAATGCGGACATATGTAAGGAAAAGTGAGAAGGAAAATAGCAAAGCTTCTTTCCCTTTTCCTCCCATCACAGGGTCTCTCTAATGACAGAGGATACGGAACCCTCCACAGAGTCATGAAGGTTTCTGAGCCATCCAAGGCTAGACAGCCTCTGAAAAGGCCTTCAAAAAAATTATGTCCATGAGAAAATTATGGCAGTAGGGGAGGTCTGATCTTGCCAGTGCCTGTTTTTGCCTCTAGCTTTCAAGTTGCCTTAATTATTCCCGGGCTTAGGCCTAGGCACATTTGGAAGACATTTAGGTTATAGTTTAATTGATAACAGCCCTTCCTCAGAACTCAACCACCTTTGTAAAGCTAATGAGCGACTGCTGGGCTAGGGGGAGAAAAAGAACTTAAATTCTGCTAAGGTGTAGACTGGTCACAAGATAAACAACTCCCCCAATTACTCCTGCAGATAATATCTCTATAGTAGACTGAACTTTTGAAATGGCTTTTTAGGTTTTTTGCATCTCTGACACTGATGGCTGCACCTGGACCTGCCAAACCACCTGTATAGCACCCACCACTCAGGAGCAAGTCAGCTCACGAGACAGCTTCAACCGCTTATGAGTTCATCTCCATCCCAACCCATCAGCAGCAAACACCCATTTCCTAGCCACTGCTGCACCTTCTCCTAAACTGCCTTTGAAAAACCCTGAACCTATGAGAGCCTTCAGAGAGATTGATTTAAGTAATAACTACATGTCCCACATGGCCTGGCATCAATTAAACTCTTTCTTCACTGTAATAACGTGGTCTGTATTTGTGCAGCAAGCAGGAAAAACCCATTGGGCGGTTAAACCTCTTTCCCTCATAATAACAGAAACCCTTCCTTTGGATTGGCAGGACACACCTGTTAGCCTGAGATAACTCCTGTTAGCCTGAGATAACACTCCTAGTTGTCCATAGTGTGGGTAGAATGTGTGGGGTTCCATGTGCCCTGGTGATCAAAGCAGGGGTGCTGAGAGGACAGTGAGCCCTCAGGGTAGGACCAGGAGCCTGTGGAATAGAGGAACGTGGGAGCCAGAGGCAGAGGCCAGACAGGATCAGTGGCACATCACCACAGCCCAATCTACTGAGAAGAGCAGCCTCTGCGGCTCAGGTCACCAACGACCAGAGACCCCAAGGCAGATTGTATTATCCGAAAGTGGCCGCAGGGATATTTCCCATTCCACACGCTCTTGCAAAGGGATCTTGACAATATTTGCCCTGAGCATTCTGAATTATGTTCCCTTCCTTGGAATATGAGTGAGCTTGTAACTTGCCTGCAATCTGGACAGTGCAGCAGAAGTAACTTGTGTGCTTCCCTAGGCTGGGTCCAGAAAGGTGATGACCACGGGGATACTTGCTTTTGAAGAGCTTGGTTTTCACGGAAACAGATTTCTGCCTTTACACAGCCTCCCCATTAGCTGGGGAGGAAGCCCTAACTAACCCAGGGATCACATAGAGGTGCCTGGGTACCTGGCCAGGATGTAGCCATTCCTTTCCTCTGGTCTCAGCTTCAGCCACAACCTGTGGGCAATTCATTGAGAAACCACAAGCCAGAGGAGCTCCTCCAACTTCAAAGCACAGAAGCTATGAGACACAACACAGTCGCTGTTCCTTTACTCACCACATTTTAGAATGACTTGTTACGCAGCATTAGCGACTGGAATAGGCTCCCTTGGGCACAGTTACGGGGGAGGTTAGGCACCTGGCAGACCCACACACCACCAGGGGAGAAAAAAGAGGAAGAGGAAATTAGAAAAAAAAATCATTTATTAAAAAGAGAGTTCTTTAATAAAATATGTTTATTCTAAAGAGATAGAATAACAGAATGTTTAAGCCAGAGGAATTTGAGACATGTATAAAACTGGCATTTAAAATAGTTCTTACTCCAGTACTTGTTGTGGTAAGATACCTTTGGGAAGATCAGACTCAGAAAAAGTAGAAAGCTAGTGTAAAATTACACATAAAATGTTAAATATGACCATATAAATAGAAAATGTCTAGCATAGAAAAAGGCACATAGTGGATATTAAATTAAAGAGTTAATATTATTACCATTGGCACTGTTACTACTATAGTAAACAGCTGTTCACCGCCTCCGGATGACCTCCTGACGACCTCCTGACGACCTCCGGATGACCTCCTGACGACCTCCTGACGACCTCCTGATGACCTCCTGATGGCCTCCTGACAACAGCCACATATACATGGATAAGGCAAATGCTGATCTGGAATCCATTTACAATAAAATTTAAAAACTAAGGGAATGTTCATTCTCTATGTCCACTTGAATAGAAGAATTAGTATCTATTTACAAAAAGAAACATACTTGCAATCCTCAAAACTCTAAATAAATAAACCCACGAGGTAATTAATTATTACTAGAAAGAGGAATCATGGAAAAACTCATGCATTTTGGTGTAACAATTGCATACTGATTACTAGAATTGTTTGTAGTCTCTTACATTCCAACAACGTTTCAAAGCAGTCAGTGAACCTATACTCTGAAGTTGATGAGGCAAAATGCTTCTTTATGAGAAGTAACATGATTTTGATAATAACATCTTTAACATCTCAGTTGACACCATCATGCCCACTGAGCTGAAGGAAATACTGAATTATAGAACTTTTTAAAAATACCATCAAAGGTACTTTTCTTAACCTATGAGAATGCCGATCCTTATCTTTGATTGGCAGTGCATACTCGTGGTCAAGTTTATTATCTGGGAAAGTTCTTATTGCAGTGCCTTGTCACAGAGAATTTGAGTTATTAATCACATGATTTGACATCAAATGTATCTCACTGATGATGTCTTTTAATAGGATTAAGTTATACTTCTAAATTTTTACACCAAAATATTCAGATTGTCAATTTATGAAGTGAGATGTAATATTGTTATCACAAATGTATGCACATTTTCTTTATCCTGAGTATTTAAGCTATCTCCCTTCTATAATAGTTTTGAAGGACGCTGCATGAAAGGAGAAGAGTCATATGACTTTTGATGATCACTCTTTCTTGCATACACTGTTTTAAAATGCATACTAAACATTTACTGAATGCCTGCCATTTGTACAATGCTACCCTAATAGAAACTTATTGTATATACACATGTTGCATATGTGTGTGTGTGTGTGCATGTATGGCAGGGGTAAGGTGACAGAAAACCCAAAGAATGATAAAAAGTGGAAAGGATTCATGAGGAAGGGGACGTGAGTGAAGATACGACAATCTTTGGCAAAGCATGGGATTAACCTATCATGAGAATCCAAACTGTCCAGTTTAAATGAAAGCATCAAATAATTTTAAATATTAGAACTGTCATGGCTCTACTCGTGTCTGGGAGTAAGACTGAGAGCTGTTAAAGAAAATGTTTTTAAATCCTGTGCTGGTAACTTGATTAATGGAAGATACTCAAGACAGCAACCAATTTATTTTAGAAAATAAGCCAACATAAGTGGACACATCAGTGAACAATGACAAAATGCTGTCTAGTAGCTACACCTTTCCTTACTGTGAATAAACTGTGCAGACTGAGAGGCTCCCTGGAAGGCCCAGGGTAATAGCTGACTTTGCACATGACCTATGGACTCATTGATGCCGAAAGTCAAGCCTGCTGTGGACATACTGTTCTAAGACTGCTGGAGGGAACCTCATGTTCACCACAATACATTTATCGATCAGCTGGATGCCTTCATTCATTACTTCGTTTATATTTCTCTAGCTATAGAATCACGCAGTAAATAAATGGAGTAAGGCAGTAAGATGCAGTGCAACCAGCAGGGACTGGTTAAATCATTCATTCTTCTCAATGAGAATGTGTCTCATATACCAGGCTCCGGAAGGACAGTTGGTAACTAGCTGGCTGAGATCTAAGAGAGGAGGCTGACACATGGACACACATGGGGAATCTTGGGATGAGAGCTACACAAGAAATGCTCCTGCAGAGAACAGGGGCAGCCCAGTAGACGGAGAGACCTACATTTTTGTGGGCTCCAGAAAGACTACAGGAAATGATACAACTACGAAGGGCTTGGGGTGAAGAGACAGTATGATAAAACCACAGAGGCACAAGAAAACATTGTCACAGTGGAAGATCCTTTAAAAAAACTAATTTCAGGCAATTGAATATGTTAATCAAAATAAGGCAATTTTGTTGCTTTATGATGTTATTTTTTAAAGGAAATATTTTGGTCTTAATTCAAATTTTCAGTGTGCTGTGTGCCATTTCCCCTCTTATAGTAATGTGAAGACGTTTGTTTGAACTATTATCACAGTCACAGAAGACAAGGTGATTCCACGCATGTAAACCATACTAGTTTTTCAGATAGATCTCTTTTTTTTTTTAGTGTTTCTCTCTTTTGAGTTCATATTTTTCAAAAGCAGAAATATGCAGAGCTGATTAATCATTTTTCTTCTTTTATTATTGACACTAATCTCTTCCCCATTGCCTATCAGAAAAATTACAGATAATTATTATGAAAGTATTTAATCAATGGCAAATAATTTAGATAAATGAAAACTTGCTGATATTATCATCAATTCGATGTATCGTCTTAGGGCAGTTATCCCCAACCAGATCTACTCTCACTGATTTGAGAAGACAGAGAGAAGCTGGACTGAGGCATCATCACTGACATGGAGGAAAGGAGAGAAACGAGTACAAGGAGCTCTTATTGTCATCAACCCACAGAATGACCTTGGGTTTACGGCCTCACCAGGCATCACATTAACCACAGGTAATGCAAGAAGAAACAGCAGTCCCAACCCTCACCACATATTTCATGGAGATGAAGGGAGAGTTAATGAGAAAATGTTAGTAAAACATTTTAAGCTCCTTTGTAGGAAGACACTATATAAATACAGAGCAATAGTATCAGTCATTTTAATGGGTTGGAGATTTTTACTGCTTGAGAAAGATACCTTGTTTGAGTTATGCTGGTCTTGCATTGCTGTATATCCTTTGCTTTATAACATAGCACAGGTGTGTTAAACTTCTGAATTTCTATTATCTCTGCATATTGGGGATGTGGCTTTCTCAACCAGCAGCTCTGCACTTAAAGTTCCAAAGGGAAGGTTCGATACTGAATGGCTTTTGGATTCCATGGTGATGGGCCGTGTGCTGAGAGATGTATTATTTATTGTCACTATGCATAAAAGAAAATCACAATAAAAAAGGCAAATGCTGACTAGAGAATAGAACCTGTCAGCCAGGTCAGTGGCTGCAGAAATCCTAGGGCAAGCATTCTTACTGCAATAACTCTGCGGTCCCACTCCCCTTACTCTCTCAAGCAATAAAAGGCCAAGAAATCATTAGAGGTTCAACCAAGGAGCCAGGCTTTCCAGGATGACAATGCACTGCTCACTTCACATAACTGTAAAGAGTTATGCTGGAACTCTGAATAGGAAGGCAGTGTGATGCATTTCTTGAGCAACCAGATTTTAGCAATGTGTTTCAAACAGTGCAATTTCAGATCATAGTTTGTGTGAATATGTCCAGAGTGGCACCGCTCACCTTTTCTCTGGTAAATAGACCCATGTGGGCAGAGCTGCTAGAAAAAAGTTTTGAAGTAAGAACCAGTTTTATTTTACATCTGCTGCGACACACATTAGTAATAAGCACTGGTCCTTGCAAATCTCCGTTTGAATCACATTGGAAACATAACAATCAGTGTGAGAACTGGCCTCATGTTTCCTCTGCCTTTCAGGTTTCTCGGGATATGGCACCGACTTCTCTCATGTTGTTATTGGTCATGTTTCTCTATCACTTGGCTCACTTCTCTGTTTTTCCCCTTCCACCTCCTTCTGCCTTCCAGGCTGACTTACAGTGTCCACCCCAACCACCATCACCCCTGCCTCACTCGGCTTTGGTCTTCCTGACTCAGGGAAATTTCTGCTTCAGTTCACCTTCTCTCCAGACAGATTCCCAGACCACAGCATCTCTCAAAACTGCTCAGTCTCTGAAACTGGAAATGCTGACATTATTTTCCTATCCCTCTCTTCCCTTATCTTATCTCTTTCCTGTCCCTCAGCCCTTCTCCCCTCCTATGCCTTAGGCTTCTGTTACCATGGCCTTTGTTCACTTCATTCTGACCTGTTCTCATAGTCCTGGGCCCTCCCACGACTTAAAGTCCCTTCCCGCCTAGCCTGGACCTCGCAATCTGGTAAGAGTCGCCATTTCCCTGTGTCTCTGTCTTTCCACTGCCAAGACTTAATCTGTTTAAAAATGGGGTCAACTCCTGGGCCTCCGGGTTCTTGTTTCCTCTTAGAAAATATCACATAGCAGTGGTGATGGCACCAAGACACTTGTGCAAGCTCCAATCTCAGCCCGGTTCTCCAAACACTTTGGGAAACTCCAACTCCCTGATTTTTCTTTCTTCTCATGTTCCCTCATCATGTTTGCTTTGTCCTTTCCAGCAGATGACTTTTAACATGCGAATCCCTGAAAATCAGAGACATGGGCTTCCCTAGCTTCTCTTATGTCAAGCCCCAAATCTGTATTCACAACTTTGACATCAGGGGTGATACTGAAAATATTCAGCGATCAGGGAAGAACGGGCACTGAGTGATGAGAACTAGAATGCACGTTTCAGAGGCCTTCTGCTGGGAAGGATGTGGGCTGGAACGGCAGATGCGATGTGGAGAGAGCTGGCGTGTCAGCCCTCAGAGCCACAGCCACACCACCACCATTGTGAGAGCACTGCAGTATTTCACACACAGGCATGGCTGAACCAGTGGGCACTGGATGGGTGTCAGCTCCGGTGAATTTTTCCTCCCGTTACAGAGAAAGACCCTCCTCCAAACACACCTGTGCACACCTCTGTGGAAGGCTCACTCTTGCTCTGGGCTTTTGTTAAGCGCTCCCTCCCTCCGCCTCTGGGCCGCAAAATCTAACCACCCACCTGTCTGTATACCGCCCATGTTTCTCCTTGTCCGAAAAGTACTATTAACTTCAGCACTGTCTTTTTATTTTCGGCCTCCTTAGAAGAGTTAGTCAGATGAGTTGATCTTTCAAAGGCAAGGTTAAGACTTGACATTTAATTTCAACTCACAACGACATGGCTCAGCTCCTCCTTTTCTGAAGAAACAGTTTTAGCATAACCACCTGTGCACTCCCAACTAGTAACTCACAGGCTTCCATTTCCATAGCATTCTGTCTGACACATTGGGAATATTTACCCTGCAAATCCTCTTCTTTCCTTGGCACTTTCTCTTTTTTGGTTTCCGTGACACACTTTCTCAGACTTCGTTTCCCTCAGGACATTACTTTCTGGTCTCCTCGTGTGGCAGTCCTGTCTTCGTCTGTCCCTTAAAGGTGGGTGTTCCTGAAAGGTGTGCTCTCAGCCTACCCCGTGTGTCCTTCCCTCACTTCCGGGCTTATGGCGTCCGAGGCTACAGCTCCGGGCACGCTGCCAGCCCCGACGCCAGCACACACAACGGCCCTGCTGCAGGAGCACACCCACACCTCACCACGGTTCCTTTGCTCCTCTCCCCTCCTTCTCAAATGTTGGTTAACTTAGCCACTTCACCTGCCTTTCGGACCCACCACTTTAATTGAGGCCCTCTTACGCCTTCTGATACTTTAGCTACTTTCTGTATTAATACATCATCTCTCCTGCCATTGTTTCCATTTCTAAAACTCAGAATTATAATTATGCACTGTGGAGCAAACCTTTCAAACCTTTCCATTACACACACACACCCACACACACGCACACACACACCCACCCACACACCCACACACACACCCCCACACCCACACACCCACACACCCACACCCACACACACCCACACAAACACACACACCCACACCCACACAAACACACACACCCACACACACACGTGCACACACACACGCACAAACCCTTCAAACATAACCTTCAAAAGACTAGCTTTCAACTTACTTTTCAAACTTCCCTGACCAATATTCTAGCTAACCTTAGTTTCTTCCTGTTTCCCACACATACATCTGTGTGTTATGCACCAAATTGTTCCCTCACAATTTATATGTTGAAACCTTAATGTTTATTTGGAGATGGGGACTTTTAATAAGATAAATAAGGTTAAATGAGACCATGAGTATGGGGCTCTCATCTCTTAGAACTAGCTTTCTTACCAGAAGAGGCAGAGACCCTAGCAATGTTCACACAGAGAGGAAAGGCCATGTGGGGACATAGCAAGAAGGCACCTGTCTACAAGCTGAGAAGAGAGGCCTCAGGAGACACTAGCCCTGCCAGCACCTTGATTTTGGATTCCAGCCTTCAGAACTGTGAGTAAATAAATTTCTGTTGTTTAACCTGCCTGTTGGTTTTTTTTATTATGTCAACACTGGCAGACTAACGCACTGCGCCTTTGCCCATGCTGTTCTCTTCAAAAGTGTGATATATCTCTTTTTTACTTGAGAACATCCTGTACATCCTCCAGTGCCCAGGTTCAACATAGTTTCTAGGGCCAAGCCTTTCCTCCCCTCTCCCCAGCCATCCTTGGAAGGCTGGTAATTCTGGTCACAGCACCAGTGTTTGGGTGATTGTGGGGTATTGACTTAGCTCATGGGTAATACCCATGTTCCATTCTAGATGGTGAATTCATAAGAAAAGGTATTGGGTCTCATTTAGGTGTAGAATGTTAGGATAGGGAAAGAGAAACACATAGGAGGAGAATCTCAGGATTTACACTTGGAGAGACAGAATACTTTCGAATGATGACGTGGTCTGGGATGCATCCATAAGAAGTAGGTTAACTGAAACAAAAGAAAGTTCTGAATTTCCAAGAGCAAAGCTTTCTGAAGCCAGTGTGGTGCTATTAAGAATGAATGTATTTTCGTCAGACGGGGTGGCTCACGCCTGTAATCCTAGCACTTTGGGAGACTGAGGCAGGTGGATCACTAGGTCAGAAGATCAAGACCGAGACCATCCTGCCTTACACGGTGAAACCCTGTCTCTACTAAAAATGCAAAAATTATCTGGGCGTGGTGGCAGACACCTATAGTCCCAGCTACTCAGGAGGCTGAGGCAGGAGAATGGCATGAACCTGTAAGGTGGAGCTTTCAGTGGGCCAGGATTGAGCCACTGCACTCTAGCCTGGGCTACAGAGCGAGACTCCATCTCAAATATATATATATATATATATATACACACACACACACACACACACACACACACACACTAGAAAATAGGGAGATAATGAAGAGAAATGGTAGCTTGGAAGAAAGAGGAGAAAACCATAATACTAGGCTGGGCACAGCGGCTCACACCTCTAATCAGCACTTTAGGAGCCCGAGGAACATCTGAGGTCAGGAGTTCGAGACCAGCCTGATGAACACGGTGAAACCCCGTCTCTACTAAAATACAAAAATTAGCCGGGCATAGTGGTGGGCACCTGTATTCCTAGCTACTCAGGAGACTGAGGCAGAAGAATCTCTTGAACCTGGGAGACGGGGATCACAGTGAGCCAAGATCGCGCCACTGCACTCCAGCCTGGGTGACAGAGCAAGACTCAGTCTCAAAAAGAATAAATAAAAAATAAGAATGTATTTTAAACATTTTATTTGCAGATTGTTTTTTTCTAGTATATGTAAATATTATTAAATTTCTATACTGATTTTTGTGACTTGTAAGTTCTGCTAGCTTATTTTTAGGTTTCTTAATATTCTGCAAACAAGATTCTATGTCATTGATGACACTTTACTTTTTCTCTCCTCACTTTCTTGTGACTTTTGTTTCTTTTTCTTGCCTTACTGTCCTGACCAGAACACCCAGTGAAATATTAAACAAAAGTGGTGAGAATGAAAATCTTTGCCATGTTTCTGATGTTGTACCAAGCAATCAGTATTCAGCTATTAACTGTGAAGGTGTCCACAGGAATTTTATAGATTACTTTTATTCAATTCTTTTTCTGGAATGCTGAGGACATATTTTTAATGAGGGTTGAATATCTCCAGTGTCTTTTTTCTCCGTATCAATGGAAATGATCATATAATCTCCTTTATTTACTTAATATGTCAAATTGCGTTGATAGATTTAGATATTAAACCAATTTTATATTGCAGAGATAATGCTTAGTTATTCAGAATACATTAAATGATATGTATTGTTGAATTTATCTTGTTCACATTTGATTAAGAGGTCTTGCAGATATCTTTAAGAATATTGATCTACATGGTTTTTAAAAATTTATTTGTTTGGTGTTGGTATTATGGTAATATTGGACTCAAAAAATAAATTGGAAGGTATTACTATTTATTTTCTGGAAAAGTTTGTATAGAGGTTTCTATTATTTCTATAAGAAGCAACAATGAAATAAATTTCTATGAAATTTATAAAAAGCTATAAATTTACCTCTAAGTGCTGCTTTATCTATATGACAATTTTTCTCATATTTTTATTTTCCTTCAGTTAAATACATTTTAATTTCCTTGAGATTTCTTCTTTGACCAGTGGATAAAAGTATGTTATTTGGTTTTCAGTTCAATTAATTTGTAATTAATATATACTGTTTTTCTCTGTTGTTAGTGGATATATTCTTTATTATATTAATCCTTTAAAATTTTTGAGATGTGTTTTACAGCCCACCATGTTGTCTACTTTATGTCAATCTTGTATGTGTGGTTGGAAAAATAGGCAAAATCTTGACTTATCGCAGAGAATTTTTTCTAAGTATCAATTAGGTTAAAGAAATTTATATTCTTGTTGAAGTCTTCTGTATTCTTATAATATTTTTGTACTACTTTTTTTTTTTTTTTTTTTGAGACGGAGTCTCGCGCTGTGTCACCCAGGCTGGAGTGCAGTGGCGCGTTCTCGGCTCACTGCAAGCTGCGCCTCCCAGGTTCAGGCCATTCTCCTGCCTCAGCCTCCGAGTAGCTGGGACTACAGGCGCCCGCCACCACGCCCGGCTAGTTTTTTTGTATTTTTAGTAGAGACGGGGTTTCACCATGTTAGCCAGGATGGTCTCGATCTCCTGACCTCGTGATCCGCCCGCCTCGGCCTCCCAAAGTGCTGGGATTACAGGCTTGAGCCACCGCGCCCGGCCATTTTTGTACTACTTTTATAGATTCTTAGAGAAAAGTACTAAAATTTTTAATTTTTTCCCTTATTTTAATTATGTCCTGTTTTGTTGTAATTATTTTGGACATCTGTTGTTTGATGGAAGAAAATTTATAAATGTTGCATCTTCCTTCCCTGAGACTCTTTTACCATTACAAAATATCTCTTTGTCACTGTAAATATTTCTTACTTTTAAGTGTATTTTCATTGCTTTTTAAAAGATCTAATAATGTTTGAAGTTTGTTTGGAATATTGAGTCCATTTACATTTAAAATGATTGTCAGTAGGGTGGTGAGACTGACATTTTGTTATTTGTTTTCTGTTAGTCTTATTTCTCTTTTTTTCCCTCTTCCTCTTTTACTGCCCTTTTCTGTATTGAACAGGCATTTGTAGTGTATCTTTTTAACCCCACTACTGAGTAGTTAGCTATATATCTTTGATGTTTTTTCAGAGTTGCTATAGTGATGACAATATTATTTTAACTTATCAAAATCGACTTTAATGTTGACGTATTTCTTATAGAATATAGAAAATTTGCTTCATTCAATCTGCCTCCGTTTTATTATATTCAAATGTTGTATGCAAACACATAAAATAAACTGAAAAAGAAACACTGTTGTAACATTTGCTTTACACAATCATATGTTGTTAAAAAAAGAGATAAAAGAATGTACATACAGACATTTATGTGTGAATATGTGTGTGCACGTGTGTCTAATATTTCGTGTTGCCCAGACATTTTCCTTTTCAGTGCTTCTAATCCATTTTTCTTCATGGAAGGTCTCATCTGGTTCACTCTCCCTCAGACCTGAAGGACTTAACTGAATGATTTCTTGTATGTAGGGCATACCTGTCAGCAACTAATTCTCCTAAGTTTCTGATAAGATAGAAGCGTTTTATTTCATTTTCATTTCTGCTAGGTAGTATTCTTGAATATGGAATTCTTGGTGGATTTTATGTCTATCTAATGTTTTCTGTCTACTTTTTTTCTGAAGTTAACCATTATTTATTGTTCTTTCCTTTATATGTGATATATTATTTAATTTTTCTTTTCATTATCTATTGTTTACAAGAGAGAGTGTGTCTGTGTGTCTAGTCATAATTTTCTTTGCATTTATCTTATTTAGGGTTTGGTGAGCTTCTTTGACCTACAAATTTAAAATTTTATAAAAGTCAAGAAGCTTTTGGCCATAACTTAAATTTTGTTTTCTGTTCCCTAATGTCTTTTGGGAATTTTAGTTATTGCTTTCTTGAAATTAGCCCTCAGATTACTGAAGCTCTTGTTTTCCTTCATCTTAAAAACAATTTATTCATATTAGATTAATTCTATTCATCTAACTCTGGGTTCATTTATTCTTTCTCTTGCCATCTCAAATCTGCTGTTGTAGCCTGGAGTTAATTTTTTTCATTCCATACATTGTCCTTTTTAAATCTCTAGAACTTCCACTTCTTTTTCCATATTTCCATTTTCCCATTGAGAGTACCTATTTTCTCATATTTAGCAATTTATTATCTTTTATATGAAAATAACTCATTTGGGTCATTGAATCTTTTCAGGATGTTTGTTTTGAAGTCCTTTGTACCAAATTTAACATATTTGCCCACCCAGTGTCAGTTTCCATTGACTCTTTATTTTTTCTGAATATGCCTGGTACTTTGCTGGCATATTTTCTATCTAGTATCTTTCATTAAACATTGAACATTGTAGATAACACACTGTATTATATAAATTTTTCTCTGAGTGTTGTTAGTTTTAAATTTTGTTTTGATTTGCTTCAATACTAAATTAACTTGCCTGGACACAAACTATATACAAGCGTGCAACCACTAATGCCTCACTCATACCAGGATTTTTGTTTGGGTGTTTGTTCATGGCTAACTTTCTGGGGCTTTCTTTCAGCTCTATTGCTTAGTGATGATGCAGTTATTTATGCAGAGGCTATGCCTAAACACCCCAAGCCAGAAAGATTTCCACTCTTTGTCACTCAGGCATGGCTCAGGTTCAGGAACACAGTCAAAGATCAGCGAATTCACAGTTCTTTCCAAGGATTCACTTTTGCTGTGCTTTCTATCGTCTCCACATACATGGATAGTTCGGTAGTTGTGTGATGATCTGTTTAGGGTCTCATCCCTTTTATGGGGCTTCTCCATGTGACTGAGCCTTTCTTATTTCAAAAATATCATCCTTAAATGTTTGGCTGCTTTATTGTTTACCTCAAACCTCATCTACCACCTCTAGCTGGTAAAGGCATGGATTACACTGCCTAAATTGGGGGAAGTTGGGAATATCCCTAGGCAAAAACCCCCAAAGCTGACCTTTTTACTTGATGTGATAAAGCAGTTTTTCATAACAAACATTTGTCTCATTGTTGCTGGACTTTGGTCACTTTCCAACGCCCTCAAAGGATTGTTTCTACTATTTTTGTTCTGTTTTCATATTAACACTCTATAGATTGGAATCGCCTGCATTCTTTATGCTGCTCTTAAAAAAGTAGAATCCATTTAAAAAAAAAATAGTCTTCAACTTTATCGAAAATGTTTTCTAAGAAGCAGAAGTGGATTTCCCACTTTCCTCTCTTACCACTCACAATTCCCTAATGGTTGAACTAAAACTTTTAATTATTATGACTAGCAAAAATGGTAAACTGATTACACTGCAAATATGAAAATACATGCAAGATATCATTATTATTCTAAATTTTACTTGCCTACTTAAACGGTCCTTTGCAGTGCTGACTGTTCTCTAAAGAGCTCCTTTTGAGTGCTTTGACCATATTCATTCACTCAAAGCCACAAAAATGACCGATGACCACTCCTAAGGAGCTTTCCCTTCCTTCCATTAGGTATCTCTACAACTCATGCCTGCTTTAAACATGTAGAGGCTCTGAATTACGTTTTTTAATTCTGAGGGTTGTTAGAATTTTGTTTTGTTTTGATTTGCTTGCCTGAACTCAAGCTACAAACCAGTGAGCAGCCACAATCCCCAATGTCATATATATGTATATGTATATATACACACACACACACACATACATTTTCAGTATTTTAATATTTCTGGTATTTCAAGAACCCCTGACCTGTCAAAATTAACTCCTTTGAGCAAAGAGCATGGGGTCTTGTTTATATTTCTAAATTGTAGCATAGTACTAAAAAAGAGAGAAGATATTAAATTGGAATCTTATTGACTAAATGGATCATTACTTTGCTTTCACCTGGTTGATCTATCAGCCTTATCTTCTGTCATTTTACTCATGTTGTTCATGTTCTACATTCATCAGCAGAACAAGGTTCCAAGGAGAATGTTCCAGTTCTAGGAGAGGAGAATAGGAGATGTTGGAACATACGTCATGATGCTTCATGCAGAAACCATGCTCACTTAACTAGTATTAAGTATTGAAAAAAAAGTTTAAAAAACTAAGTTATTTCAGATTTTACAAGCTTAGGAGCTCTGCAGTAGCATGACAGAAAAGATCTTCCACTTTTATTATATTTTATGTCTCATTCTACTTATAACTAAACAAAAGGATTTCTTATCTAACTGCGATGAAGCAATATGTTGCGTGACTCACATGGGACTCCTCACACATATTTTCAGAAAAAAAAACCTCACAATGGTTTGTATCATAATCTGCAACATTCTTGACATAGTTCTGTTGGTTCTTTAATCCTCCAACTTGTTGCTAACTTGACAGTACATATCTGTTTTGCATTGTTTTTCTTTGGAAAACAAAAAAGGCAGCTTTAGCAAGGCGGTACATTACTTTCGTAAAATTGCCTTCTGGTAGTTAACTTTTTATATATTACAAAAGGTAGTTATTGATACACAAGCATATTTCTTTGTGTTTCTTATTTCGATATTAAAGCAATCTAAGGAGTCTTGGATGTATTCTTCATACTAAATTTTCTGTGAACATGTTTCTATTAAGATCAATTGCAGTGCCTTTCTCTTAAAAGGATTCCAGATAAACAACAGTAAATCATGCAGGTAGCTTTCCAATATTGCAAATCTGCATAGGAATAACAGTAAACAATATACTGAAATCAGGTCTCTGAAACTCTGGAGAGTAAAATCAATTCAGAGGACATGCAATAATGAGCTGCACTGCAAAGCTAGGATTAGTAAGGATATTTTTGCTCTGGAAATGTATCTGTCAATTTTCTAGATTTATTTTTATTCCAATATGGCTGAAAATTTTATTTCAAAATATCTACCAAAATACGACTGAACATGCTCCATATCAAAATGTAGCAGAGGCAAACCAATGCAAATACATATTATCTCAACCTAGTTAACTGAGAAATTCTTCTCTTAGGTATAAGTAAAATGAAAACACATTTATTACTCCTGCTTTACACAAGTTTTTTCCCATAGAAATCATATTCAATTACTGCTATTGTTTAAGTTTAACATTAATAAACTACTAAAAATGGGCATGTATAAAACAGGAAACATTATTTTGTTTCTTACACTCTGAGGCCAATTAATTAAAGACATTTTATTAGCTCAGGCAATTTTGGCCACTGCTTTAGCTCCATGTCATTTTCTTAGGTTTCTGTTCATATTTTGCTTGACAAAAAAAAAAAAAAAAATTACCCACACTTAAAAACTGAAGTTTAGCATCTTTTCAAACAAAAATTCATTCAGGTAGTGCCAAAGATAACTTTGCAACTTTTTCTTTTTTTTTTTTTTTTGAGACGGAGTCTCGCTCTGCCGCCCAGGCTGGAGTGAGCGGCGCCATCTTGCCTCACTGCAAGCTCCGCCCCCGGGTTCCCGCCATTCTCCTGCCTCAGCCTCCCGAGGAGCTGGGACCACAGGCGCCGCCACCGCGCCCGGCTAGTTTTTTGTATTTTTAGTAGAGACGGGGTTTCACCGTGTTAGCCAGGATGGTCTCGATCTCCTGACCTCGTGATCCGCCCGCCTCGGCCTCCCCAAGTGCTGGGATTACAGGCGTGAGTCACCGCTCCTGACCAACATTGCAACTTTTAAGAAAGATGGAGAAATGTAATCTTTAACGGTGAAACAGGTAATTCCTCAGACTAAGTGCCAAACTCCTTTCACTGGAGACCAAATTCAATTACATTCCAAAGAATCGTAACTCCATAATGAATGTTTTATAAAACGATTACTGTCAGGCCTTGGAGCCCAAGCCACGCCATCGCATCCCCTGTGACTTGCACGTATATGCCCAGATGGCCTGAAGTAACTGAAGAATCACAAAAGAAGTGCAAATGCCCTGCCTGCCTTAATGGATGACATCCCACCACAAAAGAAGTGAAAATAGGTCCTTGCCTTAAGCGATGATATTATCTTGTGAAATTCCTTTTCCTGGCTCATCCTGGCTCAAAAAGCTCCCCCACTGAGCACCTTGTGACCCTTACTCCTGCCTGCCAGAGAACAACCCCTCTTTGACTGCAATTTGCCTTTACCTACCCAAATCCTATAAAACGGCCCCACCCTTATCTCCCTTTGCTGACTCTCTTTTCGGACTCTGCCCGCCTGCACCCAGGTGAAATAAACAGCCATGTTGCTCACACAAAGCCTGTTTGGTGGTCTCTTCACACGGACGCGCATGACAATTACCGCTACAAGGTAAGTGGAAATTAGCTCCCAAGGTTAAATTCTGAAGTTACTGCAGAGTTCTTGTTAATGTTAAAAACAGCCAGCTGGTCAAGTGGAGATTGTTACAACTGCTACAGTCAGTTTTGTGATGTGAAAATTTATTTTATTTGGTATTAGCAGCTCTCCACAATGCTTGGAGGCTGAAAGGAGAAGACACTTCTTTATTACTAAATAATCTCACAATTCATAACTATTCCATAATGCAGGGTTGTAGGTGATCATACATGTTTAGTAAGAGAATAAAACTTTGGCATTGTGATCCTTCACAGTGTTCTGACATTCAGGGTCTTATCCCTGATTTACCATCTTTCCTCTACAAAATCACAATACAAAATTTCACTGTTTCAACTAGAGGCTAATGAGAAAACCCAGATAAGGTGGAAAAAAATTCCAACTGAGCAAAGGGATTTCATACTGAATGATCAAATGTGTTTGTTTTGTTTTTCTATCAAAATCTTACACGTGTGACATGAATAGATATTTTATGAGAATTTTCCATTAGCCAAACATTCTTTTTTCTTTACCTTGCTCTAAATAGAAATAGATAGATAGATAATGATAGATAGATAGATAGATAGATAGATAGATAGATAGATTCTAAAATTTAACAAATCTAATGTACCCGGGGATTCCAGCTGAAACATTTTTAGTTCCTTTGGAATTTGTATTATAAACAAAATTACCACAAACTGTAATCACTGTAGCCCTAAACCACAGGGAATCTTTATATATGCCTGAGTGACTGCTTTAATGTGTATTCAGTTTTGTTTTGTTTTTCTTATGGTCTTACTTACATCTGTGACTACATTTTTCTCTTCAACTAGAGTTTTACTTGTTCATAACATCATTTCCAGAAATAGTGCTACGTGGTTTTTTAGTCCTTGAATAACATGTTTACAAAAAAGGAGTATTTTCTGGTATGATCATTTTTCTGGCCAGAGTTTAACAATAAACATTTGTTTTACTCTTGATCCACTGAACAGGAAGACGTCTGCCAAAAATACCTAACACTGAAACCACCTTTGCAAAAATTATATCAGTAAGAACATTATGACAGTGAAAGAGATCTGTGCTAATCCACCCCCCACCTTGCCTTTCCCTTAATTATTCCCAGGCTATTGGGCCAGGATGCCTTTGGAAGTCATTTAAACTATAGTTTAAATGATAATAGGCCTTGGTGGGAAACTCCTTTGTAAGCCTATAAGAGGCATTAGGTGAAGGAGAGGAGCCTCAGGGCTGCTAAGGCAGGGATAGATGATTGCCAGCCATTATTCCACAAGATATAAGGTATGAAAGAATGGACTTTTGAGACATATTTTCAGATTTTTTGCATGTATCACACCCATGGTCCTACCTAGACCGACCAGCCTCGCTCCTGCTCCTGTGGCCCCACCTAGCCATGATTCAGCCCACAGGAGGACAGTTTCCACCCCCTGTGATTTCATCTCCACTCCAACCAAGCAGCAGTCAGCACCTATTACCTGGCCTTTTCCGCCCCTTCCCCTAAACTGCCTTTGAAAAAATCTGTGAGCTCTGAAAGAGATGATTTGAGTACAAACTCCATCTCCGAAGTGGCGTGGCCAGCCTTGTGTCTGTCACCCTCTTTTTCTACTACAATCCTGTGGTCTTTCTTTATGCAGCAGGCAGGAAGAGCCCCTTGGGCAGTTACAAGACCAGAGCTTCAAAACACAGGAAGCAATCCTGACAGAATTAAAGGAAGAAATATAGAACTTAACAAAAGGAAATATTTGAAGTCTTCAATATCCCACTTTTAATAATGAATGGAGGAATGAAGGAGAAAAACAACATGAAAATGAAAGACTTGAAAGGCAGCGTCAATCACTAACAGAAGGAGTCTGGAATACTTACAAATACGTGGAAATTAAATAACACACTTTTAAATGCTAAGTGAGTCAAAAGAGAATTCACAACAGAAATTATAAAATACTTTTGTCACACGCGTCCGTGTGAAGACACCACCAAACAGGATTTGTGTGAGCAATAAAGCTTTTTACTCACCTGGGTGCAGGTGGGCTGAGTCCAAAAAGAGAGTCAGCAAGGAAGATAGGGGTGGGTCAGTTTTACAGGATTTGGGTGGGTAGTGGAGAATTACAGTCAAAGGGGGTTTTTCTCTTGCGGGGGGCAGGGGTGGGGGTCACAAGGTGCTCAGTGGGGGAGCTTCTGAGGCAGGAAAAGGAATTTCACAAGGTTAATGGATCAGTTAAGGTGGGACAGGAACAAATCACAATGCTGGAACTTCATCAGTTAAGGCAGGAATAGGCCATTTTCACTTCTTTTGTGATTCTTCAGTTGCTTCAGGCCATCTGGATATATACCTGGGTGCAGGTCACAGGGGATATGATGGCTTAGCTTGGGCTCAGAGGCCTGACAACTTTGAGATGAAGCAAAACAAAAACATGTTATAACAAAACTTACAGAATGCTGCTACATCAGTGCTTAGAAGGGAATTTATGACTCTAAACATCTGTATTTAAAAAAGAAAGACCAAAAATCAGTAACCAAATCTTCCATTTGCACAGAATATAAAATAAGAATAAACTAACCCCAAAGCAAGTAGAAGGAAGGAAATAGTAAAGAATGTAAGAAGAAATAAATAAAGAATAGAAAAATAATTTTAAAAATTAACAAAATCAAACCTGATTCTTTGAAAAGATGAACAGAATTAACAGATATTTAGTTAGACTGAAGAGAGTGGGGAAGAGAAGGCTCACATTATTAAATCAGAAAAGAGAGAGGGGGTTTTCAAAAATAAAAAGGGTTATAATGATTGTCATTGATAATTGTATACTAATGAGTTAGAAAACATGGACAAAAGGGCCAAATTTTTTAAAAGCCCCACAAACTTTCAAAACTGATAGTTTTCATAGAAACGATGCATAGACCTATAACAAGTACAGAGATTGAGTTAATTATCAAAAATTTCTTATGAAGAAAAGCCCTCCACCAGACAGATGTTTTAACTGGTGAATTCTCCCAATGTTTAAAGAAATGTGAGTACCAATTCTTCACAAACTCTTCTAAAGAATAGAAAGGGAAAGAATACATTCCAACTTATTCTATGAGGCTAGTATTATCCTGATAACAAAGCCAGATGAAGATACCACAAGAAAACCACTGCCTTTCAAGTCTTCAATTTTCATGTTGCTTTTCTCCTTCATTCCTCCATTCATTATTAAAAGTGGGATATTGAAGACTTCAAATATTTCCTTTTGTTAAGTTCTATATTTCTTCCTTCAATTCTGTCAGGATTGCTTCCTGTGTTTTGAAGCTCTGGTCTTGTAACTGCGCAAGGGGCTCTTCCTGCCTGCTGCATAAAGAAAGACCATAGGATTGTAGTAGAAAAAGAGGGTGACAGACACAAGGCTGGCCACGCCACTTCGGAGATGGAGTTTGTACTCAAATCATCTCTTTCAGAGCTCACAGATTTTTTTCAAAGGCAGTTTAGGGGAAGGGGCGGAAAAGGCCAAGTAATAGGTGCTGACTGCTGCTTGGTTGGAGTGGAGATGAAATCACAGGGGGTGGAAACTGTCCTCCTGTGGGCTGAATCATGGCTAGGTGGGGCCACAGGAGCAGGATCGAAATGCCCCTTATGAGGATTGAAAAACCCTCAGTAGAATACTAGGATATTCTGATAATACTGATAAGGCAACATATAAAAAGATTTCTGTGACACGACCAAATGGAATTTATCCCTAGAATGCTAGAATGGTTCAAAATATGAAATTCAATTATTATAATATACAACATGAATAACACAAAGAAAAAAAAGATCATTTCAACAGATGCAGAGAAAGCATTTGACAAGATCCAATACATTTTCATTAGAAAAAACCTAAACTAAGGATAGGAAGAAATCCTTAAATTAATAAAAAATATAAAAAATTCCTAACATGATACTTAATGGTAAAATAGTAGTGCTTTCTTCGTAATATTAGGAAGAAAGAAGGATGTCTACTCCCACCATTTCTGTAATGTTGTGCTGTAAATTTAGGCAGAAAAATTGTCAAGTAAAAGAGAAAAAAACACTCAGATGAAAATGAATTTAAAAATCTATGTCTATTTGCAGATGACATGATCTTATATATAGAAAGTTCTAAGGTCACTCTCAAAACATTGTTAGAGCTAACAAACAAATCTATAACTGCATCACAGGTTATAGAATAAATTATTAATATATAAAAGTTAATTATATTCTATACAGTATCAATGAACAATCCAAAAGTAAAATTAGAAAAGCAGTTTGAATTTCAATAGCATTAAAAAATAAAATATATAAGGATAATTTACTAAGAGAAGTTCAAGTCTTGCACATTGAACACTACAAAACATACTTTAAAGAATTTAAAGATGACCTAGATAGGAGAAAATATATCTGTGTTTAAGAATTAGAAAACTTAGCATTGTTAATATGGAAATTCTACCCAAATTTATCTACAGATTCAAACAATTTCTACAAAAACTCTAGCTGTTTTTTTTTTTTTTTTCAGATATGACATTAATCCTAAAATTTATGTAAATGCAAGAGGCCCCGAACAGCCAGTGCAACCTTGAGGAAGAAACATGGTGGAGGACTTATAGTTCCCAATTTTAAAACTTAGCACAAAGCTATAGAAATGAAGACTGTGTGGTACTAGCAGATAGGATAGGCATAGCTCAATGGAATAGAATCAGGGATCCAGGAATAAACCCACACATTAATGGTCAATTGATTTTCAACAAATGTCAAGAAATTCTAGTGCAGAAAGAATAGTCTTCTCTACAGGAGGTGCTGTCATGACAGTTCCCACTTGCAAAAGAAAAAAGAAAATGCAGCTAGGTCCCTACTTAACATCATACAGAAAAATTAACTTGAAATGGATCAAAGACGCGAATGTAAGTGCTGAAACTACACAATTCTTATAAGAATACATAGGTGTAAGTCTTCATTATCTTGGGTTAGGTATTGTTTTCTTAGATAATAAAAACACAAGAAAATGAAACAAAATAGATAAATTGAACTTCATCAAACTAGAACTTTTGGGTTTCAAAGACACCGTCAAAGAAGCAAAAAGACAACTGAGATGGGGGAGAAAATATTTGCAAATCATTTATCTGATAAGGGGCTAGAGACCAGAATGCATAAAAAGAACACTTACAACTTTATAAAAAGACAAAATTAGCCTTACAACTTAATAAAAAGACAACATTTTAGCCACTCAAAAATGGGCAAAGGATTTGAGTAGCCATTTCTTTAAAGAAAATATTAAAGTTGCCAACAACAGATGAGGAGACACCCCACATCATTAGCCAGAGGGAAGTGTACATCAAAGCCACATTGAGACACACTGGACTCCCACTAGGACAGCCATAAAAAAGGCAATTTGACATGTTAGAGAAGATGTAGAGGAACTGGAACACTTTTACCTTACGAGTAACAACATAAAATGTGACAGCTCCCCACATGATTAAACTTAAGAGTTCTGATATGACCCAGAAGCTCCATGCCTCAGTATATATCCAAAATAATTCAAAACACTCGTGCATTGGTTTGGACATGGTTTTCTTGTCCCCACCAAATCTCAATACCCAATGTCGCCTGCTGGGAGGGGGGACCTGGTGGAAGGTGTTAGGGTCATGGGAGATCTCTCATGACTAGCTAGGTGCCTTTAGCGGTGATGAGTTCTTGCTCTCACAAGGCTGTATTGGTTCTCCGGCAAATGACTTTGTTTCTATGACGGTGGCTTGTTATAAAGCCAGGATGACCCTGGGTTTGCTCCCTCTTCACCCATGCCCACTTCCCCTTTGACCTTCTCCATCATGCTTTGCAGCAGCTCCAAAGCCCTCACCAGAAGTTGAGCACGGTGGGTGCCATGATTTCTGTAGAGCCTGCAGAGCTTGAGCAGAAAAAAAAAAAAAAAAAAAAAAAAAAAAAAAAAATCATTTTTCCTTCATAAATAACCCAGCTTCACGTATTCCTTTATAGCAACATAAAATGGACTCAGACAATATGTTGACACAAAAAGTTTTGCATGCATGTTTCAGCAGCTTTAATCATAGTAGCTAAAAAAAAGGAAGCAACTGAAACGTTCAGCAGATGAATGGATAAGTAAAATGTGGTATATTCCTACAAAATGTGGTATATTCATACAAATATATTAATCAGTCATAAAAAATGTGGCATTGATTCATATGACAACATGAATGAAACTTGACAACTAATCTATGTCAATGAAGTCCAAGACAAAAGGCCACGTATTGTATAATCATTATACTAACATGGAATATCGAGAAGAGGCAAATCCAGAGACTGAAAGACACAGAAAAGTTAGTTGTTTCCTGGGCCAGGCGAGGAGCAAACAGCAAGTGACTATTGACTGATGTGGGTTTCTCTTTGGGATGGAATGTTCCGGCACTAGAGAGTTGTGATGGCGCCACACGTTCATGAATACACAAAAAAAGCACTGAATTTTTCACTTTAGAAGTTGAGTTTTATGGTAGGTAAATTATATTTTCAAGCTTTTCTTGATGATTTGGTCATTTTTCATCTAAAATTGTGTCAAGTACATATTTTTTTTTTTCCTGTGGGATAGTCTTCTTAGTGTAGTGTGATAGAAAACATAGACCATTTTACTTTTTAAATGTCTGTAATAGTAAAATAAAAAGCACAGCAAGATAGGAGGAAACAAATTTCATCAATTTTATGCATTTATGTGAATTTAAGTGATGAAGGATTTAAAGGACAGAAAATTGGCAAGAAAGAGCTGTAC
This sequence comes from Papio anubis, assembly GCF_008728515.1. NCBI lineage: Eukaryota > Metazoa > Chordata > Mammalia > Primates > Cercopithecidae > Papio > Papio anubis. The sequence goes on from NC_044978.1 coordinate 732,524, forward strand.
ATAATCATAATCATTGCAATGTTTGAATTTTTTTCTACACTATTACCTTTAATTTTGATGACACTAACTGTTAAAGTTCTTATTTCAGAATATTTCCCCCAAACTCTGGTGATATAACATTATCCAAGGTTCTGATTACTAATTTTTAAATATTCTTGCATTTTAAAAAAGGTATTTGGATTTATTTTCTAATCAAATAATAATATACTCAACAAGAAACTAGATTATTTAAATGCAAAACTCCAGGCAGTTTGATTAATCACATAGTACTATGAAGCAAGCAGGGCATGTAAAAGAGACAAGCCACTAGGAAGCCATAATAATCCTAAATGTGTGTTTACCTGATAAAAGACCTTCAAAATATATAAAGCAAAGCCTATTGGAAATAAAAGAGAAAATAGTCACATTCATAATTTTAGTAGAGAACTTCAAGTTTTCTGTATCAATTGACAGAACAAGTAGAAAATTAGTCAGGGTATTGACAATCTGAAAAAAACTACCCACAGATTGAGCATTTATAGAAAATGCATTTATAGAACACTCAACACAACAGCAGAATAATACACATTCTTTCAAACTGTGTAAGGATTTTTCACCAAGGTAGACCATATTCTGGCATAAAACAAACCATAATAATTTTTTCTAAAATTAAAATTAAACAAACTATGTTCTCTGGACACAGCAGAATTAAGCTAGAAGTCAATAGTTGACATAGAGGAGGCATATCTGAAAATATTTAAAAATTAAGCCACCCTTTTATGAATAACACGTGGGTGAAAGAGGAAGTCAAAAGGACATGAAGAAATATTTTGTGTTGAATACAAATAAAACAAAATGTTTCAAAATGTATGAGGTGCTGATAAAACAGTGCTTAGAGGGAAATTTGTAGTGTCAAATACTTCTATAAGAAAATTCAGATATCATTGATTAGATTGCACCTTAAAAAACTAGTAAAAGGAAGTAAATTGAACCCAAAACAAATGGAGAAAAAGAAATAGTAAATATGAGAGTAGAAGTTAATGAAATTGAAAAAATATAGAGTGAAACCCAAAATTGTTTGCTCGAAAAGATCAATATAATTAATCAATGAGTCAGATCAACCAAGAAACAAAAAGAGAAAAGAAAGAAACTGTCAAAACCAGGAATAAATTACGGGACAATTCTACACACCTTGAGGTCATTTAAAGAATGAAAAATAAATAGTAGGAACTATTTTATGCCTTATGTTTTATAACTTAGATGAAATGGACAAATTCCTTGAAAGCTACAAAGTACTAAAGCTCGTGAGGAAGGAATACATAACTCAAATAGTCTATGTATATTAAAGAAACTGAGCTATAGTTAAATACCTTCCAAAAAAGAAAACTCTATCCACAAGTGAATAAATTGGTGAATTCTAAAAAAAAAAAAAAAAAAAACTTAAGGAAAAATATTAAAAACTCTACATAAACTCTTCCTGATAGTACAAGTAGAGGGGGATACTTCCCGACTCACTTTACGAGATCATAATTATCCTGCTACTAAAACCAGAGAAAGACACTTAAGGATAAGCCAACTATAGGACCTTATATTATCCATCTTGAACATGTGCACAACACCTCTCAAAACAATTTTTGTAAGTAGAAAATAGTGACACATAATATGGGTAATAGATCATCACAAAGGGTGTCTTATCCTGGCCAAACAAGGTTCATTTAAGGTTTAAAATTAAAACAATGTAATTTGCTATATGAATACGCTGAAGAAGTAACACACAGGATCATCTCAATAGATGCCAAAAAATTATCAAAATTCTACCCCCATTCATTACAAAAACTATCAACAAGCTAAGAATATAAGGAAACTTCAACCGTATAAAGTGCATCTACGAACAACCTGGAGTTCACAGTAAAGTATGTTTCTCCTTTTAGCAGTTAAAAAAACAGTGTTTCCAGCTTTCGACAATTATTACTAAAGTTGCTACACCCATTCACACACGAATGTTAGGATGTGCGTAAATGCTAATATCTCACAGATAGGTGTCTAAGAAAGGACTGCCTGGCACACATGACAAATGTATGTTTAAGTTTGTCAGACGCTGTCAGAGTGTTTTCTAGTGTGCCCTCCCACAGCCGGCAACCTTGCCTGCACCTGGTGGGTGCGCCTCCCCCTCCCTGCAGCCAGCACCTGGTGGGGGACGCTCACAGCCCTCCCATGCTCTGCTGTCCTTCAGTGCCTCACCGAATGACGTTTAGATCTGCGCCTCAGGGATTTTTAACTCCCCAGGATGGGCCTTTCTACCCTGTGGCTCTGTAAGGTCTGGATATCTGAGGGGTCTGTGGAATTCTGCGGGTCTCTTTCTATGTGGCTGCTTGTGGGGTTGATCTCAACTACGGGCGGGGCTGCATTCCTGTCCCTTTGGAAAGTTCTGTGCTGTTTTCTGCTCTTTAGTCATCTAGTATCTTTTCCCACGTGATGACTTTCAACCGTTTTTTTTTTGGATGTAATTTAATACTGTATAAAGATGAGACTTAGAAACAACTGTCTCAACAGGCTAATGATGGACAGTTTTAGTAACAGCCACAGCCTCGTCTTCCTTCCTTATCACTTGATATGGTCACTTACACTTCTGCTAGATAACACCTGTGAAAGGCAGGGGTCTCCTTCCTCTGAATGTGTTTACTGATTTCCTGGAGGTCACCGGGTCATTGTTCAATAAGAACAAGAAGGAGCTTCTGCCAGTGTTTTCCACTCTCTTCGGAAGACGGAGGATCTTTCTCCGGGGGCTACCATGGACTCCCAGGGTTTGGAATATTCAGTTCCTCAGATCCCTGTTTATGGTAGAATCATAAGACCCTGCAGAAGATTCGCAGACACAAGAAACAGTGGCACAGAGCATGGCCCTTTTCCTACGTGGAGAAGCGTGCACTACCCACTCTCAGAAACCTTAGAGATTTCAGTGTAAGTATTGTAAAAATTACTTTATAACACATTTGACTTTTGAGGGGAAATTACACTGTAGCCAGCTCTTTTGCATCTTTTCTTTTTTTTTTCTGAAGATAAAATTATGCTCTCACTATTAAATAACAAGTCTTAAGGGGTATAATACTGCTAACAACATTTGTATACTGGGTGTTTCTAATATTGCTAGAGACTGTTGAATTTTAAACCTCTAATTACACAGGTGTTAAAACCTAAATATTCAGTAGCTAAAAACTAATGGAATCTTTTCAGGATTATTCAATACTACCTGAGTCTTTTGAATTATAAACTACTCACACACGTATAAAATAAATATATTCAGTAGCAAAAGTCCTGATGTGGCATATTTTTCTGGATCAAAACATGTAATCTCAAAAATTTGACTTTTTTTTTTTTAATTTAATGGAGTAACAAAGACTTGTGAAATGGACAGAGAGGATGAAGGGATATTAACAGTAGGCTGTTTAACCCTCCATTAATTTTGCCTTTCACTTCTACACAGCGTAAGTCTGGGCTTAAATTTGAACAAAAACCCAAGGGTAACAGCAGAAGACTAGAAGAGGAGTTATTTTAACAAGCTTTAGACTTAGAATCAGTTGCCTTTAAAATTTTCAAATGTAATAATGCTTTAGAAGGTGATCATGCTGTGGTGAAATAAAAATAGAACAAACGTGAGGCAGTTGCTGTGTTGCAGAGCAGGGCTGACAAGTTTTCTGTAATGCGCTGGGTAGTGAATATTTTTGTTTTAGGCCACGTAGGCTGTATGGGCTTGATAGCCACTACACGGCTTTGTCATGTGGTATGAAAGTAGCCACTGATGAAATGAGTGGGTGTGACTGTGTTGCAATATGTTTATTTACAAAAGCAGGTGGTGGGCCAGGTTTGGTCCTTGGGCCATAGTGTGCTGACCCTTGGAATAAAATGACTAGAGTAAGCTTCACGGAAAAACCTGAAGAGGAATTGACTTCCGTCTAAAAAAAAAAAAAAAAAAAAAAAAAAAAAAAGAAAAGTGTATCAGGCTTTAGCCATGTTTTTTAGGGTTTGTTAGCTTGTTAATTTAGTTTTGTTTTGCTATAAAACCTAGTATTTCTTGAACCAGTGCCACTCCCATTGCTTCAAATCATCCTGTATATGCAGATAACTCCCAAATGTGTATCTCTAGCTCTGTCCTTTCTCCCTAACTCTAGGCTGCTGTGTCGAGCTGCCTACCACCCGACAGGCCTAGTTGAATGCATTCCCCACATCTCAATCTTCACTGAATGTTTGACTTCAGTCTTAAAACCTGTTCCCACCCCAACCCCTGTCAGACTTTCCCATCTGAGTTGATAGTAACTCCATCCTTACAACCTTTGAAACCCAAAGATTGCAGTTCCCTTTGACCTTTCCTTTTCTCATACTAATATTGAGGCCGTCAGGGCATCCTGTGTGCTCCACCTCCACAGGTCCTGTTTGCGGACCTTCACGGTGTCCACAGAAGCCAGTCACTTCCTACTCCCTCCGTTGCCGCCATGCTGATCCCAGCCTGCTGATCTGCTCTTACCTGGGTTGATGATCTCCTTGCCTCTGCTCTTGGCTCCCTGTGGTCTTGTAGCAGACAGTGTTATCCCTTTAAGACAAACCTCTGCTCCAAATTCCATCATGGCTCCCAAGCTCACTAAAGCGAAAGCGGAAGCCTTCACCATGGCCTGGGCAACACTACATGATTTGGCTCTGTGACCTCTCTGATTGCGTCTTCCAATATTTTCCTCCTGTTCACTCTTCTCCAGCCATATTGGCCCCGTTGATATTTCTTAGACACTGCAGGCCCCTTACCAACTTAAAGTTTTTGCACAAGCTCTTCCCTCTGCCTGAGATGCTCTTCCCAAATAGTTGAATGGCTGATACCTTCATCTCTTTCCGGTCTCTAATCGACTATCACCTGCTCAAGTCACCCTATTTAAAATTCCAACACCAGCCCTCAGAATCTCCTATGTCCTACTCCAGATTTGTCATTTTTCATAACATTTCCATCTTTCCAAATACTGTAGTATTTACTTATCGTTAGGTTTCCTTCTTTCTCCCACATTAGACGTTAAATCCCTCAAAAGCAGAGAGGGACATTTTTCTCTTTTGTGCTTACAAGGGTAACTGGCACAAAATAGGTGCTCCGAAATTACTTGTTGAATGAAGATAAACGACTTGAAGATGATATACAAAGGTGGTCAGTCCATCAGTTTTCTTTGAGAGTGGACTGGAAATAGAAGAGTCCAGAATGAGAAACAGGGGGTAGGTTGTTTCTACCTTGGGGCTTAACCTTTATAATCAATACCTTCTAACGCAGTATTGTTGACAGGAACAGATTTCATGTATATGTACTGACATTTATTTGTAAATGAGTTCTTCAAAGCATTGGAATGTTTTGTGGTTTGAAAAATTAAGTGCCTTCGATTAAATTTAAAACGTTCTCATTTCTGGGTTTGTTAATAATAGAGGAACACACTGTTTTGTATTATCTCAAATTTTTATTTTTAAACATTATCACAATATACATCAAAAGTAAGGTTGCAACTCTGTAATGCCAGTATTTCTTTTCAGAAATGTAAACTGTCAGTAGATACGTAGAAACATCCACATTTATGCTAAGTTAATTACCCCATGCTGTATACATTCTCCTGTTAATTATTAGTTTCTGTTTTATATTCATATAAAACAAAATCAACCAACATAATGTTTTGTTATTAATTGTAATAAAATGTAAGCATATAACAATTTATAAGGGTATTATTAGTCTGATAAAAGCATGCATTAAGAAGTTTGTTAATTTGTAAAATTTCAACATTAGAAATATATTAAAAGTCTCAGACAGTGAACCTTTGTGACAGTATCATAGGTAAATGACAGCAGTCATTCTTTATTTTCATCAGTGCTAATAAAACTATTTTTCAAATACGAAAGTCCTATAATTATTACATATTTGAACAACCAAATTACAGTGTGTAAGTTTCTAAGTCATATAGCTTTTTCAATTGAGTTGAAAAAACCTATATTAAATACATCTTATATGTTAGGAATGCAAAATGTTGGTTCCCGGGTGCCACAAAGAAATAGCACTTGAACATAAATTTAATTCTGTCAGCAAGGCAATTTTTACTTTCTGCAGAAAGGTACACTCACCAGCAGTCTTGCCATGAGAGTACACCAAGCATAGGAAAAGCAGGGATATTTATCCCTTACGCATTTGGGTCGTCCGTACTGCTGTGTCCTGCATCCATTGGCTGGAGCCGAACCTCACAATCTAAACTGATGCCCGATTTGCTAAGAATCTGAAACTTCTTTAAATAGGTAAAGGCAAGAGAGAACAAAGGAAAGGAGGAAGCTGCTTATGAAAGATTTAAGGAAGCAATAACATTTCCAAATAAGGAAGGGGCATAGGCTGTGAGCTGGAACGTGCCTGTGAGCATGTCCAACAGCTACATAGGATAGGGCTTAACAAAGAGTTATTAGCACAAAGCAAGGAAGCTTGAAGGAAGTTAGTCTTTAAAAGAAACTATTATTTCAAACACTTATGATTTATTCTTTAAGAAGAAAGGAAAATTTGAAAAGGAAACTTTGTGCTATGTGTATATTTACATGACATTAACAAATTGACACAAATATTTTCCTTAAAAAATGCATCCTATTGCTAAGAGTAGCAAAAATGAGCCCAAAATGGTATTTTATAATTGTGTTACTAAAAGTAATTTGAAGAATACTTCTACTCATGAGCAATGCATGATGTATTTATAGATCACTGATTTCAAAGAGTTACAATGAAAGCAGGTGCTTCACATGCATGAGGATGTGCTGCAAAGATGATTGGACAGGACATCAGGAATTCTGGAAATGACTTGTGGAAATGCTGCTAACTAGCTCCCTTGATAAATGACTTAACCCTGCGATCGTTAATTCTTTAGGGGTGAAATCACCATGGTCGTTCTCAAACCTAAAATTTTATCATCCCAATCAGCACTATTCAATATAAATATAAGGCAAGTCACACATGTAATTTAAGTTTTTATCCTAGCCACACTGGAAAAGTTAGAGAAATGAATAAAATTAATTTTAATAATATATTTTACTATATATATTCAAAATACTATGTTAACAGGTAAGTGAGAGAATGATGAAGATATATTGCATTTGATAATACTAACTCTGAAATCTGGCGTGTAGTTTACATTTACAATACACCTTAATTTGACCTAGCCATATTTCAAGTCCTGAACAACATGTGGCTACTGGTGATGATATTAGGCTACACAGAAATAAATATGAAAATAGTCTGTTATTTCTTGTAAAATAGACACAGAGAGAAAGAGAGAATGGGTGAGTGTAATAAAATGTTGAGACTTCTCAGATCAATAACTTTGACATTTTTCCATGATGATACTGTGGGTATTTTTTATGTGAACAAAGAATGACACGGACATGTACACACACACCCCTCTAATGATGCACAGCAACAAACCATATCCAAACTCCACAGTTAATTGATAATTCCAATGCAGTGCGAGCTTTTCTATCTTAGTTATAAATGGATTTAAAAAATTAACCATGATATATTGAATATAGATCTTAAATTTAACTGTGTTCTTATCATCCTTTGCTATTAAACTATATTTATGCAGTAATTACAACAAAATTTGATTTGATCAGACCTGATACTCTACCTTTTATTCCATTTACTTTTAAATAGAAATTGCATACATATAGTGTGGAGCATGTCAAGTTTAAGCAAAAATTATGAGATAGTTTAGTTTATTAACAACAAACGTCTGTTCAGCATTTTCTCTGTCATTTAGAACAGAAATGATTAAAACAACACGCTTATGATGTTGTAGGGAAAGATTATTTAGGGTAGAAATCATTAAATGCAACTCAAAGAAAACACCATTTTTTTTTTTCTTTTTTTGAGATGAAGCTTCACGTTGTCGCTCAGACTGGAGGAGTGCCGTGGAATGTGATCTAGGCTCACTACAGCCTCCGCCTTCTGAGCTCAAGTGATTCTCCTATCTCAGCCTCCCAAGTAGCTGGAATTATAGGTGTGCACCACCATAACCTGCTAATTTTTGTGTTTTTAATAGAGACAGGGTTTCACCATGTTGGCCAGGCTGATCTTGAACTCCTGACTCAGGTGATCCACCCACCTCAGCCTCCCAAAGTGCTGGGATTACAGGCGTGAGCCACTGCACCCCTACCAAAATTCTTTTTTAAAATGAATTTAACTGGCTAAGGAATGAGACCTCAAAAACAAACAAACAAACAAGCAAACACCATCTGATCACTCTCCATGCCTGGGTGTAAGGAGTGAGACCTCAAAAACAAACAAAGGAAAACCATCTGTTGACTCTCCATGCCTGGGTGTGGCTCCTCCTTCCTCCAGGTATTGGTTTTATTCTGATGCCCCGTGGGGGTGCAGGACAGGTTGGCAGCTCCATCCCCCATCCTCCCAAATTAGATCACAGAGAGAAAGAGTCCTCCACATTTTCCTGGCATCGCGTCAGGACCTCATCACAGGCTCTGCCTGGGGCATGTGGCCATCTTTGACTCAAGCATTGTGGCAAGGAATTACTTGGTCTGTCTTCTAGCATGCTGTTTTCAATTTAGAATAGGCGGGGAAATTTATAGACAGCATCTCCCTTTATGCCATGAGCATAAGAATCCAGAGTGTTTCACTTCTTCACCTCTGTGTCTCCTTTAAGCAGAATCTACCAGTATGGATCCATGTGCGTATGTTATATTGTTTCATTCTCCATTAATCCAAATCCATTTTCTTCTATACTCCATACATTTCACAACATTTCAGATTCCCCGATGCTACCCTTGATCACTCTTTTAAACTTTTATTGATTTTAAAAAATATTGTTCTTGTACATCGTTTCCTTAGAGTGTTTCATGGGAAGGGAGGTATATATAGGTGCTGAATATATCATCTTGAACCAGAAGTTAAAACAAATAAATTTGTACAACTGGAAGGCAGGACTAAAGGAGAGGTATGACTTTCAGTGGCCAAAAAAATGACTGTGATAAATGTTGAATAGTTACAGAAAAATAAAGAAACCACATCAATAAAGCAATGAACATACACACATCATTTTGTTTTAATGGAAAATGAAGTTCAAACAACAGGCAATATATTCCAGATGCTTCTCTGCCTATTGTTCTAAGAAGCATACCTTAGATGATTTATTTTCTAGTGTTAAACACTGAAATTTCAGGATCATAGAAATCATCCTGATAAGGTTTAATACGTGATTCTAACCTATGATACTGCCACGCCAGCAGATTCGTGGACCTTTTCCCATTTCGTTAACGCATTAAGTATCTGCCCAGAACAATTTTTTTTTTTTTTTTTTTTTTTTTTTTTTTTTTTTTTTGAGATGGAGTCTTGCTCTGTCACCCAGGCTGGAGTGCAGTGGTGTGATCTTGGCTCACTGCAAGCTCCGCCTCCCAGGTTCATGCCATTCTTCTGCCTCAGCCTCCCCAGTAGCTGGGACTACAGGTGCCCACCACCACACCCAGCTCATTTTTTGCATTTTTTGTAGAGATGGGGTTTCACCATGTTAGCCAGGATGGTCTCGATCTCCTGACCTTGTGATCCGCCCGCCTCGGCCTCCCAAAGTACTGGGATTGCAGGTGTGAGCCACCGCGCCCGGCCTATCCAGAACATTTTGGATAGTGAGAGCACAGCGTGCTGGATGCTTCCCAGGCTCAGATTCACAGTCTTGAACTTGAACCTCGGTGTAGCTGCTTACAGCCATCTGAACTTGGGAAATCTATTTAAACTTTCCGAACTTCAGTTTCTTTCTCTATGAACTGGTGATACTAATATTTACTTCACATTGTTGGTTTTAGACTTAGAATTAATGTTTGTGAAACAGCCCATGTGGCAGCCGTCCTGTTGCTGACTAGAGTCTGCACATGGAGCCACCAAGCCCAGGCCCACACTGACCCGCCAGTTAGTCTTCTCAGCCAGTTAGTCCAGCGTCCACAGCTGGGGAAGGGGAGAAAGTTACAGCGAAGATCAGGGAAATTGTTAAGGCAACAACAAAAATCACATCACATAAAATAACTCTAATGCATTCTCGAGGGTTTTTCCTCTGATTTTGACATTTTTTGAGAAGAATAACAAAACTAACAGCTTCATACTGTATCTTCCCAATGACGAGAGCATTTTGGACGGAAATAGATGTGCAATGCTCATTTGATATCGTCTGATTGACATTTAGGAATGTGTCATAGCCACGAGCAATGTGCAAACCTTTCTGTTATGCAACTGAGAAGATTGACAACAATGAAAATAAACAAAAACTTAATTCTTAAGTAAAGCATTTAACCAGAAATGTTAGCGCATAAGGGAGGAAACTTTAAGATATTTCACCTATTTTTTTTTAGGCTTCAGCACACTCATTTTAAAATGAGAATAGAAATCAGAATATTCCAGGATTATTTAAGTAGCTAGCTCATTCAATTGAGGCCAAACCGTTTTTCGTTTAGCTATTGGTACATGGAATCTATGAACTAAGGGTATGCTGTTTAAAGGCAGAGCTGTGGGTAAAATATATCACATCTATTAACTGACATTTCTTACATAGACTAGCAAGGTATTGTAAGAATTTTCAAAACATTTTACTTAAAATAATTCTAATCACTATTAGGATAAATCTTGTTTTCCTCCTTTCTCCTTGTCTGCTTTCAGAAATCATAATTACTCTAAGCCAGCATTTGTCAGCCTCCAAAGTGTTAACAATTACTACGGTACAGACTTTCTTTCCAAAGTGCGGCAGTGACTAATTCAAAATATCTCAGGATTAATGTGCCATAAGAAATTATTTAACTAATGTTATCCTTAATAAATGTAATTAATTAATTATACCTTATTTGTTTAGAATGCTACTTGATACACAATTCTGTAGTACTTAGGGGGAAGTAGATAAAAATCTTATACATGTAAAGATATTGCATTTTATTTGTCTTTTACTTCCACAATAGATATATATGAATGCAGTTAAGATATGACAATAAAACCATAGCAATATAAAACCAATTAATATGATAAGTGAAAGAGATATACCTCATAATCTCTTGTTCATATTACTTATCTCTGGTGAATTTTGGACAATTTCTTCAAATGCATTTTATAATTCATGAATTCTCTTTTTGTTGTGTGGAATTTAATATTTAATGAGACTCACGCTTTTGATATCTTTATCCAAGTTTTTTATATTTTCTACATTGTTTTTCAGTTTGCTATTTAAAAAATTTTAAATCAAGAGAAAAATGGAAAGAATAATAATCTGAAAGGTATATAAATATAAAACCTTCATGAGGATTCACCAGATGGTAATGTTTTTTAAATTTTTGCTCTCCCTCTCCCTACACATAAACACACACACGTGCAGGTGTGTAAACTTTGTTTTGCTGAACCATTTTAAAGTTGCGGACAGAGATGTTTCCCCTTACATCAGCGTGTATCTCTGAAGAGCCTGTACAATATCCGTTCTTACCACATTAATAGCCTACACTCCAGAAGTTAACATTACTATAATAATATTGTCCACATTTAAGTTGACCCAATTGACCTCAGATTATCTTTCATACGTTTTTCTCCTCATCCGGGTCCACTCAGGGATCCTGCATGTTAATTGCTTTCTCACAGCCTGTGACAATATTGACAATAAACACTTACAGTAAGACGGGTGAGAAACATTTCAGCAGAGGGCATTTCTTTCTTCCCAGAAGAGCAGAGGCTGTGATCCTCAAATTCCCCCATTATTTCCCTTTTCTGGCAAGAATATTATTTTTTTCTAGTGTCTCATTTCATTTCGCTGAGGGGATTCCTCCATTCTTCATTTCGCTGAGGAGATTCCTCCGTTCATTTCACTGAGGAGATTCCTCCATTCTTCATTTTGCTGAGGAGATTCCTCCATTTCACTGAGGAGATTCCTCCATTCATTTCACTGAGGAGATTCCTCCATTCATTTCACTGAGGAGATTCCTCCATTCATTTCGCTGAGGAGATTCCTCCATTCATTTCTCTGAGGCGATTCCTCCATTCATTTCGCTGAGGAGATTCCTCCATTCATTTTGCTGAGGAGATTCCTCCATTCTTTATTTCGCTGAGGAGATTCCTCCATTCATTTTGCTGAGGAGATTCCTCCATTCTTTATTTCGCTGAGAAGATTCCTCCATTCATTTCACTGAGGGGATTCCTCCATTCATTTCGCTGAGGAGATTCTTCCATTCATTTCTCTGAGGGGATTCCTCCATTCTTCATTTCGCTGAGGAGATTCCTCCATTCATTTCGCTGAGGGGATTCCTCCATTCTTCATTTCGCTGAGGAGATTCCTCCATTCATTTCGCTGAAGGGATTCCTCCAGGCACCTATCTATGCCTTGGTGGATGGGTCTTACAACCAGTTAACAGAAAGGAAGACACTTGAGCTTTGCTTACACATGGGGCCAACAGATGCATGTTACCAAAAAAATAGACAGCTGTGTGCTCCAGCTCTGTCCGCAGCAGCCCTGAAGGCAGTGGTGAGTGGGAACCATCCCTGGGAGCCGGGCCTCACAGAGCACCCTGGCACGGACGTGGTGCAGCAGGAGGACAGGCTGGAGTGAGCAGGTGGAGAGCTGGTTAGCGGTGAGTGGGTTGGTCAGGAAGGAGCCATCCAGAAAGACTGGGGTCAGGGGGTCTAAGGTAGAGGCGTGCAAATGGACTTAGAGGACAGAACAAAAATAAGGAGCATCTTTTCTTTTCCGACAAAAATCCATTCAGAAAGGGCATTGTTAAGTGTCGTCAAATTGCCCATCAGAAAGCATCCACCCTGCAGGGAGACGGGAGAGAGAGCGTGGCCTGCATGGTGTAGGAGAGCCTGATGGGAACAGAGACGCCACTGCGTCAGGGATGGAGACTAATCATGCAGGTGACTCCCTCAGAGCCCTCCAGCCCTCCGAGGGTGACGACAGCTCATCCTCTCCAGCACTGACTGTCCTCACTGCCTGCTGGTCAGCACCACCCTGCGAAGGCTTACAGAAAGGCTGCTTGAAGTAGAGTCCTACATAAATCTCCTCAAAGAAGGAACCTCCTTTATAATTAAGCAGGTGTGGCATGACTATGGTCTGTTGGTCTTTCCATTGACCACACCACCCTGAGCAGCCGGTCTAATAGAACACTCATCTGGCCTATGGAACCCTCACCTACAGTGACCGCTCACAGACAACACCCTGTGGGCTGGAGTGCTACCTTAGAAATGAGGTCTATGCAGTGAATCAATATTCATTATCTGAAGCAGTGTCCCTACGGAAATGCTTGGGTCTGGAAACCAAGCCATGCATGGAGGTTTGGCCCCATTCACCATCATTGCAATGACCCACTTGTGGAATGCGTGCTTTTCTTCCAGCAAACGTAAGTGCTGCTGGAATAAGGGGTCTGGTTTCCAGAGCATGCACCTTGAATCAGGGGACAGAATAAATGTGTCACTGATCCCGAAACTGAACTACCACCTTGTCATTTCAGTCTTCCTGTGGTAGTGGCCAGTGGGAGAAGAAATGAGTTGCCATATTGGAGGCGTTATTAAACTCTGATTACCCTGAAAACGAAGTTTTGCTACTATGCAAGGAGAGTAACAAGAATAGGTCTAATATCAGGGGATTCACGGGACTATTTCTTGGTACTTAGTGGACTATTTCCACTAATAACCATACGCGGGCAACTGGCGCCACTTTGGCTCAGCAAGGATAAAGCAAATAAGAGCTTTGCTACTTTGCGGATGATGGTCAGAGTCACCTATCAGGCAAGTAATCTAGACCCACTGCTGAGTGTGGAGCAGCATCAGAAGGCGCGTTAAAAGATGGAGGGAGTGAATATCAGTCACGATCTTGAGACCACCTGCAGCGGCAGAGACTGTCTTACTACAAGCCTCTGATTTTGAATAATTTGTGGAGTCTGGGGCTGACCATCTCTGAGAGATTGTAATTAATCTAGGATATTAGTATATCTAAGTGGCGCCAGAGAGGAATTGTGCTTAGACATCTTCTATCTTTTGTCTCACACACGCTTGGTCTAAAGTTTTGTTCCAGATCTGCTGCACCAACCACATGCACACATTAGCCTCACAGCACCTTGTCTCAGCTGCACTAGGAAGCTAATGCTTGCTAATGCCACTGTACAGGACTCTTGTAGGACTGCTCAGACCTTCTCATGCACGCACAGACCTCAGAGGAGGGGGAATTAAAAACCTTTCTGGAAATCCTTGTCTAATGGGAAACTAAATTAGTGGTTAAACAATGCCATTCTTCTATGTCTCAGACAAACAATAATGAAACACAGGTTATATGGTCTCTTTGGAGTTCTGCCAGAGGGAAGGACTCTAGTTGCCCCAGGTAACTAGAATTATCCAGCTTAGCAGTCATCCTTAAATTGCCTTTTCTCCTTGTCCAGTTCACTCTTCCTATTTCACTATCACTTGCTCCTGTGGCTTACTTCCCACAATAAACTACACGCCAGCAAACCCTTATCTCAGGTTCTGCCTCAGGGTAAGATGGAATGAATCCAAGCTGAGATATCTATGAATAGGGTGACAATGTGATGCATGTGATTCATCTAGTAAACAAGGACTTTCCCAGGCCAACCGGGAAGTGTGTTCACTATGCCCAGGCAGGTTAAATATCAGATGTAAAAAAAATCATTAAAACTTATAAACTCGGTATTATAGGCATAAAAGTGAAGAAAATCATAGATTCAATGAATGAAAGTTCAATGTAATAAAACATTTAAAAAACCAGTGTATTAGTCTGTTCTCATGCTGCTAATAAAGACATATCTGAGTCTGGGAAATTTATAAAGGAAAGAGGTTTAATGGACTCACAGTTCCACATGGCTGGCGAGGCCTCACAATCATGGTGGAAGGGCAAGGGGCATCTTACATGGCGGCATGTAAGAAAGAATGAGAAACAAGCTAAAGGGGTTTCCCCTTATACAACCATCAGATCTCATGAGACTTACTCACTACCACGAGAATAGTGTGGGGAAACTGCCCCCATGATTCAATTGTCTCCCACCGTGCCCCTCCCAAAACATGTGGGAATTATGGAAGCTACAATTCAAGATGAGATTTGGGTGGGGACACAGCCAAACCATATCACACAGTAATTTTTAAAGTGACTGAACCATAATATTGTATTCCTTCATCCATGTACCAATGTCCACTTAAATTTGTTTCTCCTATGCTCTTAGACAGACATGGGATTCAAAGCTCTCATATTCTTCAGGCTTTCTGGTTATTGGTAGATTTTCCTTTATAATGACAGAGTAGACATAATAATGAATATTTAAACTTAACCACTGACTCAGTAATTCCTGCAATCCTTTTGTGCTCAGTATTGAATTATAGGACTTGTTCGTATGAAAACGCCATTCTTTGAGAAAAATTGCCTGTCCTGCTCCCTCTTAACCATAAAACTCTTTGAAGAAAGGGGCTGTATATTTAATTATTTGTATGTAGAGGGAATTTTAGAAGGTTCAATTGAAGTTTTGTTTAGGATAGGGTATTAGACAGTCTATTTTCATGATATCCTGGTACACCTTATGTGAGCCACACTGATGAAATATATCAGAGATGATAACCAATACTTAGCATTAAACGCTTTACCACATCCAGAGGCAGTGGATAAGTGCTGCTTACCTCTTCATCTCCAGTAACTTTCAGAGAGGAGAAAATCTTTATGGAGACAATAAATCAGGATATGCAGGTTTGTTTGGGTAATACTGGTGGGGTGTCAATGGCGTGAAGTTGTTTTTGCCTTCTCACCAATGCAAATGTGTGTGTGTGTAGAAGAAGCTAGAATAAAACTAGTAGCTATTGTGTGTCAATTTCAGGGATGGAGATAATGTGTATGGTAAGTGAAAGGGTGTTGTAACCACGCCACAACAGGAACTACAACTACCACCTGAAGTGTGTATTAGCTTGATGGAAGGGAATCCCATCAGGTTATGGGTAAGTCCCAGGAAGAACAACATAAATATGGGAAGAGGAAAACCATTATGATCCTGCAGAGAACATGTATAATAATTCAGGGCTCTTCAGAGAAGAAAGGGGTTTGGGGAGATAGAGCTCTTACCTTTAAACTGGTAGAAACTCAGCCAGGGGATGGTAATACATGTACCTGGAAAATACACGTTCATACCAGGAACTGTGCCAAGTTTTAGCACTATGTGATTCTTCGTACATAATCTATGCTTATAAACACTTACTGATAATGCAGGTACTGGGGCTAGATTAGCTCAATTAAAAAAAAGAACCAATAAAATTACTTCCAGGATATGTGCCAGAAACAGAAACACTGCTTAGGAGGCTGTTTCCCTGGGTCCTGCCAAAGTGGGCAGGAGTACCTTAAAATATATTGATAATTTAAAAAAGAAAGAAAAAATAACTTTGGAATTAATAGATGTTTAAAAATGGTGACAAGAATAAGGAAACTAGAAAAAATTCAATAAACACATTCAGAATGCATTTCAAGGTAAAATGACCTTGCTACCTGTATTTTATATGCATCCCAAGAAAAACATTATAAAATTACAGTCACTATTGTGGATTTTGTCAGTGCAGGGAAGAGTGTGCCTCGTGCCACCACTGGAACAAGACAATGTGTCTCATTCTTAGTCTCCCAAGGGGACACTAGAAACTCAAGTTTTATTTGTACCAGGGGTTGGAAGCAGGCAAACAAAAGATTGCCAAGTAAAATAATCGGAATTTTTTTAACGACAAAATAATAGATGCCCAGAAGATTGTTGACTGTCTGGCATACCAAATCACAGCTCAGGGCTTGTGGCCAAATTAGTAGCACAAGGCTGGGCTGATCCGTTCCCCTATCTCCCAGACGTTCACATTCTTCCTTTTTGACAGATATTTAATGAGAAGTAGTGCATACAAATACATCTTTATAAACTATTGTTAACAAAAGCAATTCCAGGATTTTGAATAAGATGAAAATAAGCTGATCAGATTCAACAAGCATTCATGTTAAAAATACTAAGCTGTTTTGGTTATGGTTTAGCATTATAATTATACAATGTCTATTTAATTTTCTATCTTAAATTTTTATGTCAAGAAATTGAAGTCCCTAACATATAATTTTCCCTCCATAATTATTTCTAATTAGCCCTGCATATGTTTTATTTATGATAAATGCCATTTGCTCTCCTTTTAGTTTCTGGATTACAAATTCATTATGATACCAGCAAAAATTTTTGAAAGTATTTTTTACATGACATTTTTTGACTTGTATACAAAGCAAAAAATCCTCAAACTGTTTCACAGTAAAAGAGAAAACGGCTATTGTTAGCAGGCTGACCTATTCAGATTTGGACTTTTCTATATTTTAAGGTGTATTTACCTTGGAATGGGGCTAATGTCTCCTAAAACCTGCTTGCCCATTTCCCTGCTGCCACCAGGAATTTAAAAAAAGTTGAGCACTTTAAAATGTTGACATCTCTGATACCGTCTTCATTCAGAGTTACTTCAAGCCCAGCAGCAAAGGAGCGGAACCTGGTGGCTTCACACTTCTCATTTACTACCAGGAGTAAAACACGCACACGCAGCGGGAGAGAGTAATCGCCTACCATGTGTAAGACCTTCCCCAGGGTCTCCCACTGGATGTGTTGTGTGGTGTGAAGAGTGTGAATTCTGGAGTAGGACTGCCAGAATCCTGGCTCTGCTATTCGCTGGCAGACTGGCCTTGGGATAATTTCTTAATCTCTAAATATAGATGTTAAAATTGTAAAATGAGTCTGAAAACACCTGCCACGTTACATTATTTTCATATTAAAATGGTCAATCAATGTAACGAACGTATCAGGGCAGTGACTGGAACACAGCAAATACTCAATAAGTGGTAGCTATTATTACTTCAGGAAATGACTAGAAAATATCTACATATTGACTTAAGTATACTTTTTATTTGTCAATTTCAACTTGTATTTTAGATTTGGGAGGTGCATATGCAGGTTTCTTCCATGGTATATTGCATGACACTGAGGTTCGGGGTAAAGCATACATTTTGAAAGTAAAAATGTTAAGTGTTTAAAAGAAAGGAGGAATCAGCAGTAAAATGGTGGATTTGGAGAGACTGTGGTGCACAATCGTGTGTGGAGAGGTGCTGGTGGGTATAATGTCTCCACTTCTTAAAATAGCAGAACATTTTTTTCAAGGGAAATATACCTCATATGGCTTAGGTAAGGTGACACTGCATGCCATCTCTCCCCATACACTGGGGAGTTGACATATAACTCAGGTGGGTGAAACAGAGCCCTGACTTTCTCACCACTGTGTTTACATCAGAAAAGAGCCTATGGTTCAAATGCAGCTGATAGTTCTCAAAGATGAGATATTTAGATTTGGGGTATCAGAGGTTGTACTAGTTTGTTTTGTATTGCTATAAAGGGATATCCGAGACTGGGTAGTTTATAATGAAAAGAGGTTTACTTGGTTCATGGTGCTGCACACTGTACAGGAAGTGTGGTTCTGCCATCTACTTCTTGTGAGGCCACAGGGAGCTTCCAATCATGGCGGAAGGCAAAGAGGGAGCAGGCGTGTCACATGGCAAGACAGGGGGTGTGGGGGGGCAGCTCTTGTGTGAACAAATAGTGTGAAAACTCACTCATCACCAAGGGGATGACAACAAACCATTTATGAAGAATCCACCCCCATAACCCAAACACTTCCCAGCAGCCCCATCTCTAACATTGGGGATTTGGAGGGAACACACATCCAAAATATATAAGAGGTAGCCTTTTCCTTTGGTATCACAAACCTGAAGGACATGTTGGCAGCCAACTTTTTCACCAAATGTGGGGCTGCTCAAATATAATGCTTACATATAAAACTTAAATATAACACTGTAATATAACACTGAAATATAATGCTTAAATATCATTCTTAAATATAACGCTGAAATATCACGCTGAAATATGCTGAAATATCATGCTTAAATATAATGCTGAAATATCACGCTTAAATATAACACTTAAATATAACGCTGAAATATAATGCTTAAATATCATGCTTAAACATAATGCTTAAATATAATGCTGAAATATCACGCTGAAATATAATGCTGAAATATCACACTGAAATATCACTGAAATATCATGCTTAAATATAACGCTGAAATATAATGTTGAATTATAACACTGAAATATAATGACTAAATATCACACTTAAATATAATGCTGAAATATAATGCTGAAATATAACGCTGAAATATAATGGTTAAATATCACACTGAAATATCATGCTTAAATATAACATTGAAATATAATGCTGAAATATAACACTGAAATATAATGCTTAAATATCACACTTAAATATAATATTTAAGTATAATGCTGAAATATAATGCTGAAATATAACACTGAAATATCACGCTGAAATATCACGCTGAAATATCATGCTTAAATATAATGCTTAAATGTAACACTTAAACCTAATGCTGAAATAGCACACTGAAATATCACGCTTAAATATAAGGCTTAAATATAATGCTGAAACATAATGCTGAAATATAGCACTGAAATATCACACTGAAATATAACGCTTAACTATAACACTTAACTATAACACTTAAATATAACACTTAAATATCATGCTTAAATATAATGCTGAAAGATCGATAGTTCCCAAAATGGAGTGAGAGAAAAAACTCAATAGATTGTATGAGCACCTGGATCTGACTGTGCCAGAAGCCAGATATACTCCGGGACTATGCAATTTTGTGAATCAATAAACCAGTATATTTTCCCCCATGTTTTTCAGCGTTAAATTTCTGTCATACACAATCAAAAGACCATTGGATTAACATCTTGGGCTGCGATGCAGAATAATGTCATAGAGAAAGCTCTAGAATTGGAAGAGAAGGAGGAATTTCAAGTGTTGACATTACTTACGAGTATTAAATAAGAGGGAATAATTTAGATTCTTACCATTTTCCTTATTGTAAAATAAAGACGTCGACTTCTGCTTATCTTATAAATCTTGAGGAAGTTCAGTAAAGCAATGTGTGTGATGGACTCTGCTATATAGGGTTACATTTTGTAGTCAAAATAACAGATAGATGGAGTACTGCAGTTTGTACATTTTTTTTTCAAAGACTCGCTCTGTCGCTCAGGCTGGAGTGCAGTGGTGTGATCTTGGCTCACTGCAACCTCTGCCTCCCGGCTCAAGCAATTCTTCTGCTGCAGCCTCCCGAGTAGCTGGGATTACAGGCGCACAACAGCACGCCCGGCTAATTTTTGTATTTTTAGTAGAGACAGGGTTTCACCATATTGGCCAGGATGGTCTCGAACTCCTGACCTCATGATCCACACACTTCGGCCTCCCAAAGTGCTGGGAATTACAGGCGTGAGCCACCACGCCCAGCCTGGAGTTTGTACATTCTAACAGTGTTGAGAAATACACCTGTAAGCTGTGGGTACCCACCTGCCTTTACACGTAAACATCACGAACACAGTAGTCAGCTTATGAATAGGATAGAATAGAATAGAAAAGAATAGGTGAAATCTTTCCATTTATAATACACACATCTGATCGTTTATTGGACATATAATTGCAAAGTTTTCTTAGCAGGGTGATTGATCACAACCTTTAAAACTGTATACTCTGTGAAATTACCAGTGCTTTATTGCTACTGAGAAGCACACTAATGCAGCTTGAAGGAGGGAATCCTGACGACATTGCTGAGTCTCCTGCATGGACTTCACGGACTAATTCAGTGACCATCAGCCCTTCTGTTGCATTGTTAATGGTTCTTGCCTGCCCTTGAATTATTGAACTTGCATATATATGTTTGCATATGTGTAATGCCGATAGCAAAGAAAATAAATATATTATTTTTTTATATTTAATTTTTATATTATATAGCATATTGGGTAACTTCAGTCTTCTAGAAAATGTTTGAAATGTGTTGGCATTCAACTAGAAGCTGTTACAAGTTAGAGCTGCCTATGCCATATTCACTAGCCTATAAAATGAGTAGCTGGGCACCTGTCTGAGTTCAGTGATCCACAGCACAAATAACATTAAAGCTGAAGCCATGACTGTAATATTTGTGGTCTTGTCAGAAATGGCCTAAGTGGGCCAGGCATTGAAATTGATGCACTTTTCTCCAAGGCAGAGTTGAGACACTGATATAGAAATACAGCCCAGATGATGTCTTAAGGGCTGGAGCTGATCTCATTTCCATTTTCATTCCTCAAAGGTATCCATGTAATGCCTTTAAATTCAGTCAAAAAAGAAAAAAGAAAGGTCTCATTAGTTTTCTTCTTGATCTTATTGTTGTCACAGGAAAGCACTTAAGAACTGAAATTACATTCTGTGCATGTTGAGAGTTGGTCCAGTTGAATCAAGTGTAGGATGATTGCAGGCCCTGAGCAATCTGAGGCCTGCAAGAGGAAGATACTGTCAAGACTCCATTTTCCACAATCGTCTCCAGCTTTGTGCTGTGCCCGACAGATTGGAGGGCTGAGAATGTTTTACCACCCTTCATAAAGTCAGCAGCCGCAGAACTGTGCCAGGGTTATGCACTACTATTGTGAGGTAAATCTTGGGAATTAATTGAGAGATACAACCATTAACACAAATCTTGATAGCATTTCAATCCAAGTGGGAAGTCCGACGTTTTAAGAGAGGTATTCAGTAAGGACTTCAAAACACATTTCCACAATTACCTATACAACCCTGTAATTGTCTTGTTTTCAACTTTTTTTTCCCAAATATACTGTCAAAATAAATGGCATTGTGTGTGTGTATGTGTGTGTGTGTGTAGCTAGCTAGCTAGATGATAGATAGATAGATAGATAGATAGATAGATAGATAGATAGATAGATAGATAGTAGATAGATAGATAGTAGACAGATAGATATTTATATAATTTTAAGTTGGTGATATTACCGAATTTTATTCTTTAGTAGTTTCAAAACAGAAGCTGTTTATTGCATAGACTGAAAAACATATCTTTTAACATAATCCTGCTTCCTTATGAAGCCACATATAGTATTTGGGGGAGTGTACTTCGTTCCAGTGAAGGAAGACAGAGCATGGATTTACTTCGCAGAGACTGATCCTCCTTCATAAAGGATCTTTAGACTTTGCTTACGTCATGCTTTGAGATGTTTTATTTCATTGGTAAGAGCTACTATCTGAAAAATATTTTATGTAAAATAAATTGACCATATTCTCTCGTGGGACTATAAATATAAAGAATTGAGTGATCACTCTTGTCCAACAAAATATAAATAAATGACTTGGGCCACAGTGTTTCTTGCTCTTAAAGGATTGCTTTTTAAAAATTTTTTCATTTTTGTTTCTTTTATGTTAGTACTATAATAGTTGGGTATAGGGAACTCTGTTATCTGGAAGTCAAGAGATTTTTTTTTCTACTTATTTTAAGTGTATTAGTAGAAAGTTAGTGTTAATAATGTACATAAATGAATCATCAATTTTCAAATAAAGTTGCAATAATGAACATTTATAAATGATACTATTCTGATCATTGTTTAATCTTTGATTTTCATGAAGCCTTCTGTAGGGTCAGAGAATTCAATATTCCTAGGACATCAAACTGAAAGAAGGGAAGACTGAGAGCTGCTCACCTTGAGGCAGGCTATGGATTAGGCAGTTATTCCAGAAATACCTTGATTTTCAAGCTACCCTGAGGACCCATCAAAGTCCTTTTTTTTTTTTTCTTTTTATTTTCAGGAAGTCTAGCTGATGAGGCCTCAGGCTCTGGTTCCACAGGGACATGAATACCTCAAGCTTTGCAGATTGTGGAGTGACCTAGCCTGTCTACTTAGTCTACACCATTGAAATTCCATCAATGAAGACTGACCTCTGCCATGATTAAAATAAGAAGTGCTTTAAATCAAAGAGGTAAAATTTAGCATTTTATGTCCCCTCTGCCTGTGCTGAGGCATCTGAGTCATGAAAGAAGCAGTGAATTGGGCTAGGGCTAGGGCTAGGGCTAAGAATTTGAGGTAGTCACACCACATTGAAAATTTGACCTCATAAAGAACATAAGGATTTATATCATATTTATCTACTTACTATAGTATCAAATGTGAAATCCACCACTGCTTGATTCTCTCCTTTAGGCTTATAAACAGATTGGTCATTTCTTTGTCTTGAACTGTCCACTGTACATTTAGACAGAAAAGGAGTTTTAAGGCCCTTTTCCTTCTTCCCTTATCAATTCCTACTGGACTGTGGATGTGTCCAGTGGGGACAGGACATAATAAATAGTGTCTACTGAGCATCTCCCATGTGCTGGGCACTAAGCCTTGCATTTTACACAAATAATCTTACTTCGTCTTTACAGTGAAATTAGTACCATTATGTCAATTTGGTAGATGGTCACCTTACAATATAAAAGGCGAAGTGACCAGTCCAAGATGATGCAGTTAATGAACCCTGTCCTCCGTGCTCTTACTGTGACATCTTTTGAGACTTCCATTCCCCTCTTAATAGCACATTCTAAATAATAGAATCGACTTTAATTTATGTTGCTTAGTATACTTAGCAGAACCTAAAGACAGAATATTCAGAGACCCTGTTCCCCCAAAGACTGCTTATGAATTCAATGGTAGTATGATATTACTTTCTTTGTAGATCCTCAAGTTAAGAAGGTTTAAAAAAATAGGTGTGATGATGCCAGGAAATATTATATATATACATATATATATGTGTGTGTGTGTGTGTGTGTGTGTGTGTATATATAATCTTTGACATTTCAATGCCTTTGGGCTCAATGACTTGAAAACAACTTACTGCTACTTCTAAAACATTAGACAGCAGACATTTACCCTGGAAGTAAAATAGTAGCTTAGCAACCATGGCTTTGTATTTGTTTAAAGCCATTTGGAAGCTGGAGAATCATTTTCCACCCATGAAACACTTTGCTTATTAATGAAGAACACTGATTCATTGATTCATTGCACATTGTAGACCTTTTGGCGTTTTGTGTTAGACAAATAAACTTAAGCTCAATTTGATGGAAGGAGAGTTATGGGTAGAGATGCTACTTATGATCAAGTGTGACTGGTGCCATAAGAAAGAATAATTTGTCAACCTCACTAAGAATTAAGAATCTGGGCTATTAATTCTGAGAATGACAGGAGTTGAATTACATGTTACTTAGAAATACGGTTGTTCAAATATGATTCAAGCATCAACTGCTTCTTTGCAGTTCTCGTTTTGATACTGTTTATAAATGATTCATATTTGGGATTTTACACCATGCTTTTGAAAAGCACAGCACACATTCTGTTACCTGTTGTTCCTTATGTAATAGGTCAGCAAATGTATATCAGCCTCCACTACAGACCTGCTTTATGCTGAGGCTGGAAGTGTTGCACATGCTGGGACTCTAGAAGTTTGGTGTTTCCATTATTATAGTTTACAGTTCAGAGCAAATATTAGGGTTGCACAAACATTTTCATTTCTAAAAATGGCAGTCACTTCATTTCTGCACCATTATTGAACATATACTCAAGGTAGTTTTGTTGCCAAATGAACTGAATTAAATTGCTAACAATGAGGTAGTTGCATGTTAATATTTAATACTTTGTCCAATACCATCACATTTGTGTTATTATGAAAACTACATATATGATGATTATACTTTCAGAAATTGTTTGCTTTCTTCTGCTTTTTCTAATATTCTAAAATCAATTTAAATATACTAGTCTTGCGAAGTCTAATTGTTTTGGTAAACACCACCACCAAAATCCTGCCCCACTTACTTTCTCTCTCCCACCTACAAAATCAAAGCCAATGTTATGAGTCAAGCTGGCTCGTGTGTGGGGATCGCGGCTCCTTTTAATGTCTTGTGTATTTTGAAACATGTGTTGCCTGCACCAGTTCTTCTAACTATGACATTCTATGCAAGTGTGGTTTGAGGTTGCTCATACAAGTCCAGGCATGATGCTCAAATTTGGCTCTTATTATGTATTACCAAAAGCCAAGTGTGTATGCTTCATTGCTTTGGAAAAAAATGGATTTAACACTAGCTCAGCAAAGCTTTATGATATTGCTATTTCAAATCATTTTGGTTCATTGATTAAATAAAAGGCAATTTGACTTGTTTAGCAATATTTAAATGAAAGGGATATGTACTAATCTTTAGGCAATTATACCCTCTATATTTTTAATTTTACCATATAGACTGTGCACTGATTTGAACTATCAGTGTACTAAAGATAACTCTTACCCCTGATGCCTTTGATTTATTTTCAAGTTCAAAGGCCTTGAAAATAATTTTATTTTTATAATTTTATGCAGTAGGTATATATTGTGTATCTCCCTAAGGTAGATAAAATCTTTCCATATCCAAGTGCAAGTCTGACTGTAGATTGTCCAATGAAGTTTAAGTAATGGTAGAACAGAAACTAGCAGTTGATTAAATCAGTGGATCTTATAGGTTTACAGTTTCTGCAGCCCAACTCTGGCTCTCCACTTGTAAGTGAAATATAATGAATGCAAAGGGCATAGCCAAACTTGGACTCAGATCCCTGCTTTTCACATACCAGGCAACTGATCATGATCAAGCTACCGAGTCTGCATAATAATCTGTGTCCTAATTCATTAAGAAGGAGTGACAGTTCTCATAAAATAGTTGCACATAATAGATACTCAAAAATGTTTCTCTTCTGATAGTTTGTACAGTACTTTATCTATAAATTAGTACAAATTCTCTGTCTTAAGCAATCTTGAGTACTTGGGGAGCAAATTTTGATTCAAGGAGGAAATATGAAAAATGACATAAAGGATAATTATTTCCTTCTTCTTATCAGGAAGTTTCTATTTCTTGTGTCCTGCTGTGGGTAGAAAAGAGAGAATCAAGAATGTTTTGAAATAATATGATAAAGAACCCAGAAAGAAGGCTGTACACCTACAACTATGATCTTCAACAAAGCCGACAGAAACCAGCAATGGAAGAAAAATTCCCTATTCAATAAATCATGCTGGGATAACTGGGTATCCATATGCAAAAGAATGAAACTGGATCCCTGCCTTATACCATATGCAAAAAATAACTCAAGATGGATGAAAGATTTAAAAATAAAACCCAAAAGTATAAAAACACTGGGAGACAACCTAGGCAATACCATTTTGGACTAGGAATGGGCAAAGATTTCATGACGAAGACACTAAAAGCAATTGCAACAAAAGAAGAAATTGACAAGTGAGATTTATTTAAACTTGAGAGCTTCTGCACAACAAAGAAGACTATAAACATAGTGAGCAGACACCCTACGGAATGGAAGAAAATTTTCATAAAGTATGCCTCTGATAAAAGCCTAATATCCAGCATCTATAAGGAACTTACACAAATTTACAAAAAAAAATACCCTCCGGAACCCCATTAAAAAGTGAGCAAAGGACAGGAACTGACACTTTTCAAAAGGAGGCATATATATGGCCAAAAAACATGAAAAGAAGCTCAACTTTACCAATCATGAGAGTCATGCAAATGAAAACCACAATGAGACACCATTTAACACCAATCAGAATGGCTATTTGATATGATTTGGCTCTGTGTCCCCACCTAAATCTCATGTCAAGTTGTAACCCTCAGTGTTGGGGGAGGGGCCTGGCGGGAGCAGATTGGATCATGGGAGTAGACTTCCCCCTCGATGTTCTCACCACAGTGAGTGAGTTCTCATGAGATCTGGTTGTTTGTATCACTTCCCCCTTCACTCTTTCTCTCTTCAGCTCCACCAGGTAAAAGTGTGTCTGCTTCCCCTTCAACTTCCACCATGATGGTAAGTTTCCTGAGGCCTCCCCAGCCAGGCTTCCTGTGCAGCTGGTGGAACCATGAGCCAATTAAATGTCTTTTCCTCATAAATTACCCAGTCTTACCTAGATCTTCATAGCGGTGAAAGAACAGACTAATACACTATTATTAAAAAGTCAAATATAACAGATGCTGGTGAGGTTGTGGAGAAAAAGGAATGCTTATACACTGTTGATAGGAGTATAAATTAGTTTAACCATTGTGGAAGATAAAGGTGATTCCTCAAAGACTTAAAAAGAGAACTAACATTTGACCTAGCAATCCCATTACTGGGTAAATACCCAAAGGAATACACATCATTCTATCATAAAGACACATGCACACATATGTTCATTGTAACACTATTCACAATAGCAAGGACATGGAATCAACCTAAATATTCATCAATGGTAGAATCGATAAAATAAATGTGGTACATATACACCTTGGAATACTACAAAGCCATAAAAAAAAAATGAGATCATCTCCTTTGCAGGAACATGGATGGAGCTGGAGGCCATTATCCTCAGCAAACTAACGAAGGAACAGAAAACTAAATACTGCATATTCTCAATTATAAGTGGAAGCTCAATGGTGAGAACTCATGGACCCAAGGAGACAAACAAGGCATACTGGAGCCTGTCAGAGGGTGGAGGGTGGGGAGGGAGAGGATCAGGAAAAATAACTAATGGGCACGAGGCTTAATACCTGGGTGCTGAAATAACCTGTACAACAAACCCCGCGACACAAGTTTGCCTATGAAACCAACATCTGCATGTACTCCTGACCTTAAAATAAAAGTTAAATTTAAAAAATACAAATTGGAAAGAAAACATAATATGATCCACGGGTTCACAACCATAGGATTTCCAGAAGAAATATGAATTGGAAACATCAGTGTCTACATGTAGTTAAGAAACTCACGCTATTGGCCAGGCGTGGTGGCTCACGCCTGTAATCCCAGCACTTCGGGAGGCCGAGGCGGGCGGATCAGGAGATCAGGAGATGGAGACCATCCTGGCTAACACGGTGAAACCCCGTCTCTACTAAAAATACAAAAAACTAGCCGGGCGCGGTGGCGGCGCCTGTGGTCCCAGCTGCTCGGGAGGCTGAGGCAGGAGAATGGCGGGAACCCGGGGGGCGGAGCTTGCAGTGAGCCAAGATGGCGCCGCTCACTCCAGCCTGGGCCACAGAGCGAGACTCCGTCTCAAAAAAAAAAAAAAAGCTCATGCTATCTGAACCATCTCTTGGTTGCTTTCCCTCCCAGATCGTCTTTTCTCCCAGGGACTCACTGACCATGAACAGTGATCATGCCTAGATTTACCCCGTCTCTGCCCTCAAAGCTGACATGGAGTCAAATGCCACAAATAGCCTTGATCGTGCAACCTTGATTATCTTTCTGAAAAATATAGTTAGTAACCCTCCTTTCTATCATTTATTTACAGAAACATTGATTATCCTTGGTGTAAAGCTTCTAATAAACAGCAGGCATTGTTAGAAATTTAATTCATTCATAGGGTTTTTTGAGCCTCGCCATACATTTGCTGCACCAACACATAGTTTATCATTTTAGAACTCTTGGTTCATGCTTTTAAAATTTGAGACATGGATATCCTTAAGCTCTGTGAGTGATACTGAGGAAGGAAAGGGCAGGATGTGTATCATGAAGAAAAATTCTAATTAATTGAAAACAGGCTATCAGGGAAAACTTCACTGAGCTGAATGCATGGACATGCCACCCTGTTATCAAAACAATTATTGAAGAAATCATTTCTATTGTTCTAAGAGGTCACGTATGCCTCGGCTCTTCCAGCCACTCAGTTTTTACCAAACCTTTTTTTTTTTTTTCGTTCTAGGCCCACCCTCTTCCCGAATCAACAGGGTCCAAGAGCAGGAAAGTGGAACTGAATACCTGGACTAAGACCAAAGAATGCTGCAGTGTGGACTGGGGGGATAAATTCCAGGCATTTCTTCCTGCTTCCAAACGTAACTGAATCTCTTTTATCTGGAAATATGACTTGAGTTCATAGGAAAGAGGAATCAGGCCAAAGCCACTTTTTGATATTGGGGCATCAGAAATACCATAGGCACAGGCTTTTTCACAGGATGGTATTTCTTGTTTGGACATCTGGCTGATCTGCTGAAAACATGCAGCTGTGAGAAATACATGGGAACAATTTCTTTTTGATAAATAAGGAAATACTTTAGTAGAGGGTTAGTATTGAATTCTTACTTTGTGTATTTTCTTTTAGCAATAACACCTTTTTCCTTTCTTTGCTATGTTAGGAGAGAAAGAAGACTCATGTTTATTGTACAAACACAGTTACTTTTACATTTTAATGCACTGCTCTTAGAAAACAAACCAGGAAGCCACATGGATTATTTCTACATGTTTCCACCCCTGTGGGAAATCAGTGTTTCGAAACTTCAGCATATTACATATAAACAAACATACCTCATTCATCTCGCATCTTTTGAATAAATGATTTAATAAGAGAGTAAAGCAACAGATAAAAGGTTTGCCTCTAAAAGATTGTTCCGTTATAAGCTATTTCCCTTTGCTAAGACACTGTTTTAACAAAATATTTCTAATTTAAATTCTGGACACTCGTCTGCTTTAGGCTTGGAGCTGTTGCTGTAGTCCAGTCTGTGCCTACAGGTGGCAGTGCTCCTTCATGGTTGCAGCGATGTGGATTTCAATGCATTGGATTGTCAATGGAAGGTGAATTTAGGAAGTGAAATCAAACTTCAGAAATCTATTTTCAGGTATATTCTTCTAGTTTTATGAAAGCATAAGCTTATGTTGTTTAAAATGCTGTTATAAATAGAAGTGAACTTCAGCCACCAGCCTGAAGGCTGTCCTTTCTGCTGTTGCGTGTGGACGATGTCTGATGGGAATGCATCGTCTCTTCTCAGTATGTGGAAAACAAAGTGGCTAGGCGCGGTGGCTCACACTTGTAATCCCAGCACTTAGGGAGGCCGAGGCGGGTGGATCATGAGGTCAGGAGTTTGAGACCAGCCTGGCCAATATGGTGAAACCCCGTTTCTACTAAAAAAAGAAAAATTAGCCGGGCGTGGTGGTGGGCACTTGTAGTCCCAGCTATTCAGGACGCTGAGGCAGGAGAATCACTTGGACCCGGGAGGTGGAGGTTGCAGTGAGTGGAGATCACACCACTGCACTCCAGCCTGGGTGACAGAGCAAGATTCTGTCTTAAAAAAAAAAAAAAGAAAAGAAAAGAAAAGAAAAAAGAAAAACGAAGTGACTGAACTACTGAGAAACAGGTTCTCAGACCTCAGTTCCAGAAAATTATGAATGGCTAAGCATTACTGTAGAGTAAATCTGTTTCATTTTTCCACAGGTTTGTCTGTAGATTGCATTAGGGCAAGACTGGGTAAGTCTGTCTTTATAAAATCCACACTCTTATGAGTACCATAATAATTCTATGGGCACCTTCAGTGGGGCTTGTTAGAACACTGATGCTGATGCTCCCTAGACTTATTTTTCAAAGAACTGCTGGTTTAATCAACAAAATAGAAATCACTGGAGAGATTTATTAAGCATTTAACTTTTTTTTTTTTAAAGGCATTTAACTTCATGTTAAGGAGTCAAAAATACAAAAGGGTTGTGGAGTAGAATTTCTGTAAATTAAATAACCAACTGGAGCTCATGAGCCTGTGCTAGACTAGCTGTAAGTAAGAGTAACTGATCACAGTATCACAGTTGGTGTGTGATGACACTGGGCCAGCCACTGTGCTGAGGTATTTGGATGGTTTAACTCACGTAAATCTATATAGCAACCCTACCATTTTCTTTCAGTTCTATGATGCTTAGTTTTTCATATTTTCACAGTTCTAAAATTAGAATATGTTCTAAAATAGATGACTTCTGACAATCCCTATCCATAAGGCAGAAACTGAGATAGTATTTGTTTGTTTGCTTTTGTTTATTATTATTATTATTATTATGTTATTTCAATAGGTATTGGGGGAACAGGTGCTGTTTGGTTACACGGATAAGTTCTTTAGTGGTGATTTCTGAGATTTTGGTGCATCCATCACCCGAGCAGTGTACACTGCACCCAGTGTGTAGTTCTTTATCCCTCACCACCCCTGACCATTTCCCTCAAGTCCTCAAAGGCCATTGTATTATTATTATGCCTTTGTGTCCTCATAGCTTAGCTCCCACTTATGAGTGAGAACATTTGATGTTTCGATTCCCATTCCTGAGTTACTTCACTCAGAATAATGGTCTCCAGTTCCATTAAGGTTGCTGCGAATGCCATTATTTTGTTTCTTTTTATGACTGAGTAGTATTTCATTTTATATATATATATATATCACATTTTCTTTATCCAGTTGTTGACTGAAGGGCATTTGGACTGGTTCTGTATTTTTGCAATTGTGAATTCTGCTGCTATAAACTTGTGTGTACAAGTACCTTCTTTGTATAATGACTTATTTCCTCTGGGTACATACCCAATAGTGGGATTACTGGAACAAATGGCAGATCTACAATTAGTTCTTGAAGGAATCTCCATACTGTTTTCCATAGTGGTTGTACGAGTTTACAGTCCCAGCAGCAGTGTAGAAGTGTTCCCCTTTCACCACGTCCACACCAACATTTATTACTTTTTTATTTTTTGATTAAGGCCATTCTTGCAGAAGACAGGTGGTATCTCATTGTGGTTTTGATTTGTATTTCCCTGATAATTAGAGATGTTGAGCTTTTTTGTTTGTTTGTTTTTGTTTTTGTTTTTGATGGAGTCTTGCTCTGTTGCCCAGCCTGGAGGGCAGTGGTGCGATCTCAGCTCACTGCAAGCTCTGTCTCCCAGGTTCATGCCGTTCTCCTGCCTCAGCCTCCTGAGTAGCTGGGACTACAGGTGCCCACCACCATGCCCGGCTAATTTTTTGTATTTTTATTAGAGATGGGATTTCACCGTGTTGGCCAGGCTGGTTTTGATCTCCTGACCTCGTGATCCGCCCGCCTCGGCCTCCCAAAGTGCTAGGATTACAGGTATGAGCCACCGTGCCTGGCCAAGATGTTGAGCATTTTGTATATGTTTGCTAGCCAATTGTACAGCCTCTTTTGAGAATTGCCTGTTCATGTCCTTAGCCCACTTTTTGATGGGATATTAGTCCTTTATCAGAAGTACAGTTGGCAAATATTTTCTCCCACTTTGTGGGTTGTTTACTCTGTTGATTATTTATTTTGCTGTGCAGAAGCTTTTTAGTTTAAGTGCCATTTATTCTTCCTTGTTTTTGTTGCATTTGCTTTTGGGGTTTTGGTCATGAAGTCTTTGCCCATGCCAATGTTTAGACGGGTTTTCCAATGTTAGCTTCTCAAATTTTTATGGTTTCACATCTTAGATTTAGGTCTTTAATCCATGTTGGGTTGATATTTGTATAAGGTGAGAGATGAGGATCCAGTTTCATTCTACATGTGGCTGCCTATTTTCCCAGTACCATTTGTTGACAAACGTGTCCTTTCCCTACTCTATGTTTTTGTTTGCTTTGTCAAAGATCAGTTGTTGTATTTGGCTTTATTTCAGGGTTTTCTGTTCTGTTACATTGGTCTATGTGTCTACTTTTATACCAGTACCATGCTTTTTGCTGATTATGGCTTTATAGTACTGTTTGAAGTCAGGTAGTGTGATGCCTCCAGATTTGCTCTTTTTGCTTAGTCTTGCTTTCACTATGCGGGCTCTTTCTTCATTCCACATTAATTTTAGGATTGTTTTTCTAGTTCTGTGAAGAATGATGGTTGTATTTTGATGGAAATTGCATTGAATTTGTAGATTGCTTTTGGCAGTATGGTCATTTTCACAACATTGATTCTACCCATCCATGAGCGTGGGATGTGTTTCGATTTGTTTGTGTCATCTGTGATTTCTTTCACCAGTGTTTTGTAGTTTTTCTTGTAGAGGTCTATCACCTTCTTGGTTAAGTATATTTCTCCATTTTTATTTTTATTTTTTGCAGCTATTGTAAAAGGAGTTGTGTTCTTGATTTGATTTTCAGCTTGATTACTGTTGGTATATAACAGTGCTTCTGATTTGTATACCTTAATTTTATATCTCAAAACTTTTCTGAATTCATTTGTCAGTTCTAGGAGCTTTTAAGAGGAATGTTTAGGGTTTTCTAGATATACAATCATTTTATCAGTGAACAGCAACCCAGCAACAGTTTGACTTTGTCTTTACTAATTTGGATGCCCTTTATTTCCTTCTCTTGTCTGATTGCTCTGGCTAGGACTTTCAGTACTGTGTTGAATGAAAGTTGTGAAAGTGGGCATCCTTGTCTTGTTCCAGTTCTCAGGGGAATGCGTTCAACTTTTCACCATTCAGTATAGTATTGGCTGTGTGTTTGTCATAGATGGATTTTATTTTCTTAAGGTATGTCCTTTCTACGCCAATTTTGCTGAGGGTTTTAATCATAAAGGATGCTGGATTTTGTCAAATGCTTTTTTTAATCCATTGAGATAATAATTTGATTTTTATTTTTAATTCTGTTTATATGATGTATCACATTTATTGACTTTTGTATATTAAACCATCCCAGTATCCCTCATATGAAACCCACTTGATCATGGTGGATAATCTTTTTGATATGCTGTTGGATTCACTTAGCTAGCATTTGGTTGAGGGTTTTTGCATCTCTGTTCATTAGGGATATTTGTCTCTAGTTCTCTTTTTTGTTATGTCCTTCATGGTTTTGGTATTAGGGTGATACTGGTTTCATAGAACGATTTAGGGAGGATTCCCTCCTTTTCAATCTTTTGGAATAGTGTCAATAGGATTGGTACAAACTCTTCTATGAATGCCTGAGAGAATTCAACTGTAAATCCATCTGGTCCTGGACTTTCTTTTCCTTCGTAATTTTTTTTATTACCATTTTAATCTCACTGCTTGTTATTGGTCTGTTCAGAGTTTCTATTCCTTGCTGATTAATCTAGGAGAGTTGTATATTTCCAGGAATTTTTCCTTTTTCTCTAGGTTTTCTCATTTGTATGCATAAAAGTGTTCATAGTAGACTTAAATTATCATACAGCCTTAAATGATTTCTGCAGCATTGTTTGTAATATCTCCCATTTTCTTTCTAATTGAGCTTATGTGGATCTTCTTTCTTTTTTTCTTGGTTAATCTCACCAATGGTCTATCAATTTTGTTCATCTTTTCAAAGAATCAGCCTTTCATTTCATTTATCTTTTGTATTTTTTGTTTGTTTGTTTTAATTTTCTTTAGTTCTGCTCTGATCTTTGTTATTTTTTTCTTCTGCTGGGTTCCAATTTGGTTCATTCTTATTTCTCTAGTTTCTTGAGGTGTGACCTATGATTGTCTATTTGTGCTCTTTTGGGCTCTTTGATGAAGGCTTTTAATGTTATGAACTTTCCTCTTAGCACTCCTTTTTCTGTATCCCAGAGGTTTTGATAGGTTGTTATCATTATTATCATTCAGTCGAAAGAAATGTTTAATTTTCATCTTGATTTCATTGTTGACTCAATGACCTTTTGGGAGCAGATTACTTAATTTCTATGTATTTACATGGTTTTGATGGTTCCTTTTGGCGTTGATTTCCAATTTTATTCCACTGTGGTCTGAGAGAGTAATTTTGATTTTCTTAAATTTACTGAGACTTGTTTTGTGGCCTATTATCTGGTTTGTCTTGGAAAATGGATGAGTACAGTGTATATTCTGCAGTTGTTGAGTAGAATGTTCTCTAAACATCTGTTAAGTCCATTTGTTCTAGAGTATAGTTTAAGTCCATTGTTTCTTTGTTGACTTTCTGTCTTGATGACCTGTCTAGTGCTGTCAGTGGAGTACCGAAGTCCCCAACTATTACTGTGTTGCTGTTTGTCCCGTTTCTTAGGTGTAGTAGTAATTGTTTTATAAATTTGGAAACTCCAGTGTAAGGTGCGTATATATTTAGGATTGTGATATTTTCCTGTTGGACAAGGCTTTTTATCATTATATAATGTCCCTTTTTGTCTTTTGAAGTGCTGTTGCTTTAAAGTGTGTTTTGTCTGATAAAAGAATAGCTATTCCTGCTTGCTTTTGGTGTCTGTTTACATGGAATATCTTTTTCTACCCATATACCTTAAGTTTATGTGAGTCCTTATGTGTTAGTCGACTCTCTTGAATACAGCAGATATTTGGTTGGTGAATTCTTATCCATTCTGCAATTCTTTTTTTTTTTTTTTTTAAGTGGAACATTTTTAAGTGGAGCATTTAGGCCATTTACTTTAAACATTAGTATTGAGATGTGACATACTGTTCTATTAATTGTGCTAGTTGTCGTCTCAATATCATGCTTACTTTTCATTGTATTGCTGTTTCATAGGTCCTTTTAGATTTATGCTTTAGGGAGGTTCTATTTTGGTGTATTCTGAGAATTTGTTTCAAGATTTAGAGCTCCTTTTAGCAGTTCTTGTAGTGCTGGCTTATTAGTGGCAAATTCTCTCAGCATTTGTTTGTCTGAAAAAGACTGTATCTTTTTTTTATTCACAAAGTTTAGTTTCACTAGATACAAAACTCTTGGCTGGTAATTGTTTTGTTTAAGGAGGCTGAAGATAGGCCCCAAATCCTACTAGCTTGTAGGGTTTCTCCTGAGAAATCTGCTGTTAATCTGATAGGTTTTCCTTTATAAGATACCTGATGCTTTTGCCTCACAGCTCTTAAGATTCTTTCCTTCATCTTGACTTCAGATAACCTGATGACAATGTACCTAGATGATGATCTTTTTGTGATGAATTTCCTCGGTGTTCTTTGAGTTTCTTGGATTTGGATGTCTACATCTCTAGCAAGGCTGAGAGGTTTTCCTCAATTATTCCCTCAAATGTGTTTTCCAAACCTGTAGATTTCTCTTCCTCCTTGGGAACACCAATTATTTTTAAGTTTAGTTGTTTAACATAATCCCAAACTTCTTGGATTTTTTATTTATTTATTTTTTTAAATATTTTTTGTTCACTTTTTTTTATTTATCTTTTTCAGATTGGGTTAACTTGAAAACCTTGTCTTCAAGCTCTGAAGTTCTTTCTTCTACTTGTTCAAGAATTTACAATGCATTTTGCATTTCTCTAAGTGTGTTCTTCATTTATAGAAGTTGTGATTTTTTTTTAAATTTATGCTCTCTATTTCACTGGAGATATTTCCATTCATATCTTGTCTCATTTTTTTTCATTTCTTGAAGCTGGACTTTACCTTTCTCTGGTGCCTCCTTGATTAGTTTAATAATCGACCTTCTGAATTCTTTTTCTTGCAATTCAGAGATTTTATCTTAGTTTGGATCCATTGCTGGTGTGATCTACTGGAGGAGTTAAAGAATCTTGTTTTGTCATGTTACCAGAATTGTTTTTCTGGTTTCGTCTTATTTGGGTAGACTGTGTCAGAGGGAATATCTGGGGCTCAAGGGCAGCTGATCAGATTCTTTTGTCCCCCAGGGTGTGCTCTTGATATAGAGCCCTAGGGATGGGGCTTCCTGAGAGCCCAACTGCAGCGATTATTTCTCTTCTGGGTTTAACTACCCAACAGAGCTGCCAGGCTCCAGGCTGGTTCTGGAGGTTGTCTGCAAAGACTTCTGTGATGTGAACTGTCTTCAGGTCTCTCAGCCGTGGATACCAGCACCTGCTCCAGTAGAGGTAGCAAGGAAGCTAAGCGGACTCTGTGAGGGGCGTTGGTTGTAGTTTTATCTAGTGTGCTGGTTTTTTGTTGGCTGGCCTCTGACTAGGAGCACGCACTTTCAAGAGAGCATCAGCCGCAGTAGTAGGGGGAGGATACCAGCTTGCCCTAAGCTTGTCTGGATACGTATTCAGGTTTTTCAGGTGCTGGGCAGGGCCTTACAGCTCCCAAGAGATTATGTTGTTTCTCTTGTCTCCAGCTACCAGGGTGGGAAGAGAAAGACCATCAGCTGGGGGGTACGGGTAGACATGTCTGAGTCAGACTCTCCCTGGGCAGTGCTTGCTGTGCCTGCTGTGGGAGTTGGGGGTATGGTTCTCAGGCCAGTGGAGTTATGTTCCTAGGGGGATCATGGCTGCCTCTGCTGCTTTGTACAGGTCACCAGGGAAGTGGGGGAAAGCTGCCAGTGACAAGCCTCACCTAGCTTCCATGAAGCCTGCGAGGCCAGTCTCATTCCCACCATGCCCCGCCAACAGCACTGAGTTTGTTTCCAGGCAGCTGGTGAGCAGGACTAAGAACTTGTCCCAGGCTGCCAGCCTCTTCCCTGAGAAAGCAAGCAGGGCTTCCGTGTTTCCAGCCTCCCCGCCTGCCACAGCTTCTGTGCTGGGATCTGCACTCCTGGCTCCCTCACCCCCAGATTCTGTCCAGGAAACTTCAAGTTGCTCAAAATTGTCACAAAGTTTAGCTGGGAGCTTCCTTCTCCCTGTGGTCTTTCCCCAACTCCACTAGCAGCCCTCCCCAAAGATCCCTGTGAGACAAAGTCAGAACGGCTTCCCTGGGGACCGAGAGTGTGCACGGGCTGTGCCCGCTGCTTCCTCTACCCCTATATTTTGCTTGGGTCTCTAAATTCATCTCAGCTCCAGGTAAGGTCTGATCCTTTTTTTCGTGATCTGGACATTCACGTTCCTCAGTGAGGATGTGTGTTCAGGGTGGACGTTCCCCGCTCACACTTGGGGCGCTCACAGTTTTGTGGTGGCCTCACAGAGCCCACGAAGGCAAGCTGCTTCCTTCAGAGGCTCTGCAGATTCTCTCGGCTTTCCTGACATGTTTGTGTGGTAGTTCCTGGAGCAAACGTTTTCGATGTGAGTCTCCACACGCTGCTCTGTCCATCCAAGCGGGGGCTGCAAGTTAACCCTGCCTCCTACCCACCATTTTCCTCAAACTGAGATAGTACTTGTTTTCATTTATAGTTTTGTTTAGAGACAGGGTCTTGCTGTGTCGTCCAGGCCGGAGTGCAGTGATGCCATCATAGCTCACTGCAGTGTTGAATTCCCGAGCTCAAGCAACCCTCTCACTCCAGCCTCTCGAATAGCTGGAACTGCACGTGTGTATCGCCTTGCCTAGCTAAGTCAGTCTTTATAGACTCAGAATCTCACTATGTTGCCCATTCTTGCTTTGAACTCCTGACCTCAAGCAACCCTCCGGCCTCAGACTCCCAAAGTGTTGGGATTATAGGCATGAGCCATGGTGCTTGGCCTTGAGACGTATTTATCACCTGCACATGTGAAGATATAAAAATCGTCAGCCTCCAAATGGGCAGAACAGATGTGGTGAACTAGGAAGGACATCCCAGGGACACTCTTGAAGTTAGTTTTCACCCTTAGGAGTGGCAGAGCTGTTGGTAGCAGGAGCAGTGGAGAGGCAGGCCTGCTCAGCAGCATCCCTAGCACAGTGTCAAATGTGGGCTGGGTCTATGCAGCCGGTGTGGCAGCCCAGCACCAGTGCCTTTCAGTGGGTTCATGCGTTTCTACTAAGAAATGCTGTTCTCCCAACACCGTTCATAGCACGATGGGTAATTCTGTAAGGAAGAGGCTAGACACTGCCAAACCTGAATCAAGAGCTGATTTAGAAGAGTTGAAATCTGCATATAAAGAAGTCTTAGAAATATCTAAACCAATTCATCTTGCTTAATTTTTTTATATTCACGTGGGAGTGGTCTATGATTAAAAAGATCTATGTATAATTAATTTTTTCAATAGGCACACAGAAGAGAAATTCATACTCTCAAGAGAGCTTCGTGTGTCATATTGTGATTGTCTGTGGTTTTCCTTTTCAGTGGTATTTAAAATTGTGTCTTACAATTGAGAGCTTTCTAGATGTGACAGCAACAGTATCATTATCCCTGTTTTATGCATGAGGAAGTTTTGTCACAATAAGTAGCAGGACCAGGATGTAGGTTCAGTCTGCATCTAGAATGTGGTATCTTTATACTCTACCGTTCCTCTGATGAACTGATTACAAAGAGCTATAACAGTTTTTATTATGTCATTTGTAATAAAGTTACTACCAGAAATTTTCAAAATTCCATTCCTCCCTTTCCTGAGTTCCTACCTCAGACTACACTAGGTACATCTGCCTCCATAAAAGAGGCTAAGAAATAAAAGTCTGGCCTAGCGCAGTGGCTCACGCCTGTAATCCTAGCAGTTTGGGAGGCCAAAGTGGGAGATTACCGGAGGTCAGGAGTTCAATACCAGCGTGGCCAACATGGTGAAACCCCATCTCTACTAAAAACACAAAAAATTAGCCGGGCGCGGTGGCACGTGCCTGTAATCCCAGCTACTATGGAGGCTGAGGCAGGAGAATCACTTGAACCTGGGAGGTAGAGGTTGCAGTGAGCCAAGATTATGCCACTGCACTCCAGCCTGGGCAACAGAGCCAGACTTTATCTCAAAAAAAAAAAAGAAAAAGAAAAAGAAGAAAGAAAAAAAAAGTCTTTCTTTTCTCCACACTTTCCCAGTTCATTTTCTTCTTCAAGCTCTCTGAAGTAAGTTCAGTCAGAAGGTGCAGGTTAGAACAGAAGATGAAGACAGCCCATTTTTGCTTCAGGACCGAGTCGTCCTCATATCCAGAACTTTTATTACTCAAACGGATGCTGTGTTTTCATCCTCTCTGGCTCCTGTGCAGACACTCCGTGTGTGACTGCACAGGTTGTGTCTCTTTTAATCGGTTCTACTCTCCTATCTATTTTTAGTCAGTTCAGAATCCACAGGGGAATGTGGATGAAGAATTAATTCCGTCATCTCCCAACATATTTACCTTTCTAAGTCTATGCCAGAAGAACAAATAGATTTCATTGTACGTTCATTAAAAATTTGCCTGAGGAGAACAATGAAACATCTTTCATGTTATATTATTCTTATGAAATAAGACTTACAGAAACCGTGATGAAATTAAAACTGTGTTTTGAGATCTTTATAGCATATATATGTTGAATATCAAAATTCCTGCCACTTTTTTGGATCTTCAAAAGCAGAATAAAATCAAGTTTGTAGCTATACAATGTTTTTCACTTCAATATAATACAAAAATGTGATTTTGCACAGGTATATGGTTTGAAAAAAGAAGCATAGAAATTACATATTTTATACTTGCCAAGTACATTGGATTAGAATAATCTAAATCCCAACAATTTTCTTTTTGGGAAATGACCTTACACCTAAATTTTAGAAAAAGATGCCTATAATTGGTATTTTTCACTTTTGGGTATCACCTTTCTCTTTGATCTTTCAAAAATAATTTGGGTAACGTGATATTCTGGTTTCCTTGTTTTAAAATGATTTTTATTCAGCCTAAGAACTATGGGGTAACAAGTTTCATAGAAATGCTTACTGTGCAATAAACAATGCTGTCACAGCTACTGGCTGAAATTGAGGGAAAGGGTACACATGTGTGAGAAGGTTAGCTGAATGACGCACATTGGTGCAGCTGGGAGCTGGCAACAGGGCCTTTGGCCTGGCACAGGGAGTCCTGTGGTTCACGCAGGTGGCCCGTTACATGGCTCCATTATTCTCAGGTATGGCTCACAGTTTATTAATAGCAAATAATATGTTATTACTATGAATTATATGTCATTTATTAAATGCCATTTATTAAAAACAGATGCATAATTCATACTACGAGAAAATTTTCTTCCATTATTTTAAAAATAAATTTCAGGATGAAACAGTTCCAATGCAGTCTTTGTTCATTTTCATTCTGTTTTAATCTCAGAAAACACTTCACATACCTATACAAAAGTAAATATTAAACACAGAACATCATTTGATAAATACAACTATAGAGAAAAACTGCGTGAGTGAATAAGTGGAAAACTTCTACTAGGCAATGTATACATTTGATGAGGTCTATAAACCATTAAAAACAAGTGAACTATTAACAATAAGTCAGGGTCTTTCTTAAAGGCCCACAAAGATAGGAACACTTGATAAAAATTAAATGTGATAGTTGCTCGATCAATATTCATATTTATGAGAGGAAAACAGCTTTCTTAATTGCTATTTCTACAACTATCTTTTTAAAAATATTACACAAATTTTGCAATGTAACTGAAATAGCACGTAAGGAAAATGTGATTTATTTACTCCTAAAAAAAACCTGACTCTATTCATCAAAGATGTACAGCAAGTTTATCATGAAAGGGTGTGACGTTTCAATAGTGCAGAACCACCCTGGGGTCTGTAAAGGAAAATTGGCATCATTCCATGTTCTCATAATTGTTGGTCCATCATACAGATGACACAGTGTGGGGTTTAACCAGGATCCCGCCTTCAGTAACCTCTCCTTGTATCCAGGGATCTGATGGAAGAGCGAAACTCTTATGAGCACACATTTACATCACAGCCTTGTGACTTGCTCACTTAGGATGGATGTGGTATGTTGATCGTTAGGTGGTTTGTAAAATATCTGGCTCAGATAGAGAGTGTGATAAAATATTTGGCTTCTGCTATTCTGTAGGGACTTCAAATGTCTGTTTGCATTTCGTTCCAATAAATGCTTCTGTGGTTTTCAGGATGGATATCCAGTTCTGGTTTCTCAATCTTATCCCTCCTCTAATAAATTTGGATCCAAATTTGACAGGTTGACATGTTTGTACTTCCAGCAATGGTTTCATTATCTTACTGGAGATGTATATCCACATATGAAAAAGAATTTGCATTTTTACTAAATAATGAGGAGGATATGTATGGATGGTTTCTGTTCCTTCACTGATAAAAAAGAGGACATTAATTATCTAATGGCCCAAGGGCCAGAGTTCTGTAACTCATCATTATTTAGTACTTTGCATTGTGCTTCAGGGTATATCTGGAGAACCTGTGGATCTGATTAAGAAGACAGTGCCATATAATAATATTGATAATCAACACTTTTACAATACCAAACATTAACTTTTCTTATTACTGGGTCTTCCTGAAAGATTGTGAAGACTTGATACTCTTTCTGAGAGTTTCAACTGTCCTAAAAAGTTTATCTTAGGGGAATGTGCTCTGAGCAAGAGGTGCAAATGGCATTACCCTTGCACAGAAAGCACTTTAGACAGAGTCACTCTTAAGACCCAGTTTGAAAGTAAATAAGATTCAAGTAAATAGGAGCCAAATGCTTCTGTCAACAGTATTAATAATGTTTTGAATATTTTATCATGTCTTTCTCCCAAATGTCAAAACCAGGGCTTCCTTTTGTATGGTCTATAACAGAGGAACTCCTAGGATTTTATCTGAGTAGGTAAGCTCTTGTTTTTATTATGTCTCACTTTCTATCTCTTTTCTGTCATTAGCTGATAGCAGATACCATGTACTTTGCATCACACTCGTTGTTATTATCAGTGCATCACTGGAAGTGTGAACGCAGGCAATGCTTAAGGTAGTCTGAACTTTCCTGTAGGGCTTTAGTTCACATTGACCTCCTGTAGTTGTCATTCTACTCAGAATCATACAAAGCGCAATGGAACTGATTCAGAAGTACCTGGGATCTGGAAGTTTCTTTGAGCTTTGCACAACTTAGCTTTTTCTCCCCCATTTGTTTTATTACTGTAACAGTTTTTCCCAAGAGGCTGATAGTGGACTTTTCCAAAA
This sequence comes from Papio anubis, assembly GCF_008728515.1. Classification (NCBI taxonomy): domain Eukaryota; kingdom Metazoa; phylum Chordata; class Mammalia; order Primates; family Cercopithecidae; genus Papio; species Papio anubis. The sequence goes on from NC_044978.1 coordinate 774,848, forward strand.
ATATTACTATACATTTTTTGTGTGTGTGTGTGACGGAGTCTCGCTCTGTCGCCCAGGCTGGAGTGCAGTGGCCGGATCTCAGCTCACTGCAAGCTCCACCTCCCGGGTTCCCGCCATTCTCCTGCCTCAGCCTCCCGAGTAGCTGGGACTACAGGCGCCCGCCACCTCGCCCTGCTAGTTTTTTGTATTTTTTAGGAGAGGCGGGGTTTCACCGGGTTAGCCAGGATGGTCTCGATCTCCTGACCTCGTGATCCGCCCGTCTCGGCCTCCCAAAGTGCTGGGATTACAGGCTTGAGCCACCGCGCCCGGCCTACTATACATTTTTTTAACCAAAAAACTCACAGTTCATTTCTTCTACCATTGATATCCAAATGCAAATATTTTACAATCTGGTAAAGTGACATGTCCTTTAATCACTGAAAGGAATTCCCAGATTCTCAGAAACTCCGTTTCAATGTATAAAATGTGTCCTTGAAAATCCATTGCAGACGCTAAAATGAAGGCTGTGCCCTGGGGAAGAGCCAGGTACGTGGATCATCTGAGCCATCATGTGGCGATTTTTCACCAAGGCCATACAATTTTTGAAGGTTCCCCCGTGGGTTTTAGAAACAATTGCGATGTTCGTACTGATGGATTATGGAACAAGGTCTGACCTACTTAACTCTGGCAAGGATAACTCACAGTTTAAGGATCCTGACTGAGGCTCCCTTTTCTTTTCCTGGATCCTGGTTTTGATTTATTAGATCATGTTTCCTTACTATTGACTATACATAAATATAATTTTTCATTAGAACTGAAATGTACTGATGTTTTTCTGAAAATGTCCTGTTTATTATTAACCACAATTTGTAGCTAATGTGTTTCCCCCTCTACCATCAATAGGAGAAACAAATGGAACAGAAGCCACATCAATACTTGTCATGATGCAAAAGGTTGGAAAAAAAAGGTTGAATGTGATTTCATGTTGTTTATTAAGAAGCACCCTGGGAAAAATCACTATACCAGCCTATATGCATATATACATATAGGCTGATGTATATACATATATACATATATACACATTTAGGCTGGTGTATACACATATATATACACATATAGGCTGGTGTATATACATATGTATACACATATAGGCTGGTGTATATACATATGTACATATATACACATATAGGCTGGTGTATATACATATATACATATATACATATATGCTGATTATATACATATATACACGTGTACACATATAGGCTGATGTAAATATATACATATATTAAACATATATTAACATATATAATATATTTTATAAAGTATAGCATATATAAACATACCATTAAACATATATGTGTATAATGTATATAATATATATTAAACATATATGTATATAATACGTTTAGTAATAATAATAATTAGGTTTTCTAGGCACCAAGACTTTTTCTCACCCTAAGAATGTTACTTGTTATAAATCTAGTTTTGTTTCTTTTGATATATGTCATTCACATTGATAAAAGAAAAACTTCAGCCAAATTAAATGTCAAGGAGTTTAATTGAGCAATGAGGAATTTGCAAATCAGGCAGCCTCTGTGATTCATGGAGACTCCAGCACAGCCACATGGTGGAAGAAGATTTATAGACAAACAAAAGGGAAATGACGCATAGAAATCGGCAGTGAGGTACAGAAACAGCCGGATTGGTCACACATAGGCACCTGCCTTATTTGAACACAGTTTGAACACTTGGCAGTCTATGAGTGGTTGAAGTATGGCAGCTGTGATTGGCCAAGACTCAGCTAATGTTACAGGCACATACTCCTAAGTTAGATTTTCAATCTTGTCTGACTGTTAAGCTAGGTTACAGTTCATCCACAAGGACTCAAATATCGAAGTACGATGTCTTTCTTAGGCCATATTTAGTTTGCTTTATCAATTCCCCCCCTTTTGGTCATTCTGTCAATTTTGAGAGACTGACCAAAACCTTAGTCATTGATGTCACTATTACCATTGTAAATGTACTTATGTGGTCTTAAAACCCACTGGGAAACAGTGGAACAGTGGGTTTTGCAAGGAGGAAAGAAGGACTGAGTGGAGAGTACCTATTTATACTGGAATGTTCTGTTTACAGGAGAAAAACAAAACCTAGTCTGTTCGAGGATCTAGGTGTTTCCTGAAAGTCTTAGTGTGATTACGTCACATTTAGCACAAGTGACTCCATTTTAGTTTGGTTTGGTTTGTTGGGGCCTAGTGCATGAGCTCAGTTCAAAATAAAGGCCTCCCATAATTTTGTTTAAAAAAAATTCCCCCTCTTTGGCCAGGTTCTCACGTAGGTGAGAGTGAGACCAAAACTTAGGGCCTCAGCGTCACTCTCAGCTACCATCATTTTGGGTTTCTGGTCTCAGCACGTCATTCACAGGTTGCAGTGTCCTCATGGTCTCACATCTCTTTCAGCTCTTGTCATTCCAGTTGAAGACAGACCACTTGGCGTTCCAGAGATGGCTGCATGCAAACATTGAAAACTTTTGAGAGAATACAGAGCACCAGAGAGACTATTATTATGACTACTGGGAGGATAACATCAAGAGTTTGAAATATGCTCCTTGCCCAGGGTCCCCCAAAACCAAGCCACCTAAAATTAAATAGATTAAAGAATGAGCTAGATGAAGAGTCTACTTGCTTGACTAAGTGGGTTTTTTTTTGTTTTTTGTCTTTTTTATTTTTATTTTTTTTGAGACCGAGTCTTGCTCTGTTGCCTAGGCTGGAGTGCAGTGGTGTGATCTCGGCTTACAGCAACCTCCATCTTCCAGGTTCAAGCCATTCTCCTGTCTCAGCCTCCCGAGTAGCTGGGACTACAGGCACCTGCCACCATGCCTGGCTAATTTTTTTTTTTTTTTTAAAGTAAAGGCAGGGTTTCACCATATTGGTCAGGCTGATCTTGAACTCCTGACTTCAGGTGATCCACCTGTGTCGGCCTCCCAAAGTGCTGGGATTGTAAGCTTATGAGCCTCTTGCGCTTGACAGTATTTTTCGTATTGTTACGTGTTTTTAATAATCCCTACCGCCATTTTATTTTATTTTTTGAGGCGGAGTCTTGCTCTATAGCCGGAGCTGGAGTGCAGTGGCGGATCTCTGCTCACTGCAAGCTCCGCCTCCCGGGTTTTGTAGTCCTGCCTCAGCCTCGGGTAGCTGGGACTACGAAGAAGCCCGCCACCTCGCCGACTGGGTTTGTATTTTAGTAGAGCGGGGTTTCACCGTGTTAGCCAGGATGGTCGATCTCCTGACCTCGTGATCCGCCCGTCACCAGGCACTCCTAGTGCTGAGTTGAGGCTTTGACCACGTGACTACGCTTAAATTTTTATAATTTACATTTGATGTATTTCTTCATAGGCCACAAGTGCCGGCAGCTGCACAGGAGGCCTTTTTCTGTTAACTAATTCTATTATTTAGCACAACTTTTACAAGAGAATTTAAAGCCTGTTGTGTAATGATAGTCTTTAAAGTAGAATCTGCTATAGAATTTATTATAAGGGATATATTAATTTTTAATTATTGCCTCTTTTATTCTAAACCATAGAAAAGTCACCACATCAGTATACTTAATTTGGATAATTTTTCCTTTTCCATGGTGAGTCATGGGATGCAGAACCTTTAGTAACAAAAGCTTTAAGGACTTGGCAAGGACAAGGCAGCCATCCTGGTTCTCCATGAGTCTATCCTTAACAATGAACTTAGCTCCTTTTGAATACCAGTTGTTTCTCCAATTTAGGTGCATAGCACTGATAACTAAGGGATTATCATAGGTAATTTGACTTAGAACAGGAGTTGATTCAAATTGTACATCTAAACACTATTAGTATTGGCTAGTTTGGCATGATAATCTGGCAAAGTATTTTATTGGTGTTTAATTAATTTTTGTTCCACTTGGGTTAGCAGTTTTATAAACCACTCAGTCTTTTTATTAAAGTTTCAGGAATTTTTACCCAGTCTAATTCTTGAGGAAATGGCGAATTCATGGAGAATTCCTACTCATGATATGATTTTAAAGTTATTAGAAACCTGTGTTTAAGAGTGCCTTTCAGGGTCCTTTCCATCCTTTTTTGAACCTCTTAAAAGACACCATATTCTAGGATTTTGCCTGTTTGTGAAGTTTTCAGAAACTGTGTCAGCATTAAGCAATTAACTGCAGAAATGACTTTAGACAGTGATACTTGAAAACACAATTGACAAGGAAATTTGGTTATCTCAGTGGCCTACAAAAACTTAACAACTTTAATTATGATTGATAGCATATACTCAGACATATTAGTATTTTAGAAATTCCCTATAATTTTGGAACATATATTAATATTATTTACTAAAATGTAACCTGAAGATTAAGCATTATTTTTGACAATGCTTCCCATGATTTTTATACCAAAGAACCCAAATGTCACAGTTGCATTAGTGTATTATTGATGTCAAACCCAATTCGTAATACAACCTTATAGACAAATATATTTAGTTTGTACGAATTAAATTATAAAAAGGTAAGAATTTTACAAACCTTTTATAACCCTTTACAGTTTTTGTTAAAGAGAAGATTAGTGCTCTCAAAAAGGTATGTTGTGCTCTTATTTTGATATACAATTCATGGAAAAACTGAATAATTCCCCTTTAAACTTAGTCAGTAGTTTTACACATAGAATTTTTAACAAAGTTAACTTTTACAAACCTTCCACAACTCGTTTAAACATTTAGATTTTTTTTTGTATCTTACTTAAAACAATTATTTAACCATCTAAACTTAGGCAAAAAAAAAAAAAAAAATTACATTCCTATGACTTTTAATAATGTTTTACCAAAAACACATTTTACCTCTTTACACACCTTGCAGGGAAAACTGTTTTTTCAGTAGTTTTAAATACATGTTGTGCTGGTAACCCTTAGCAACTTTTACTTTTGGTGAAAAACCAGGATTTTAATTATGTACTAGATGTGGAGTCTAGGACCCAGACAGAAATACAAATAAGGTCTGACTCTTTCCAGCATCTCACTCCACTGTTCAAAGCCTACCTAACTGTAAAGTAGACAAGTTGTGCAGTTAAGAGTCCTAGTGATATTTTATGAAGAATTTAGGAGGCATAATAACCTTTGAATTGTTCTACATTTTTTGTACAAATTCCCTTTTTATGAATCCTTTTATGACTTATACATACCACTTACAACATGCTTGGACTTTTTGACTTGCCCTAAACATCCTTCTTTTTAAACAACCAGCCATTTTACATTAGGAGAAGAATTTATCATGCAAGATCCTTTCTTATATAAAATCTCTTTTCTTTAATGCCTTCTTTGCATAGCTAGGAAGCATGGCTAATTCCACATATCCCCAGGCCTTATTTGGAATTTAATGTCTCCAAAATAAATTGAACAATTTTCAAAAGTCAAAGCAGTTTATGAGCTTAAAGCATTTAGCAAACCTAATATCTGATATGCATAATTTAGACCAAATGTTTTTATTTTGCCAATAATTTTTAAAGCTGTTTTTATTTCCCAAAGATTACTAAAGTTATGTGAACTAAAAGGCATTACAGTTTTTATTTTTCTTTGAAAATATTTTATTTAAGCACTTATTTTTGTTTAAGCCAATTAATTTGAGCTCTTTTATATAAACATTACACACACAACATATATATATAACTACACAGACAGACAGAAGAAGACTGCTACAGCTGTTATATGATATTTTTATTTGCCAGTTAAGTTTCTTAGTTGGTTATTGGCTTTAGGGTGGAGTCCTTGGAAGAACAGGCCCAGGAATGGGTCTCTGGTGCCTCCTGTTTATCCCAAAGAGTCCAGGCTGTTAGAGCTTGAATATTCTCTTTTAATTAAACTGACTTTTAACCATAGCACCTTTTTTTTTTTTTTGAGACGGAGTCTGGCTCTGTCATCCAGGCTGGAGTGCAGTGGCCGGATCTCAGTTCACTGCAAGCTCCGCCTCCTGGGTTTACACTATTCTCCTGCCTCAGCCTCCCGAGCAGCTGGGACTACAGGCGCCTGCCACCTCGCCTGGCTAGTTTTTTGCATTTTTAGTAGAGACTGGGTTTCACCGTGTTAGCCAGGATGGTCTCGATCTCCTGACCTCGTGATTCGCCCGTCTCGGCCTCCCAAAGTGCTGGGATTACAGGCTTGAGCCACCGCACCCGGCCAACCATAGCACTTTTAATAAAGTCCTTTAAACATTTTTTATTACCTGACTTTAGTCAGGCCTAATGTCTGATATTTCTGGCTTTTGAACTTTACCAAAGGTAACCTCCCAAAGGTTTAGAGAAAGGAAAATTTAAGACAGTCCATGGAGGAGAAGAAAATTGACAAGTCACATAGATGTCAAACCAGAAAGCATTCATTTTCTAAGTTGGGAATCTAACCCAGACTGCCAAAATGAAAGAGTTACTGAGCCTCCACTGCCCTTGCCAGAAGCAGTCTAGAGTAGTTAATTTTGACCTTATAAAGGCTTTTAACTATTCAGGATAATTTTTAGAGCTAGCTGTGACATGAACTCTAAAATTCCTTTTCCCTGGAAGGTGGAGACCAAGAGAAAGTACTGCCACTTGGCTACAAGGTCAAGCTCCCAAGGACATAAAACAAGATGGAGACCTCATCCAGTTATTTGTATATTTTAGGGACCTGCAGCAAATTGTATTACTGAACAGCTTCCTGGGCTGTCTTGAGCAGGAGCTTATGGGGTCCTAAGCCCATGTTTTATCTCAAAGTACCCCTTGACACAGAAAAATGAATTCGTAGCACAAAACATACCAGATTCACTACAGCTTAAGACTAGTCTCAGAATTTTTTTTTTGCATTAAGCAAAACTGTACAGAGGAGATAAATAATGATTTTTACCATTCATTGAACTGGTTTGCACAGATAGAGAGGGAGAAAGGGGCCAGAGGTCTGACTGGTAAGAAATTCCTACCCTTTTGCCAGCATGCCAGGCTTCTGGCTTCCCCTTCCCTGATTGGCCCTAGTGACCCAGCTCACTGTTCCATAACCCTGGAGGCCAAGCCATGACACAGAAGAAAATATATACATATATTTTGTAATGCCCTTCAGTGTGTTGTTGTTCATTTGGAACATTCCACTGTAAGTTATTTTTAGTAAGACTTTGCCATTTCTGTAAGACTTTGCTGCCTCCTGGGCCTAATGTATAAGCTGGAAGGAACTCAGTTTTCCAGAAATTAAGAATCCCATTTTTACCTGAAATATGGTCTTTACTCTCAGGCCATACTCTTGATTAACTTAGACAATGTTGTTTTCCTATCTAGGTGCACAAGAAAAATGAAACAAAGCGGTAAAACACAAAAATCCCTGTGAAGTTTCGAAAGCCAAATTTTATAACTCCTGCAATATTGTTGCTTACTACCAGTTCTTTTCTGACCCTGTCAGATGTAAGAGGCCTCTAAGTGGATCCAAGCCAGTTAATTCACGGATTAAATCCCATCCTGGACCCAGTCCAGTTTCTGTCATGACCTCCAAACTTAGTTTGGATCAAAAATTTGCTCAAAGAAACTCAGAGAGCTCAAAACACCAATCAGTGGAGCTCTGATATCTGAGAGGGAGCTTACCCACGATCCCCAGCTACTCCAATCAGTGGAGCTCTGATATCTGAGAGGGAAGTTACCTGTGATCCCCAGCTACTCCTAGAGATCAATGGACACAAGTGGGCTCTGCAGGGACCTTGCATGTTCACTCAGTGCTCTGAGGGTGGCTAGAAGCTCTACTTCGGATCCCGCTTCTGACACCATCTGATAAAAGAAAAACTTCAGCAGAATTAAATTTAAAGGTGTTTAATTGAGCAATGAATAATTCACGAATTGGGGAGCCCCCAGAATCATAGAAGATTCAGAGAGACTCAAGCACAGCCATGTGATAAAAGAAGATTTATAGACAAAAAAGGGAAATGATGTATAGAAATTGGCAGTGAGGTACAGAAACAGCTGGATTGGTTACAGGTTGGCCTTATTTGAACACAGTTTGAACACTTAGCTGTCTATGAGTGGTTGAAATATGGCCTCTGGGATTGGCCAACACTTAGCTAATATTACAAGCACATATTCCTAAGTTAGCTTTCAATCTTGTCTGACATTTAAGCTAGGTTACCGTTCATCCACAAGGACTCAATATAGAAATACGGAGTCCTTCTGAGAATGGCGTAAACCTGGGAGGAGGAGCTTGCAGTGAGCCAAGATCCGGCCACTGCACTCCAGCCTGGCTGACAGAGCGAGACTCCATTTCAAAAAAAAAAAAAAAAAAAAAAATATGGAGTCCTTCTTAGGCCATATTTAGCTTTTGTTTTAACAGCATCTACGACTGAGTCTGCAACTGAACTCTAAGTTTTCAGTGACCCTTTAACATTTTTTAAGGGTGTGCTTAGTCGTTTTACAAGATCTAAATTTTTGCACAATATTTTTTTCACAATCTCAAGGGTGTGACTCCTCATAGCCTTTAGGGTCCAGTCTATATGCCTATTGGAGGGGTTTTAGGTCTTCCACAAGAAGCTTCGAGTTTTTGATAACTTTCTCCCTATGCAAACCACCGGCTTGGGCCTTACTCACCATTCTCTAGACCTGCATAGGGCGGGAGTCTGTTCTGATGGCAAGAGGTTGAGTGTGTGATAATGTCATCTGCATTTAAATAGGTGTCTGAGACTCCCTCAGAAATTTTCTACTATTATAATTATTCATGTTTAAAAATGATCAACTCAAATGCAATTGACAGTGGAGGACTTTCTGATCTCCTCAACTGGAAATGAGGTCTTCGTCATGATCTCTTATTGTTTCCAGTTTCTGGCACTTCATTCTTTCATTCATTCAGTAAATCTTTGCTGAGTGTCTCTTAGTGCCAGGGCTGTTTTAGACCCTGGAAATATGGCAAAAAATAAACAAATAAATAAAAATTCTGGCCGGGCGCGGTGGCTCACGCCTGTAATCCCAGCACTTTGGGAGGCCGAGGCGGGCGGATCACAAGGTCAGGAGATCGAGACCACGGTGAAACCTCGTCTCTACTAAAAATACAAAAAATTAGCCGGGCGCGGTTGTGGGCACCTGTAGTCCCAGCTACTCGGGAGGCTGAGGCAGGAGAATGGCGGGAACCCGGGAGGCGGAGCTTGCAGTGAGCTGAGATCCGGCCACTGCACTCCAGCCTGGGCGACAGAGCGAGACTCTGTCTCAAAAAAAATAAAAAATAAAAATAAAAAAATAAAATAAAAATAAAAATTCTGCCTTCAAGACCCTTCCACTATGGTAGGGAGAAACAAACAATAAGTTAGTACACTGGAGGAATACTGTATATTGGAAGCTAATAAGTGCAGTGGAGAAAAGTGGAGGGGAAGGGAGCAATGGGAACTGCTAGAGTAGGTGACTAGGGCATAGGGTATCAGGATGTGGGATGCCAAGACATGGTCAGAAAATGTCTAAGGATGCAACATCTGAGCCAGTATAGGAAGGAGATGACAAAATTATCCATATGACTCTCCGGGAGAAAAGCTTTATAGGCAGCAAGTGAAGTGTAGCTAGCATGTTGGAGGAACTCAGAGGAACCCACAGAGCACTGAGAAGCTATGACTTTATATTGTGGTTCTGTTCCTCGCTTAATGACTTTTCATCATGCAGGGAGAAAAACACATATCATAAATCTGTTTATATTCCTACAGTCCTACCACAAAAATTGCTATTCAATATATGTGTTTTTAAAACGTGTAATGATAGGGACTTCACCATTCTGATTATTTCAAGCAGACAGAATATCTAATCTCAGTATTCTAAGAAGACACCTAGAATCCAGAAAAAAAAAAATGAAAGAAGGAAAACCAATATAATGAATAGCAGCTATCTCCCAAGCTTGCATTAATTTACAAGTTATCTCATTTAATTTTTACAAGAACCTTAAACATTTGAAATTAAAAATCAGGTCAAGCAACAAATGTTCTAGTATTGGCAACGTGTAAACACGTATCGTCAGGTATGGCTGAAACAAAGTAACCTTTTCATGGAAGGACAGACAGGTAAATTAGTGGACATTTAATTAATATTCACATTGAGGTTAATTTCCAGAATCTGTTAAACAGAAGCAGCTGCGTAAAGTGACCAGCAAGACTCCAATTGCAACAGAGGAGTGGAAGGGTAGACATAAGTTTCAGAAGTTCAGCAGAGTGTCTGGGGAGGATCACGTTCTTTTGGATATCGGGATCCTTTGCTTTGAAGAGATTGGTGCTATGGATGGAACACAAAGGGATCACAGTTTCAACATCAGGAATCCGAGTGACTGGGAAACTGTGATACCAAAGGCAGAGCAGAGTGTGTACAGGTCGAAGATACCATTGACGTGTCTACATTATAATCAGGGCCAATGTGCCTCTCAGGGTTTGCAGTAGAGCACATACTTTCCGGTGGTTTATGAGTCCAGAGACTAGGAGTCAAACGGCCCATGACAGTTCAGATGGTTAGAGGTTATTTATAAGGAGGAAGAGGCGTTCCTTTATGAAACGAAGCTCTGGGAGAAAAGAAACTCACTTGTGCTAATTTAAAGTGAGTAGAATGCAAGAGAAACAGTGACTGGAAAATGGTTTGACAGACCTGAGTTGTGTTTGTTTGGAGCCACTAAATTTCACCTTTTTAGGTTGGAGCCTTTCGTTGTGGTCATTGCTATTTTAAGAACTACTTTCACATAGGAAGATTGGCTGCTTCTGTGTATTTGTATAGTTATTAAAATCACTAGCCAGGAAGTTGTAGCACAGCACTCATTAGTGAATCGGACTGTTGGCATGGCCCACATTTGGCGGGCTTATTCAGCTTGAGATAATCCACACCCTCATACTGGTTTTGCAGTCGAAGCCAGTGAGTAGGGCAAATTGATTCATCACGTGTCTACGTTGTTGATAAAGTCGACTTACGCCTGACTAGCATAGAAGAAGTCATATTTGACTTTATGTGTTAAAACCAAGGTATCTATTGGGTGTGGTGTGGTTCAGCCACACCTGGAATTAATAGGACTTGTACTGAGTGGCCATCTTAGGTAAAGAAATAAGTACTTATTGCAGTATTTGTAGAAATCAAATTTATGTAGAATTCTATATTCATCTATATGCAAATGTAGAATTATATACATATATAGAGAGAGATAGTTGCCTGAGCATATTTTGTCTTTTTAATCTGTTTGTTCTTCAATGCTATTTTTTGTGTATTTTCTGATGTCATATTATCCTTCTTCCCTCTCTGTATATCAAGAAATTGAATCAGAGAGACTAATATCCTTCTCAGTACCACTGATTTTTTGTATTTACTTAATATCTATTAAGCACCCACTGTATACAAAGTACCTTGGTAGTCACTGGGAATAAAAAAATGTACAAATCAATCCCTATGTTTTGAAAGTCACAACCTGGTCAGGAAAGTAGACATCAGATTTATTTCTGTGATACTGACATCTCCCATAATAGGGATGGCTTCCACATGTCTTACAATTAGGGGAAGAAACCCTGATAATGTATATGAGAATGCAGTGCAGGTTGATATTAAAATATTTCACATGTGTTCAAGAATTCCAGATGCAGCCATCTTTTGAGAACCTAAATATCAGTCCTGTAAATCATTGAGAAAAGATGCTCTATGTGGACAGAGAAAAAAAGTTAATTTTTAAAAAATTATGGAGATTGAAGAGATAATTTCTGTTATTTAATCTCTCCGTGCCTTAGTTCCTCATTTGTAAAAAAGGAATAAATGGTATCTCCCTCATAAGACTATTCATAGGATTAATTTACAAATGTAATTTGTGAATTATGTTATACACATGAAATGTGTGGAGCACGGTAATTCATCAAAATGTTAGCTCATGATGTTAGGATTGTCATAGTCGTTATGCATTTTCTTTGCGTTTTGGAAGTTTACATGCCTAAAAGACTGCATATTAAGGTAAGCATAAATATACAATCAACCCTGACATTTAGTCTTGATGTTGAGGACTTTGATATTGGTGGCCAACTTTGAGACTCATTTCCAAAAATAAAGTACATAAAAATATCTACTGTTAATGTTACTGAACCGATCGTGAGTCTGCCCACTAGACCCAGCAAAAGCAAACACTGACATTGAGATTGCGGCGAGAGAAAGTGAGGCGTTTATTACAGGGTGCCAGGCAGGGAGATTTGGGCCGCTCATTCCTGACTCCAACTCCCCAGTTGCTTGCAGCTAAGGGCTTTAAAGGCAGGGAGGCAGAGGTTACAAGCAACGTCATCACTCAGTACATGAAGGATATACATTGATGTCACCTAAACAGGCCGGACATCTCAAAGTGGAGGCCCACGGGTCACTGGCAGATTCAAATCTTTTCTGATTTGCAGTTGGTTAAGAAGGCAAAGCTTTGTCTAAATATTTGTGATCCATAGAAAAGAATGTTAGCGCTGGTTCACGGGTGTGACTTCCTGCAGGTCACTCAGGAAGAAATTTAAAACGAAGAACAGTGGTCAGAGTTCACTCCTCAGCTCCCCCTTATGTGGCGTATCTGTGCCAGCAGATCCATTTGGTGGGGATTTGGCTTTCTTAAAAATAACTCAAATGTATGTTCAGATGTTCTCTTTAGCTCCTATAGTGAACCAGATATCCTTTGACTTTACCTTCCTGGCTATTGCTTTAAGCCAATTTTATTGTTGAATATTGTTAAATGTTAATGTTAAGTATCGTTAAACAAACTGTTAAATAATAAAACAAATAATTTTAGTGTTAAATAAAATGACCTTGCCGATCAAGTTGCTCATTTACTTCTAGGGCTACCTAGGTGCCTGGACTTTCCTTCGAAGGAACTCAAGATTTTATTTTATTTCCATACTTTATTTCCATCCGTATTTCCAAGAAGGGTCCCTGCTCCTCTCATTAATTATAAAAATTTCTTTGGTTAATAGATTTTTCTCTAAGGAATTTCAAACTTCAATTATTAATCGCTCACTAAATTCTTTCTTTACTGAGATGTCATCTGTGGGAACAGAGCCAAGGAGGGATGACAGACATGCGGCCTCAGGAATGACCAGAGCTCCAGCAGGTGCCCCCGTGTTTACCCCCATGCAGTGGCTGAGTTAGATCAGGAACAGCCCACACAATTCAGAGGAATTCACAGCTAACGTCCAAAACGGGAAGTGCCACTGACTCCGCTTCACAGCTGCACTCACCATTGTGCCCAATAGAAGTGAATGGAATTTTCAGCCTCCTCAAATCATGGAAATAAGAGTAGGATGTTGATGGATCTTATCCTTTGATGGATCTGGGTCCAGGATATTCTTCATTACTCGGGGAAGTATCAAGTATCTGGGGACTTAGTTTTCTCATGTGCAAAATCGTAATCCTTGTACTTTCCTTTTGCATTTTGTTCAAACATCTGTGGTACTTGTAGAGTGTCTTGAGATTAGGCTGTTAAATGAAGTAGTTACACCTTGAGTTACTGGGTTTGGCCCAATAGCTGAAAGTCACTTGGCATATGTCATGGTTTCAAGCTTCATGTCCCATGTCCATGAGTAGAGACAGCCTCCGCTGATGGCATTAATGAATACAGTGAGGGGTGAGGCATGCCAGGAATATCTGTGACACAAAGCATGGAGAACTCTGACATCACATTCTCCCAACATCTAAAACACATTTGTATGCAAACTAAGTGTCTTCTCAACATCGATGCAATTGAATATGAGTGTTATGTCGTTTGTTTTTTTCACGGATTTTATGCACATGAAGCAGAAGTTATTATTTCTAAAATAAATGTTATAATCTAAAGCACAAGGCCACGTTGAAACAAAGTATTTTTATTGGCTATGTTTTTGACATTTTTTGCATTTACACCAGAAAACTTCAGTTTGACAACTTGTGGGAGATTTTGCATGATTAGGTGACAATTAATCTATGACTTTGAACCCACAGTAAATGATGTGCCTGTCATGCTTTTTAAAGAGCGGCACATGCGTTTTGAATATTAAAACTTGATTAAAGGAGACTATTTTAGCTGACAAGTGACTGATGAATAGATATCTAAAATAACACGATAACAGATACAAAACTAATAAATTTATTAATGCATATTTTCTTATTTAAATAAAACAATTAGACATTCTGATTTGTAGTCTTTTTACTAAATAATATTTTCAACTGGCTGTGGTGCATGTAAGGTAGAGAAACAGATGAAACTGTGAAGAGAAGGGAGTGACTGAGGGAGGAGACACGTATGACCTATTACTTGTGTTCCCTTGCACCAAAGATTAGGGAAGATGCTGATGGCTGCTTAGGATATGCTTGTTCCTCACCTTAATTCCGTCTTGATGCTTGCACCCTTACTGCTTTTTACAAGCCAGTTGCTGCACTATATCCTGGTCTTTTCCTGTTAGCCAAATTTGCCCAGTTAGGAGAGGTTACGAGAAACGGTGATTGGGAGTCTGGGAGTTCTTGCCTACTGGTGAATGTAGGAAAGCTGTGGCTACAGTAATGTTTTCTCCATGCTCCACTGTTACAGCATGTATTTAAACATGTAACTGCTAACCATAGTAAAATAAGAAGTAGGAATCTTGGCCATATTTCTCATTGCCTCAGTGTCTGACTTAACAATGTCATAAAAATCCAAATAGTGGACTAGGAAACAAACTTAAATTTTCATTTTCTTCATTTCTACGATCCTTACTATTTGAATTATTTACACCTTACCTTGCACAGTCCTATTATAAATTATGCAAATAGACCTGAGTAGGATGTAAAACATCTCTCGAAACTTGGTGTGCTCAAAAATCCAGTAAGGTGGTTACTGAAAATGGAGACTTCTAGGCTCCATTTATTGAGTTTTTAATTAAGATGTTTAGGATAGGGTCCAGAAATTTTTCTTTTTATTAAGCATGCAGATTATTCTGCTGTGGGTGGTTCATTACCAGGGCTGTAGGAAATACTGTTTTAAGACATTCCAATACATTGTTAAATTTTCTCTCTTGGAACTTAGCAGAACCACCTACGTGTTATAATTGTCATTTATAAAGTGTTAAATCTGCCAGGCATCATTCTGAGCGCTTGGCATGTGTTCACTTGTTTAATCTCACAGCTGGGAAGATGGGTACTGTCACGATCACCCTATGGATGGGAGACCGATGTTGACTCCAATTGTGTTACCTGCTAGCTGTGAAAAAAACTAATTCCAAGCTTCCAAAATCAGTGTTCTCATCTGCAAAATAGGAGGGACAAGAAAATCACTGTCAGGATTCATTAGAAAAAGCACTTAGAGCAGGGCAGGTTCCACTTGGGAAAGGTAATTGACTTAAAAAAGAAATGTGTTTTTAGGGAATGTCAAATCCCCTGGGCGCTGGAGAAAGCTGGAGTGAGTGCAGTTGTTACCGTCCTTTCTGCCTGATGAAGACTCAGCCTCTGTCCCCTGTGCCGTACATCACTGAGGAACAACCAGGAAGAAAGTCCAGCAGCTACAGATACAAATAATCATTTTCTGTTTACTTGCTTTTTAAATCACACTTGCTTTTTTAAAAAACTTAAAACAGTGCAATGATGTTTGGAACCAGATTATAACAAGTGTCTGGGATTATTTTTCTAAAAAGGAGAATTAATATTTTGGTATAAACTTCTCTTTAAATATTAATAAGGTTTTATATATAATATACAAAAATATAAAATAATATATAAAATATACAAATGTTTTATATAATAAAACATAAAATATAATGTACCACATATTAATATAGTATATATGTTATATTATGTATATTGTGTAGAGATGGGGACTCACTATGTTGTCCCGTTTTATCTCAAACTCCTCACCTCAAGTGATCCTCTCACCTTGGCCTCCCAAAGTGCCCAGATTACAGATGGGAGCCATGAAGCCTGGCCTATATTTTTGCCATGTATTTTCCTTCCTCCTTTTGGAACTGTAGTGGTGGTTTAGAGCTATTGCAAATTAATAAGCCTAGTGGTGATAGTAGAAATATGCATTAGCTTCAGTTATGGGACTTGAGGAGTCTAATAAAAGAAATCAGCAGGAAGGCAGTGGTGAGAGCTAAGACAGCTAAGATGGAAAGGGAAACGTACTGTCTTGAAGCATCAATTAAGCTTAATGTTTTGAATAAATGGACAATCTTAAAAAGATTAGCTTGATTTAAATCACTCATTTAAATGTTTCTACTCTGTGGCCTAAAACCTTGACAAATGAAACAATAACCCTGGCTTTGGTTTGCAAATGCAATGCTCACATGGATTTTTCCTCTGATAGAGCACCTGCCTTTGAATGCCCTAATGCACCTCACTATTACCACTTACTCTTTTATGAACTTCCACCACCCTTAAACGGAGTCGCCTGTCTTCCTGGAGTGAAGAAGGCTGTCAGCATTTTTTTTTTTTTTTGTAGTTCTAGATCAGTCCATGAATCATGCATTTATCATTCATCTGTATTTGTCTTTCTGTCTTTAAAAATGATGATTTAGTTTTGAACTACTTGTAGCAATATTTAACCACCGAACCTTTTAATTACTTGCACTGCTGACACAAGCAGAGCACTTTCGGAGTTGGGGAAAAAAAGCCTGGTGCATGAAAATTGAATTCAAACAGCAAATGACTGCACCTTTCCCATTAGCTCTCCTGCCAAATTTATAGCGCAATAAGCAAGCCTGAGGCCAACGTTTACAGCAATTGAGGGCACCCAGCCTGTATGCAGTGAATAATAGAAGAACGTAATTGACAGAGTCAGTCTGAAGCAGAAATATGTGTAGACAAAGATAAACAATAAAGCGGGAATCCATCTCTTCTTCCAATTAAAAATTTCAATTGAATGAGCCTTTTTCTAATGGCGCACTCTGAAGAACTGTGGGTCTGTCACAGGTTTCTGTGTTTATGGAATGAATATTCAACATTCATGACTCATTCAGCTCTAATTAGTGAGATGATGGGTAGTTACTTAGCATACCTTATTTATTTTAGAAACACCACTTCATCTTTTTCTATGGATAAGCAACAGGTCCTCAAAAAATAGTGAGTTTTGTATCTGGCTTCAGGCATCATTTATTGAATACATCATTTATTGAATGCATGCACCATATTGTTCTTGCATTTTGTGTTTACATAATTTATTCCATTCATTTGACAAAAAACATGGCAATATCTCCCTAACCAAAATCAGTGAGGTGCATGAAAAGATTGGATTGTTGAATTATTCAGAGGCTAAACAAAGCTTATAACTGTGTCCCAGGACTGGTATTTGATTAGGGAATCCAGGGGTTAATCTGGGAATTATGAACTTGGAATTACTTTTCTACCTTTTTGGGTTATTTTATTTATTTATTTTTTTGAGTTTCACTCTGTTGCCCAGGCTGGAGTGCAGTGGCGCCATCTCAGCTCACTGCAACCTTCACCTTCCCTCCCAGCTGAAGCGATTCAGCCTCCCAAGTAGCTGGGACTATATGTGGGCACCTCCACACCCAGCTAATTTTTGTATTGTTAGTAGAGAGGATGTTTACCATGTTGGCTGCTCTCCAACTCCTATACTCAAATGATCCACCTGCCTCGGCCTCCCAAAGGTGGGATTACAGGTGTGACCCACCACACCCAACCCCTCTTTGGCTTAATTTATTTTTCAGTAAAATTTTTTCAATTATAGAATTAATACTGTTTTCCACAAAAACTCAATATACAAGAAAGTGTAAGGAAGGAAAGTTATTCATCAATCTATTACTTAATGACA
Organism: Papio anubis; assembly: GCF_008728515.1. Lineage (NCBI taxonomy): Eukaryota > Metazoa > Chordata > Mammalia > Primates > Cercopithecidae > Papio > Papio anubis. Next base: position 792,565 of record NC_044978.1, read on the forward strand.
ACCTCTATTAATATTTTTCTATGGTTCATTCCATTTGTTATTTTATACACACATAAGTGGTAGATTTAACAACTAGAACCTGATAGAATGCAGTTATAAAATGAATAATTTACATTTCAACATTTCTTGTTAAATTTACTGTCTTGAATACTTAACTCCTCTCCCTCAGATGAAATACCAGAGAATTTACTTATTCTTTCTGGTGACTCCTATATAAAATATGTCCAATGTAAGATGATAACTCTAAACTTCAGGGTTTCTGTCACTTCTACCTTGTGGACTAGTTTTATCATCTCTGAGCATGTTCTTTACAACATTAGGATTAGAACTTTGGGATATGCTGGGTATTTGAAATGTATTTGACCTCAGCTCTCTTAAGATGGACAGGACCTCATTTTACATGTTACATGTGGTCAGGCTTACATACAAATAAATTCCAGGTTTTTCATCTAACATAAACAGAAGCATTTTTCTACATTGTGAGAAGAACATATAAACACAGTATCTGGTGACTGTGTAATAGTGCATTGTTAGAAAATGCCACATTTTCTTTAACAATTGAGATACTGTCATTTTCATTTTTTATCAATGTTAAATATATCTTTAAGAATAATTGTTTTGTTTGTTTGTTTGTTTTTTGAGACGGAGTCTCGCTCTGCCTACCAGATCTGGAATGCAGTGGCGCGATCTCGGCTCACTGCAAGCTCCGCCTCCCGGATTCCCGCCATTCTCCTGCCTCAGCCTCCCGAGTAGCTGGGACCACAGGAGCCCGCCACTGCGCCGGGCTAATTTTTTTAAATTTATTTTTATTTTTATTTTTATTTTTAGTAAAGACGGGGTTTCACCATGTTAGCCAGGATGGTCTCCATCTCCTGACTTTGTGATCTGCCCGCCTCGGTCTCCCAAAGTGCCTCACAGGCGTGAGGCACCGCGCCCAGGCAAGAATAATTTTAAAATGTAAATTCTTACCTAGTTTTTAGAAATATTTTTAGAATGAATTCCTTGACATAAAATCAGTGGATCAAGGGATGTGAACATTTTAAGGCTCTTGATATGCTTGCTCTGTACAATTTTCAAAATATTAAGATTAATTTGCACTGTTAACAGCTACATCTGATGATATCCAACTCAGTACACCTTGACCAATGGTGGGTTTTGTTTCTGTCTGTTCTTTGCACAGCCAGTTTACTGAACTCTGGTATTCGTTTTAGAAGTTTTAAATTTGGAGCGTGCGTATTTCCAAAACTGAACCCTCATCTACGAAAGGGTCTTTTTTCTTTAAACACACATATGCTAACTTTCTCTGCGGTTGATTCCACTGGACGCAACTCAAACAACGGTGTTAAATGACGACGGGGAACACACGTGGGGCAAGAAGCATCCGGGGGCCTCGTGCTAGCGCCCCACTCAGGCCACCGCAGGAACTGAGCGCAGATCTGGGTGAACCAGGCCAGTGTCTTCCGGGTGGAGCGGCTGAGGTGCGTCCACCAGCGACGGCGGAAGTGCTCGCTCCGTACTATCCCGACTCCTTCTCAATACAGAGACAGGTAAGAACGTGTTTCTGTTCCGGGGAAGTAACAGGGAGGGAGGCTGTTCGGTCTCCTCAGCTCACCGCGAGTCGAATGAAAAGGAACCACCGGGCGCGGTGGCTCTCGTCTGGAATCCCAGCGCTTTGGGAGGCCAAGGCAGCGGATCACGAGGTCAGGAGATGGAGGCCATCCTGGCTAACGCGGTGAAACCTCGTCTCTACTAAAAATACAAAAATTAGCCGCGCGTGGCGGCGGCGCCTGTGGTCCCAGCTCCTCGGGAGGCTGAGGCAGGAGAATGGCGGGAACCCGGGGGGCGGAGCTTGCAGTGAACCGAGATCGCGCCACTCACTCCAGACCTGGTAGGCAGAGCCAGACTCCTCTCAAAAAAAAAAAAAAATCAATCTATCTGTCTGTCTGTCTATCTATCTATGAAATAATAATTTAAAAAAACGAAAAAGAACCACCGGAAGGACGTGGGGTGCCTGCGCCGTCCGCCATCTCCCCTGATTACAGGGTGGTGATGCTCGCTCAGGGGAACGTCGCTCCCCGTTAGAGGGTGGAGTGCGCAGTGCGACCCAAACGTGCAGGGGAGGAGACAGAAGACTCGCCCTGGTGCAGCCTGAGTGTCCAGCCGGCCAGTGGAGGCCACGGAAGGCCCTGGAGCTTGAGACACTGGGCTGGTCCAGAGCTGGAAGCCCCATGGTAGATCACTGTGTACTCAGGAAATCACACAGCAGGGAAAGTGCTTGGAAGACAGAACACTTTCTAGTATTTACTGGGAAAAATAAAGTAGTTTTATCTTTATACTGAAACAATACATATTCCCCAATGAAACAGTGATATATGTTACATATCTTCTTTAGATATACTAGGCATACTTCGTATTTCACTTTAAGAACGTTCTAGGCTCGAGTTTTAAATAAAAGATTTTTTTTGGTTTGTTATCAGGTTAAAGAAGTATTCTGCCTCTCTCCTCCTGGTATTGCCTCTTCTCAATATTTCTGTTTACTCAGTCTGTACTCACTAAAATCTAACTTTTAATCCAGCACGTCGCCAAAACCAGTTTTCGTTGAATTCAGTAATTATCTCCAGCCTGCAGTATTTTTTCAGTTTGCTCCTATGTAACCCGTCTTCATCATTTTCTGCTGTTGGCTATTCTCCTTCGGTGACCTAGGAGACGCGTCAGCCTCTTTGTAACCCTGACTTTTCCAGCTCATCCTTCTCTGCCTGCTTTGTGGGTTAATTTTCTTTCTCTAGGCCACCAAAATTTGGAGTTCTGGAAAGCTTGGGTTTGGGCCGTTTTTTCTGAAATTATTCCCTCTCCCTCTAGTCAATCTCTTTTGTGGTCCTGGCTTCAATTAACACCCAATGTGCGTGATTCACAAGGGCATTTTTTTCCTGCCCAAACCTCTTTTAAACTCAAGATTGGGATATTTTTAAAAAATTATCCACTTACATCTTTTTTTTTTTTTTTTCTAATTTCCGAGACAATTCCTGGACTTCACCTTCTGGTTCTTCCATCGAATTTTCACTTGGATGATCCCAACAGGTTATTCTTATTTTCTCATTATTCCGAATTACGTCATTCTGTCCTCACTTTATGAATGAGTATTCATTTGACTTTATTCTGCAAGTACCATTTCAGATTTGGTGATGTTCTCTTCTATTCCCCAAATGAGCTTTTCCTCATTTGATCCGATAGTTTTTGTGTTTTGCTTCAATTATTTTTGTTTGTTGACTCGTATTTTTTTGCCAGCTCTGGGTAAGCATGTGAAGCTTATAAACTAATTGCCTGTGTTTTGGTTGATTGGAGAAAGACAAAAAAAAAAAAAAAAAAAGGGAGACACGAACTTCTAACATTTGGTGGTCTTTGTTCTGGGGCGGGGTTACTCATCTGGCTGCTAGAAGATCTTTGTATCCTCTCCTCAGCTCACCTTGAGGGGAGTATGTATACTTTTTGAAGGGTCCATGTTTTATTTTATTTTGCAGCCACAGAGCAGTTGTTTATGAAGACATTTTCCTTTTTAGTTCAGCAAATCTCTTACAATTAAACATTTTCCCTCTGAATTTATAAGACACTTGTCCTTATATGTAGAGATTATTTTAATGGTTCCAGGGTGGCGTCACTTTTTTCTTGTGTCTAGGCTTGGTACTGGTGAAATTCAGGATGTTCCTTTGCTTTCAGTCCTCACCACTGTCGATTATGTGACAGTCGTTTTCTCAGAATTCAGATAGGGGTTGATATGAATGTTTCTTACTCAACATTCTGATATTATAAGGTATTGATGGGTAATTTTTCAAATCAATTATTTAAAGTTGCAGGATTTCCTTCAGACCATGTGACTTAGTATTTCTGATGTGAGAGACACAATTTGTTCCTGAGTTTTAAAAATATTTTCATAGTACATTTCTCCCTGATGGCCTCCTCATATCCAAGGTAAATATTTTCATTGTCTTCCAACTTCCACTGTTGGATGTGTTTACTTATAAATTTATATAAAATGTTTAATTGATTTTAAAAGCATGCTTAGGTTCAGAAAATTTAAAAGTACACACAGAAGAGGTCAAAATATATGAAGCAGAGAAATCTGCTTATTTTATTTTTTAATTTATGTATTGTATAGTTCAGCCTCTCAAGAAGCCTGTAAGATTTTGAGTATTCCATTTTTAAAATAATTGTTAACAAAATACATTAACTATTCACTTCAACACAGACTAATTACTTTTCTCTTAACAATGTATCCTTTTTCAGAAACGTAGGAATTTGAGCCATTTGTTTTAGAGTTTTCCACATCATGGTTATGGCTGACTGCATTGCTGTGGTATTAATATTTTCCTCTACTCAGCTACCATACTTTTGGAATGCTAGTACAACTTTATTAGATGGGACCTATACAAATTTGGGGCTTTAAATGCTCAGCATTGTCTAAGTAAATTTTGCTTTTTGTCTTTCTCTTGGAGTTTTGTGAATATAGGCACTAGGAGGTCCCTGAGAACATATTGATTCATGTGTTTTATTAATATATTTGTCATCCATTCTAGCACTATTTAGACTCTATCCCCACGTTTTTGTGCATAAAATAACGAATTATAATATTATGATTTTTGACCATTAAATACAAATAGAATTATCAGTAGATTAATAGATTTAACATAAAAATATTTCTTTAACTTATATAGTTTTAATTAGTTGGTATGCATAGACACTTTTTATGATTAAATAGGTGAGCCTAAACATCGCATGCCACCCATGCTGTAATAACTTATGTGAAGGTATTAATCTGAAAGTATTTGACTCTGATGGACTTTGTCCGAGCAAACAACTTATGTCACAGTCTGTCTAGAACCACAAATAATGCTTCCCCTGGTCTCAGTTAATGGCGTTGCCTCTCCTCTCCGTCACAATTGTTTTCATGGTCGCTTTTTTTTTTTTTGAGTCTTGCTCTGTCGCCCAGACTGGAGTGCAGTGGCGTGATTTCGGCTCACTGCAACCTTTGCCTCCCGGGTTCAAGCAATTCTCCTGCCTCAGCCTGCTGAGTAGCTGGAACTACAGGCAAGCACCACCATGCCCAGCGAATTTTTGTATTTTTAGTAGAGATAGGTTTCACCATGTTGACCAGAATGGTCTCCATCTCTTGACCTTGCGATCCGCCTACCTTGGCCTCCCAAAGTGCTGGGATTACAGGTGTGAGCCACCACACACGACCTCATGATAGCTTTTTATAAATACTATTGATTGTAATGCTGCTAAGCAGGCCTCTTCTTTCTGAGGTTTGGTGAGGCTTTTTGTCACCTTCCAAAGCACAGTTCATAAGTAGGTTAGGAATGGGTAGGAAGATACCACCTATACTCATTCTAAGATTAAAATAAGTTTCTGACTTACGGAGCCAAGAGTACAGAAACTTTCCTTTTTTTTTTTTTTTTTTTTTTTTTTATGTTGGTTCTCACTCTGCCGCCCAGGCTGGGGTGCAGTGGCCGGATCTCAGCTCACTGCAAGCTCCGCCTCCCGGGTTCCCGCCATTCTCCTGCCTCAGCCTCCCGAGTAGCTGGGACTACAGGCGCCCGCCACCTCGCCCGGCTAGTTTTTTCGTATTTTTTAGTAGAGACGGGGTTTCACCGTGTTAGCCAGGATGGTCTCGATCTCCTGACCTCGTGATCCGCCCGTCTCGGCCTCCCAAAGTGCTGGGATTACAGGCTTGAGCCACCGCGCCCGGCCGAAACTTTCCTTAAGTGAAACTGTTACTGGTAGAAGGTGTCCAGGTTCTTGACGTTTTGAACAGAGTTGGACAAAATGCACAAACAAATCAAGGAAAGAATGAAGTAACAAAAGCGGAGATTTATTGAAAATGAAAGTACATGACGCAGGGTGGGAGGGGCCCGAGCAAGCCATTCAAGGGCATGTTCAGAATTTCCTGGCATTTAAATACCCTCTAGAGGTTTCCCATGGGAGACTTGGCTTAGGCTGTATGTAAATGCAGAGGTGAAGCGAGATTATGAAGTTATTTCCTTGGTGTACACCCTATGCAAATGAAGATGTTTCTTGGCATGGCTGAAGCAGAGTTAAAAGTTATTTACTTGGTCATAGAGCTTGATTTAGTTCTGTGAACTCCTTAGGTTTCCTGCCCGCAGGCCCTATTCTCCTCCCTCAAAAGGATCAGAGTAGAAGCGAATAAAGCATTTTTGAGAGGGCTGTTGTTTTGGTGTTGGTTTTGGCATTTGCATTTTCTAGTGCATGTGGAATGTAGCTGCTCTCCATGCAGGGAGGCGACACTCACACTCAGTTGAAGTGCGTACTCACCAACACTGGCCTTCCCTGCTTGGTAAACTAACCGCAGCATCAGCAGCCCCCTTTCAGTTCTTGGAGAGAAAGGGAAGTCAGAGACCACGTGTTTTTCAACATTGTCTTTGCTCTCCGACTTCCAGCATCCCCCAAATCCCATTTTCTCTTAAACTACCACCTTACTCTGACTGGATACCTTTTATCTAAGTGGTTTTGATGATCAGTTTGGTCGTAGGACCAAGGACCACAATTAGAAGTGTATTTTCCCATACTACATCAGTCATGTATGGGTTATAATGCAGACATAATGATTCTACCTATTTGTTCTACCTCTCATTACCATTCCACTCTCTGGATATCCTTAGTCACATAAAAAAATGCACATGCACAAACACAGAGACAAAAAAAGAAGAAGAAATAAGGTAATTAGGCAGATTGTTAAATCCATCTTTCTATGTTTACTTCTAAACAATGTGCCTCCTAATTTATCTTCTAACAAAATGATTTCTTTAGGGGAAAGCATGACTATGAAAACAAAATGACCCAATATTTTCAATGATTTTTAAAATGTTGTCTCCAAAAATCTTGTATAAAAATTTAAAAAATCCATACAACTCTTTATTGCAATATCTTTATACTGAGCATCTATAGACTATTTCACTATAATAACACAGAGGATACAGGCCTCATTAGAGTTACTCTGCAAAATTGCTAGAATATCCATAACGTGCTTATTTCCATTTATCTGGAATTTAAAGTCAGAGACCAACAATGGCTTGCTCTGAAATTAAAACTGGTTTTGAATCTTGCTGCCACCATTTAATTTACTAGCAATGTGTCCTTGGGAAAAAACTTTTGTCTATTTAGGTTTCTTTTCTAAAATTTAGATAATGACAGTTGTACCTGCCTCCAGAGCTGTTCTGGTATTGACTGAAGTGGTGCAGGTAGAGCAATCACACACCATCCACCGCCTTTTCCATAAGGTTGCTTTCTTGTGATTGTGATCTTGTACCCCAAAGATGACTAGTCACTTCATTATTGCCAAAATGTATTTTTTTTAACAATATTCTAATTCTAGAGAGATTAGAACTTTGATATTTTTCAAAAAACATCCATTTGCAAATGTGCTATTTCTCACATATCACGTGTCTCTCAGGGAATATCCAACAGTAGTGAGATAAAAATACTTACATTATGGGCCTTGTAAAATAGAAATCAGATGAAAATATAGTATCCAAATTCATTTTTAACCAAAAAATAAATTCATAGACATATTAGTGAACATTTTCTCTCACTTCTATCAACTGTATATATTGGGAGAGAATGTGCATACATATATGTGTCTATATCTGTATCTAGTCACATCTATTTCTAGTATATTTCAGTTCCTCTCCATTTGTGCAGCAGTAACCTGGATCCAGATCGTTACACTTCAAGAAAAACTACTATGCTATTTATATAGTAGAAATTCAACCCTCAAGTTTCATTAATTATTGCTTTTTTTATAATAATGATCTTCAGCATTTTTAAATGAATTATCTATGTTTAACTAGCTATTTTTCTATTGTAGGATGTACACTGTGGGGTATTAGCATAGCTTGTGTCTCATTTTTAAAATATTGTCCACAGCCTACAATCCCCTTTAAATAGGTGGGTCTAGGTAGAGATAAATGTGCTATTTGACCTGGCCTCCCTAACCTTAGCTGTTTGGACCTGCAATGGATTTTTGTGTCAAGGTAAACTGATCCAGGGGCTGAGCTGTTTATATACTTTCTTTGGAAAATTTGAGCAAAAAGACTCAGAAAAAGTTATTAATTATTGGTGAGTGTGAAACTAACACAGAGCTGGCACCAAAGCAAGTCAAAGCCACAGGCAAACAGAAAATATGGGGCAGAGGGAAGCCATTATTAAAGAGAAGAAGCAATTGTGTCCAGGAAAAAAAAAGAAAAACAAGAGGGGAACTCAGGAGTGGAGCAGCAGTCAGCTGCCTGTGGTGGCTGTGATGAGCATGCCCTGTCCCAGGAGCTCTGAGGAACTGCCTCTTGAGCCACGTTGATCAATTTGTAGCTCGTTTGTAAATTTGCCTGGCTGAAGTGTTTGTCTTGTTCTGTAAGGCTAAGACTTCTCTCATTACATACATTTTTCCTAATGTCCTCCTTTTCTAACTACATACAATTAAGTTGTGTTAATATATTTTAAAGCTATAAGTAATAAGATTGAACAAACACATGGCAAATGATGAGTTACAGAATGTATACACTTGGAGAAACGAAAGACATTTTTATGTAGAATATGTTTATGTAACAACCAGTTGACATACATTTATGTACTACTGTGGAGGTCCACTGTTGGGCCACAGATGGGGGGGTTGTTAGGAGATGCTATAAAATCATTGGCCCATTAATAAGTCATATTGTTTCATATAGTTTAATATTTTAAAATTTTGAAACTTTGAATAAAAATTTTATTCAGAAGTGCTTTAGCCTACAATGATGCTATTATCATTGTAGCATGCATGAAAAATCCAAGGTATAAAATCTTGCAGTGAGCTAACACAATTTGGGTCGATTATATTTGATTCTTAATGACATTTTTGTAGCATAAGGCAAAGGCCATGGCCAGCTTATTGAATAGGATTATAAATTGACTTTGAATGTAAATAGTGGACAATTCTAATTGAATTACATTTGTCTCAGAAAATACGTCTAATACTATTTATTTATTTTCTACCGTAAGCTACTCCTAACACCTTTTTTATTTTTATGTATATATATGTATTTTTTATATGTGTATTTTGAGACAGGGTCTAGCTCTCTTGCCCAGGCTGGAGTGCAGTGTCGTGATCTTGGCTCACTGCAACCTCCACCTCCTGGGGTCAAGTGATTCTCTTGCCTCAGCCTCCCGAGCAGCTGGGATTACAGTTCCCTACCACCAGGTAATTTTTGTATTTTTAGTAGAGACGGGATTTCACCATGTTGGTCAGGCTGGTCTCAAACTCCTGACCTCAAGTAATCCGCTCACCTTGGCCCCCACAAAGTAATCCCCCACAGGGGTTAAAGGCGTGAGCCACCCTACCCGGCCCCAACACCATTTTTAACAGCAGAATTTCATACTAGACGCTTTCTTAATATTATTTTATCTATGTGAGCATTCATCTCTAATAGATTCTTTTTCTTCCCAGCCTTCAAAAAGACTCTGACTGTTCATTTATGTTTTTATAATTATACTAAAGTACTAGAAACTCGAATGCTGCTAGATTATGCAAGAAAAATGTAGTTCCAATAACCTTTTGGAGAATAGATGAGCTGTGTGGAGTGTATGACTGCTGACAGTGTGTGGGATGACACACGTGGAGACCAATGCCGTGGCAGACTTCTGTGTGCTGTTGGTGTTGGTGCATGCTGCCTGGGAGAGCCACTGCAACTGTGTTTGCTCTGTGTGTGCTGGATCCAATAACCCTGACACCATCCCAGATGAACAGCTCTTATCCAAAGGTAAACTGATGGTACTGACAAGGCCTAAAACAGAAAGATGAAACCAAAGAGACTAGGAGAATCAGAAAATTTATGTAATAAAGATTTGAGGTTATTTTAAGCGGTCATTTGGAAATAAGAAAGTATGGCTATTTTTCCCACTGCTTTTTTTTCTTTTAATGTTGACAGTGTGCCAGAATTCATTCTTCCTTACTATGAGACTTACTTGACAAATGCCACAGTTGATTTGAGAAAGAATTGATACTTGATGCTCAGGAAAATGAAAATTAAGTTATTTACATGTCTTTGTACCTAGATTTTAGCTATGTGATTTAATTTAAAAATCCTCCAAGTTAGATGCAGCAAACCACCATGGCACATGTATACCTATGTAACAAACCTGCACGTTCTGCACATGTATCCCGGAACTTAAAGTTAAATTAAAAAAAAAAGATTACATATAATGGTGTGAAAAAGATCCTCTAAGTTAATCTTGTCCTTGCAATTTTTCACAGTTAGTTCAAGAAACAAAGTAACTCTAATGGGAAAATAAGCTTTACTATAAAATATTTTTAGTTATGCTGTTGTGTTAGTATGTATGTTTTCCTAAAAATGAATATTTTAGGTGTTGGGGTAGTTAAGAGGAGAAAATATATTGTCACTGTTGTTTGACTAGTTTTTCTTGAGTCACTGTAACAATCTGTCAATTATTAATTGAAATATTCCATTCAGTCTTCAACCATGGCTCGGTTGACATGGTTTATGAGGCACAGTAAAATGTCTAAGAACAAAGTTATTCCTAAACATTTCACTGTGCCTAACTGGGCCTGAAATATCAAAACCCGTGACAGAAGCAAATATTATGATTACTGTTGTACAGAAGTATAATATTGTATTTTTCAGGGTTTTATGGCCCTATAATCAATTTCTATTGATAGATGAATTATAAATATGAATTGTCAGAAGGCAATACACAGACTTATTTCTCTTATTCGATACTGTATCTATAAACATTAGGGCGTTAAAACAATTTTTAATAGCAACAGCAAGAGTAAATGTATATATTTACTTGATAGGATTTGTTTAGTATCCAAATTGGGACTTCAAGCAGGGTCATGAAAATACAATAGCAAAACTTAATTACTTTTCTTTTTCTCCTACGTATCTACCTGATGATTCATTTATTTTATCGTTTTTAGTATGGAAATCTCGTTTTTAGCATAATATGATTTAGAAATATCAAATGTATTCCTGTGATCATAAAAGGAAATACAATGAGACTGATTCGGTGTAAAGGTGTACTCTCATGGAACTACATTTCAGGATGTGGCAGATTTGAGAATTCTAGATGAATTTGCTGCCTGTTCCCTGATAAAATTGTGTTCAGGGTGTCCAGGCTTTATGTCCCATTAAAGGCAGTAATGAGTGCCCTGTCATTTTAACTCACCCTCAGGGTCCTATTAGAAGCATATCGTATGTTATTATTTCTCATATAATGATATCCACCTTACACCTATTAAGAACATGGAAAATCAGTTGAGCTGTGTTGAGCTTTCTCCACCCTATAGGCAAACAAATGCCTTGGAGCTCGATGATTCTGAGGCAGAAGTTTTGGCATCTTACTGCGAGTCTGCTCTTCTTCCAAACATGCCACACAGATTGAACACTGTGCGAAGGACACCTGAGGTTAGGAAATATCTCAACAGCTATCAGTCAGAATGGGGTCACCTTTAAACTGTAGAACTAGGAACAACAGAGTACCATCTCCTGTTTTGAATAGCTATGTTTTTAATAAGATTTTTTTAAAAATTGTGGGTTAAGGGATACACTTAATAATTCAAGAAAAATTGTGAATTAATATAAAGAAATTAAGGAAGATTGAATTGAATTAAAAGAAGACATACAAAGATTTTTATGTTATATTGTCACATTATTAAATATATACATTATATATAGTAAATACATATTTACTATATATTTATTTCCTATATATACTATATATAATATGTATTCATAATATAATATATAATAGGTACATATTATATATGCCATATATATTATACTCTATATATGGAGAGGGAGTAAATATATATCGGATGGATTAATGTGTTCTTTCCGAAATTATGGATAGTGTATTCCTAAGTGTTGAATTTGAACTTCTGAACAGCATGATCGTGTTTCTTTTTTTTTTTTTTTTTTACACAAACCACTTGTAATGGAGATTCCAAAAAGAACACTAAAAACAATCATTAAATATTCCTTTCCTTGCTTCTCAAGACATGCAGCCAAGAAAATGAGTAGAAACATTGCTTCTTATTTGTTATGGGCTGACAGTACACACAGCAGTGTGCTAATCATTTGTTTTCTTAGGGGTGTGTGTGTGTGTCTTATCAGTTATCATTCCCAGGAAGAATAAAGAGTTCCTGTTTTGCTAGCATAACGAGTTAAGGAACTGGAGAATGCTTTGTATTTGTGGACATTTCTATTGTTTTGTTCTGCATTTTTTTTACATTTTTAATTTAAAAATATTTGTGGTAGTGGTTATTTCTCACATGGGTCAAAAAGAGAGAAAGCAATAAAACTTTCATGAACTCATGAAAGTTTTACAGACCCTGCAGTGCCTGGAGGAAGAGTTGCTGCTATGACTTCCTGCAGTAGTTCTGGTTGGGTGGCATCTTATTCATTATGGAAGGAGGGATTGGGGATGAGGATTGAAAAGGGACAAAGGAGATGCCAGTGCCACATGCTGAAACGCTCCCAGGACAAAATCCAAGGTCCTGACAGAAAGCTGCTGTGCTGTCATGTGTAACTTCGCAAACACTGAGGAGAAAGCAGGCTGTGGCAACGTCAGCAGCAGCCCGTCATGCAGGAGCATTTAGTGTTAACTAGACTAAGGGTTTGCAGTATTTTCAAATCAACATTAAAATTTTTGGTAATCATAACTCTTAATTTGACATCTCAAAATAATTTCACTTATGTTAAATGTATTTAATCTTTTGTGATTTACAAGTTTCCCTGACTATATAATACATCTGGTAACTTCCACCAAGAAATTGGGATTGGTGGTGGTGGTTGTTTTTTGAGACAGAGTGTCGCTCTGATGCCAGGCTGGAGTGCAGTGGTGTGATCTCGGCTCACTGCAACCTCCACCTCCTGGGTTCAAGTGGTTCTCCTGCCTCAGCCTCCCTAGTAGCTGGGGTTACAGGCACCCGCCACCACGCCCTGCAAGTTTTTTTTGTATTTTTAGTAGAGACGGGGTTTCACCATATTGGCCAGGATGGTCTTGATCTCCTGACCTCATGATCTGCCTGCCTCGATCTCCCAAAGTGCTGGGATTACAGGCGTGAGCCACCGCACCCGGCCCTGTTGTCAGTTTTTAAGAGAGAAAGTCTTGCTCTGTCACCCAGGCTGGAGTGCGGTGTGCGATAGTGGCTCACTGCAGCCTCAAACTCCTGGGCTCAAGCAATCCTGTCACCTCAGCCGGCTGAGTAGCTGGGACTACAGACATGCACCACCACACCTGGCTGTTACTTATTTTGAACAATGTAGACATGGGCCTAAATAATATAGAAGGTGTTTGTGGTTTACTTATTTCTAAACCTTACTACTGAATACATGCTTTTGAATGACAATAAGAAATCATAGAAAAAGAAAGGAATACATGACTGGTGGAGTAAATGACCCGTAGCTCTCTTAGCTGTCCAGAGGGATGTGATTCATACAGCAAAGAGAGCTACAGGTCGCAGAATAACACTGCTATCTGAGAAACATTTACCAGTTTAAGGTAGCGAATGACAGGCAGTTGAAAGAGATCAGGATATACCACCCAAAAACATGCAACTTTGGCACAAGAATTATTTTAAGGTGAAGGCATTTGAGTTCATGAAATCCCTTATCTTATTACTCATATTAAGGAAATCTTAGGTATTTTATTAATGGTCCTCTTCCTAGGAACAACTATCATTTTCTTTTTTAGAAGAAGAGAAGTCATCACCATACTCACATAGAGATTTTCATGCACTCTCATATCTACTGTCTACTCTAAGAACTCATTTATCTTTCCAGAAATTCATCCCCTTTTCCACAAGCATTGTTTCTCCCTTTTCCTTTCCCCTACTAAGTTAGATTTGGAGACACTGATAACCACCCTTTGAGTTACTGACTACTAAGTTTCTTCCGTGTGTTTTGGGGATGCACACGCTAATAAAATTAGTATGCTTTTCTCCTGCTAATCTGTGCTATGTTAATCTGATTTGCAGGGATTCAGTGGGAGAACCTAGAAGGGAGAGGAAAAATAATTTTTTCTTCCATTATACAGTTAACTTAAATCATAAGAGACCTAAAAATTGTAAGAGGTTAAAAGAATATTGTGGCCAGTTGTTATGTTTTATGTTTCTATTTCACACCTAAATAGAGCTTGCTTTAAGGCTGTTTAATTGCTTTTGAATATTCTTTTCTATTATTGTTAATCTCAGCTTTAGGTAGAATTGTGAAATGGTATTTTACCACAGCATAGCTGCTTACTATTGAAACAGGAAGGTTTCCTCATCCCCATCACAGGACATGTGACAGGGGTGTGTCTCAGTCTTTCGGTCGCCTTGCTGCTCAAACCCCTAGTGGAAGCATGCAGACGGGCAGGTGCAGAGGCCCCAGGGAGCACTTGTGAGCTCCGGCCCCATGGCAGCATCTAGGGGTGGTTGTCTGTGGCTCTCAAAGCTTTCGATTGGTTATCTCAATTATAAACCTTATCTATAAGAAGGCAGAATAGAGTGAGGCTAAATGTAACTGGTAAAGTAGTAGCAGTCACTTAAATGAACTGTAGAGAGGAATGGTTAGTATTGTGGGTAGCACAGTGATCTTGTTCTTAAAATTAATGCAGTAGTTTTACTTTGTCTAATATTATTAGAGTCTTAGAGTAGCCATGTCTGAACTTATTATTCTGTGACACTTTTTATGTTTAATAGAAGAATGGCTTTGTGGGCCAAGCCAGCTTCTGAATGTCAGAGACTGTTGTTTTTTCTTTTCCTCACTGGTCATATCAATTTTTATCTTGCGTAACTCTACCAAACTTCTTTTTCTTTTTTTAATTGAGGTATAATTTACCTGTGGTGAAATTCATGCTTTGTAGTATACAATTCTGTTAACCTTAAAAAATATGTGGAGTCACGTAACCACTACCAAGACCAAAATACAGGACAGTTTCGTCACCACCCCAAATTTTCATCTTACATCTTTGCAGTCCACTTCTTCCTCCACTCCCAGCCCATGATAATCACTGTTTGGTTTCTCAGCTCCATAATTTGGCCTTGGCCAAGATATCTTCTGTAGCTATATTCATACAGTGTGTAGCTTTTGGAATCTGGCTTCTGCTGCAGGCCATCAGAAACTACTTGGGGCCAGTGGTTTGGGAGTAAGTAGAATTTACCAAGATAGTTGTAACTAAAGAAAGGCAGATTGTTAGAGAACATAGGGAAATATGTTGCAAGGGAGCAATGGGGAAGTTGGCAAGAGAGGATCTAAGTGCAAAGAGACAAAGGTTTGCTGTGAGGCTTTATAGGATGGTACTTCTGCTGTGTGCTGAAGAGGGCTTTGTGTAGTACTGATTACACCAAGGTTGTAGTAAGCTAACTTGCCATTTTCTGCCAGCCAAGGGTCTGGTGATGGCTGAGCACAGAAAGTTTGTGAGTTATTTGCACAGGAGGGCTATGTGTCCTGGACCAGGAAGAAAGGCAGACTTCTAGGTTACCTGCTTTCTCTTTTTGCTTTCTCTTGGTCCCTCCAGCCTGAGTCCTCTTCCCTAATTGGGACTCCACAGCTTCTTTCATGTGAGAATCATCCTTACCACTGCAGGCTCATCGATTTTCAGTGCTGAATAGTATCGCATGGCATGGTGATCTGTGCATTGCAAACACAGTTTTAGTTCAGTAATTATGCAGTTCAATGCTGTGTAATAATCACGCTGCAAACATGATTGTGAATTAAAATTTCTATTCACATCTAGTTCTAGGGCAAAATCTTTTCTATGGTTTGGCTGTGTCCCCACCCAAATCTCATCTTGAATTGTAGCTCCCATAATTCCCACGTGTTGTGTGAGGGACCTGATGGGAGATAATTGAATCACATGGTGGTTTCCCCCATACTGTTCTCATGGTAGTGAATAAGTCTCACGAGATCTGTTGGTTTTATAAGGGGAAGCCCTTTTCCCTTGGTTCTCACTCCCTTTTTGCCTGCCACCGTGCAAGACATGCCTTTCACCTTCTGCCATGATTCTGAGGCCTCCCCAGACACATGGAACTGAGTCCATTAAACCTCTTTTTTTTTTTTTTTTATAAATTACCCAGTCTCTGGTATGTCTTTATCAGCAGTTTGAAAACAGACTAATACAATCGTGCAGCTGAAAAGATGTCAGAAATGGTATTTGTAGTGGCTTGGGGAGTAGTTTGCCTTCTCCCTGATTTTCTAGCTGTTTTCTTGCCCCTAATTAGAAATAGAGGGCCTGGGTCAAAGGTAAAGGGTGGAGAGGATTTTACTGCCCCATGTAGAATACACTTTCTTAACCATCATGCTCTACTGTCCCTCCATATCTACTATACAGTTAAAATAAACTTTGGGTAGTTTGCAAAACAATAAAATTCAAAGTCAAATAAACTGGCATAAATTTGGAGGAATGATTAATAAACTGAAAACACGAAGTGTTCATTCAAACTTTACACCCCTTTCCAAAACATGGGTGTAAACAACATCTCACAAATGGAATAAAAACCATTAAGACTCCAAGTGAATAACTGGTAGAGAATATGAACAGAGATGTCAAACATGGAGGAAAGTCATATGGCTAATACCATATGAAAAAGCTTTCATTTGTGATCATCGAGGAGATGATACTAAAACAACACAGTGGTAATGTTTCCATCTACTAAAATAGCAGTAACGTTTTAAAGTATGTGCTCTGTGTTATGAGGATGTAGTGTAATAGTTACTCTAACAGCTCTGAGAAACAGGACTTTACAATTTCTTTTCCAGAAAAAAAGCCTGCTTCTTCAAAATTCTGGAGATTGGCTTGATTTTTGCTATTCTTTTTAATGGTAAAATAGCAGTTGAGTAAAGATAATAATTAAATGGTCTAGTTAAAAATTACTTTTTGGTATGAAATATTATTTTCAGCTATTTGGAAACAAAATATGAATTTTTATTTTAAGTTTACAAAGACCACATTCTTTAGTAGCAAATAAAAATTGTTATAGAGCTAGACAATCATAAACATCTATCATATTCATACATGCACTACTTTGTTGCTCTTTTTTTTTTTTTTTTTTACCAATTTTTTGTTAAACTCTTGCAGTTAGAGACTTGATGTTAATGATCTATTTCTCATGGACTACTCATCACTTTCTGCCTATGTGTATATTTCTGCTGCCCCATCTGCTAACATATTTCTCCACTGTTGTTGGCTAATTGTCCTTTCTTGATGACTCAAGGATTTCTTTTAAGGAATTCTAGATATTCTCCCCTTGCCTGCCATCCCTCAATCTCACTAGTGACTCCAGGTTTTTCCAGAAGTGCTCACTTCTCCATCTTCATAGAAATCCTTAGTCCCATTATACTGTATCCTATAACTTTAAAGGACAGCTTTTGTGTCTTAGGATACAGCATTGAAGTGACACACTTGAAGTGACATAGTCATGCTTCTGTTTGAAAGACTCTAGGCTACAGAGACTTAAATTCACATATATGGCAAACATCAAATAAACTCATGGAGTTCGTGTAAAGATCCCTCACGGAGATTGAAAAAACATGTCCTCAACTCACCAGAAATTAGATAGTAATATCCTGTGAACCCTTGTGATGTGATTTGGCTGTGTCCCCATCCAAATCTCATCTTGAGTTGTATCTCCCATAATCCCCATGTGTCGTGGCAGGGGTCCTGGGGGAGGTAATTGAATCATGGGGGTGGGTTTTTTCTATGCTGTTCTCTTGCTTGTAAGTCTCACAAGATCTGATGGTTTTATAAAGGGCAGTTGCCCTGCACACACTCTCTTGCCTGCTGCCATGTAAGATGTGCCTTTCCTCCTCTTTTGCCTTCTGCCATGATTGTGAGACCTCCCCAGCCATGTGAAACTGTGAGTCCATTAAACCTCTCTCCTTTATAAATTACCCAGTCTTGGATAGTCTTTATTAACAGTGCGAAAACAGACTAATAAACCTTGTTATGAGACTGACAAAAAGGCACATGTGATTTTTCCACAAATGTCTTCATAGTGACCTACCTGGCATTGAATTTAATGCTTTAAAAAATAATAATCATACAATAGAAACAGATTTGCATGTGGTTCTGAATAAAGAAATGAGGCAAATAAATTTTTTTAAAAACT
This sequence comes from Papio anubis, assembly GCF_008728515.1. Lineage (NCBI taxonomy): Eukaryota > Metazoa > Chordata > Mammalia > Primates > Cercopithecidae > Papio > Papio anubis. Next base: position 810,719 of record NC_044978.1, read on the forward strand.
ACATCATTTCATCAATTGACCATTTAAGACAACAAATTCTAATGGGTAGCTTTTGAAAAGAACATGAAATAAATCTACTAGAATGTAGGCTTCACAAATTCATACATTATTGTTTATTTTATTTTTAATGACTTTTCAAAGACTAGAATTTTTTCTGATGCAAAGTAAGTGATCAGTAAATTGTATAAGTGTTTTGTAAGTTGTAAATTCACAAAATATAAAAGAGAATATGTAGTGTTATGGTAATTCTGGCTATGTGAAATTCAGTTCACAATTTATATACTTTAATTATATGCTATATAAAGTATCTCACTATATTTAAAATTATTATATTAGCAATTAAACTCTCAGAAGAAATTAAACACTTGAGGGAAATAACATCAAAACCACAACAGATTTGAAATATTTGGAATGACTTATTTTAAGCACAATATTATAAAACAATTTCTCTTCTAATAAATAGAGAAAAACTAGTTTGCCATTTTAATAACATCATTATAAGTAGTCAAATAGCTCTGCTAGAGTATATTTCTAATTAATTTTTACACGGAAGACAAAGTAAATCATGCATCTCACACATGCACTGTGTTTTCTTAAGGCTTTTGCTTGGTGTTTTCTTCTCAATGGACAAAATATAGTGTATGTCCTATCATTTTATTTATTTTTTGGTACTTAAACATACTTAGGTTAACTTGTTACAAAAATTTTTGAAGCACTTATTGAGGTACTATATATATGTTTTAACATATATATTATACAATTCAACATTTTAATTTTCTAAGGCACTTATTTTTAATAAAATTAAAGAGTTGTACAACCATTACCAAAATCAAATTTTACTACATCTCCATTATTACTCCCCCCAAATTCTTCTTGACTGTGTGTACAATCCCTAGTCCCACCCACATCCCACTAGCTACTTGCTAACTCCAGGGATGGACCCCTCTGGACTTCCATTAAATTGAATCATGCAATATGTGGGCTTTTGCATCTGGCTTCTCTAATTTAGCATGTTTTTGAGATTCATCTATGTTATAGCATGTATCGGTGCTTCTTTTTTATTGCAAAATTTTTGTGGCATGAATATACATATTTTGTTTATCCATTCATTAGTTGATGAGCATATAAATTGTTTTTGAGTTCTGGTTATTAAGAAAAATGCCATAATATTTGAATACAACCTTTGTGTGGGCATTTGTTTTCATTTGTCTTGGGTCAATTACTAGGAATGGAATTGCTTGGTCCTGTGATAAATTTATATTTAAACTTTTTTTTTTTCGAGATGAGTTTCACTCTGAACCCCAGGCTGGAGTGCAATGGCACAATCTCAGCTCACTGCAACCTCCGCCTACCAGGTTCAAGCTATTCTCCTGTCTCAGCCTCCCAAGTAGCTGAGATTACAGGTGCCCACCAGCACGCCTGGCTAATTTTTTGTATTTTAGTAGAGACCGGGTTTCACCATGTTGCCCAGGCTGGTCTTGAACTCCTGAGCTCAGACAATCCACCCGCCTCGACCTCCCAACGTGCTAGGATTACAGGTGTGAGCCCACACAGCTAGCCTATATTTAACTTTGTATAAAACTGTCAAACTGTTTACAAAGTGGCAGTACCATTTTTACATTCCCACCTGCAGTGCATGAAGATGACTGTTTCTACATACCCTCACTATAACATTTGTCATCGTTTATCACTTTTCTTATAGCTACTTTCATTCTTGGTAATCAGGATGTCAGTGTGGTTTTAATTTTCATGTCCCAAATAACAAATTATATTGAGAATATTTTTATTTATTAGTAATTCATACACCATTTTTGGTGAAGTGTCTGTTCACATTTTTGGCCCATTTTCCCATTGGGACTTTTGTGTTCTTGTTGTTGAACTGTAGAAGTTATAATAAATTCCAGAGAAAATGTATTTTATCTGAAATATAATTTGCAAATAATACATCTTAATCTGTGACTTTTCCTTTTGTTTTCCTGATAGTGTCTTTTAATAGTGTCCTTTGATGTATAACCATTTTAAGTTTTGGTAACATCCAGTTTATTTTTTTTTTCCATTTATAGGTTATGATTTTGGTGTCAAAAAGAGAATTTTTTTTTTTTAAGGGACATGGTCTTGCCATATTGCTCAGGCTGGTCTCGAAATCCTGAGCTCAAGTGATCCACTCACCTTGGCCTCCCAAAGTGCTGGGATTAGAGGCATGAGCCACTGCACCTGGCATCATATCTTAGAATTCTTGACCTCACCCAGAGGTACAAAGATTTCCACCTATGTGTTTTTCTAAAAGTTCTATAGTTTAATACTTACATTTAGGTCTATGATCCACTTTGAGTTAATGTGAAGTAAGGGTATAAACTCTTATTTTTGTATGTGAATATTAAGTTGTCTCAGCATCAATTTTCTAAAAGACTGTCCTTTCCAACTTAAATTGCTTCGGCATCTTTGTCATATTTAAATATAAATGGAAAGATTTGTTTCTAGACGTTGATCTATAGGTATACGCCTAAGGTGTAAGAGGGAAAGGATAGTCTTTTAGAAAATTGATGGCCTTCCCATATACATTTTAGACTCTGCTTGTCAATTTCTGCAAAAACAAAAGCAGAAGCAAAAGCAAAAACTCTGCAGGGACTTTAATAAGGGATTGTGTTGAATCTATAGATCAATTTTGGAATAAAGTGTCACCTTCACAATATTGAGTTTTCCAAACTATGAACAGGGTGCAAGTGGTTTTTGGTTAAATGGATAAATTGTATAGTGGTGAAGTCTGAGATTTTAGTGCACTTATCACCTGAGTAGCGTACATTGTGCCCAATGTGTAGGTTTAAAAAAAAGTACCTCACCCCCTCACACTTTCCCTTCTGAGTCTCCAGTGTCCATTAGAACACTCGGTATGCCTTTATGCACGCAGAGCAGAGCTCCCACTTACAAGTGAGAACATGCGGCATTTGGTTTTCCCTTCCTGAGTTACTTCACTTACAATAATGGCCTCCAGCTCCATCCAAGTTGCTACAGAAGACATTATTTTGTTCTTTTTTTAAATGGCTGAGTAGTATTTCATGGTGTACTTCTACCACGTTTTCTTTTTTCACTCAATCAGTCCATGGACACTTAGATTGGCTCCGTATTTTGGCAATTGTAAATTATCCTGCAATAAATCTACACAGGTCGGTGTGTGTGGTTTTTGTTTTTATATCATGATATAAAAACATTTTCTTTGGCTAGATACCCACCAATGGGATTGCTGGATTCAGTGGTGGATCTACTTTCAATTTCTTGAGAAATCTCCTTACTATTTCCCATAGGGGTTGTACTAACTTCCATCTCCATTGGTAGAGTATAATCGTTCCCTTCTCACCACAGCCAACCCAATATGCTGTTTTGGTTTGTTTTGACTTTTGAATAATGGACATTCTGGCTGTGGTAAGGTGTTTCTCTTTTTAAAAATGTTGTTCATTTCTCCTAGCAATGATTTGTATTTTTCAGATACAAATCTTGTACTACTTATATTACATTTTTATGCCATTAGGATTGGATTGGTACATTAATTTTGTTTTTATGTTATGTATTGGTAATATATAGACGTTTGTTGACATTGGTATACTGCTTGAATCCACCTAACTTGCTAAACCTATTTATTATTTCCTGTAGCATTTTTGTGAATTGCTTAGGTTTTTCTACCTAGAAGATCATGTTTTCTGGGAATAAAAACACTTTGATGATTTTCCTCACGGTCTGAATGGCCCTTACTTCCTTCAGTTGCCTTTTAGTTTCCATTGAACTTCTGCTACCATGTTCAATAAAAGTGGCAAGTCAGTGTCATGGCATTCTTTCTAATTTTAGGGCTGACACATTAATTCTTTTACCATAAAGTATGATGTTAGTTGTACGTTTTTTGACTGTCCTTTATCATATTGAAATATTTCCCTTCTACTTCTAGCTTGTTGAGAGATTTGACAATGAATGAGTGTTGGATTTATATGGAATACGTGTTAGACTTTGTAAAATGATTTTGCATCTATCAAGATAATCATTTGGATTATGCCCTTAGTTTTATTAATATAGTGTCTCAAGTTAATTGAATTTCTAAATTTTAATTCAAATAAAAATCGCATTTCTAATATAAACCACTCTTGATGTATAATTCTTTAATATTTTACTAAATTTGGCTTGCTAGTATTTTGTCATGAATTTTTGCATTGACCTTTATGAGAGATCTTTGCATGTAGTTTTCTTTCCTTGTTATGCCATTGATTTTTGTTATTAAATATGAGACTCATAGAATAAGTTGAAAAGTGTTTCCTCTATTTGTGTTTTCTGGAGGAGTTTGTGAAAGATTGGTATTGTGTCTTAAATGTTTGATTGAATTCCTCTGTGACAGGCCTGGAGTTTTCTTTTTGGGAAAAATTTTAAATCTTAACTGAATTTCTTTATGTTTTGTAGTTCTGGTTCTATTCATATTTTCTGTTTCTTCCTGAGTTAGTCCTAGCAACTTGTGTCTTTCTAAGAATTTGTTCATTTCATTTAAGTTGTCTAATTTGTGTGGATACAGTTTTTCATATTATTCCTTTAAAGTTCTTTTAATTTCTGTGACATCAGCAGTAGCATCCGGTCTTTCATTTAAGTTCTGGGATACATGTGCAGAACGTTCAGGTTTGATACATAGGTATACATGTGCCATGGTGGTTTGCTGCACCCATCAACCCATCATCTACATTAGGTATTTCTCCTAATGCTCTCCCTCCCCTTGCCCCCTACACCCCGACAGACCCCAGTGTGTGATGTTCCCCTTCCTGTGTCCATATGTTCTCACTGTTCAACTCCTACTTATGAGTGAGAATATGCGGTGTTTGGTTTTCTGTTTCTGTTTTAGTTTGCTGAGAATGATGGTTTCTAGCTTCATCCATGTCCCTGCAAAGGACATGAACTCATCCTTTTTTTCTGGCTGTATAGTATTCCATGGTATATATGTGCCACATTTTCTTTATCCAGTCTATCATTGATGGGCATTTGGGTTGGTTCCAAGTCTTTGCTGTTGTGAATAGTGCTGCAGTAAACACACGTATGCATGTGTCTTTATAGTAGAATGACTTTTAATCCTTTGGCTATATACCCAGTAATGGGATTGTTGGGTCAAATGGTATTTCTAGTTTTAGATCCTTGAGGAATTTCCACACTGTCTTCCATAATGGTTGAACTAATTTACATTCCCGCCAACAGTGTAAAAGCGGTCCTATTTCCCTATATGTTCTTTAGCAAATGTTGCTTCCTGACTTTTTAATGATTACCATTCTAACTGGCATGAGATGGTATCTCATTGTGGTTTTGATTTGCATTTCTCTCATCACCAGTGATAATGAGCTTTTTTTCATATGTTTGTTGGCCACATACATGTCTCCTTATGAAAAGTGTCTGTTCGTATCCTTTGCCTATTTTTTGATGGGGTTGTTTTTTTTTCTTGTAAATTTGTATAAGATCCTTGTAGATTCTGGGTATTAGCCCTTTGTCAGATGGATGGATTGAAAAAATTTTCTCCCATTCTATAGGTTGCCTAGCTAAAATAAATAGAAAGATTCTCAACTGTAGATGTTATCTGTTCTATGCCAATAGAGGATGTTATTGTCAGATGATATCGGACAATATCTGCCTTTTGATTGAAGTGATTCTGTTTACATCTAATGTAGTCACTGAGATGGCTGGACTTAACATCTGCCTTTTTGCTATTTGTGGAATGCAGTTAATTCTATTTCCACTGTGAAAACATCTGTTTTCTTTAAACTTCTTAACACCCACATAGTATTTATTCGGGGTCCTTAATTGTAACTGACAGAAACCCGAATGAGTTGATAAACAGACAAGTAAGCAAAAAGGGATAAATTTGCCCACATTACTAGAAGGTTACCTTCACTATTTCTAAAGGCTCAAATGATGCATAAGGTGCCTATTTCTGTTCATCTTTGCTATTTTCTGTATGCATTTATTTCAGTAGCAACACAGGCTTATATCCTACTTGATTGCTACAATATAAATGTTTATATTTTTCCCAAATTTGAGCAAAACTCCCAATAATAATAAACATTGGCTGTAACTTTTTGCTAAGTCCATCACTATGGCCATGGGGGATGAAATAATCTTTTTGGTTAGGCATGATCAGTAAAAATCGCAAGAACCAAGAGATATCATAAATGCCTGTGGAAGCCACAGCTTCCTCAAAAGCAAATAGATAATGTATTAAAAAAAAAAAAAAAAAAAAAAAAAAAAAAAGATGCTGGGCTGGCAGGAACAACAGCCTTTTACTATTCTGCTTTCATGGTATGGTACTCTCCCACTCTTAAGTGGGATTTTCTTCTTCAGTACTGACAGAATCTAAGGGTTTATGGAGGAGTCCTGGCTGATATTGCCTACCCAACTTGTTCAGTTGCTCTTGGAGTAAGATCAGCTTCTTGAAGAGAGTTCCAGCAGTTTCCACAAGGTATTAAAATCTTATGTTTCCACTGGAATTGAAATGAGGCCAAAAGTGACAAATTGCATCCCTGAAATGTTTTCACCTATGTGTATGTGTGTACTACGTGTGCATGGACACACACACACAAACACAAACACCCACATCCACATTGATGACCTACCCCACATGTTCTTCTTCTAATATGACCAACATCTGTCCTGTGAAGAACTGAGGTCTGTTTTCTTCTCCTTGAATCTGGGTGGGAATTATGACTGTTATGGCAGATCTCATGCTTTGTGATTTCTGTAGCTAAGTCATAAAACTAACGCCACTTTTGCCAACTCTGCTCTTTCTTTCTCTCACTTGCTCTTGAAGGCCAGGCACTATATTGCAGGAATGTCCAGATCACACGGAGAGGTCATGTGTGGGTGTTCTAACCAACAGCACCACACCAAGAGCCAAGTGCCTGTAAATGATGGCAGCCCCAGACTCTGAGAAGCTCCACCCAACGCCACGCGGAGCAGAGCCAAAAAATCTCCCTGAACCCCTCCCAAACTGAGGAGTTGTGAGAAAAATGAATGTTGTCATTATTTTAAGCCATTACACTTTGGATGATTTGTTAGGCAGTCATGTTAACTCTAACTAAAGATATGTTATTTTTAATAATAACGGTCACTCTCTTGAATGTATACAGTTCTGCTATAGGATCATATGAAATCTTATGAAAACTTAGTCTCTTGATTACTTTCCATGTGAAACTTCAGGATAACACAGTTTACAGCTAAAAGGCTACTGCGACTAATTTTTAAAAGGGGAAAATATGACTTGGTATGCGTTAATAGTTTGATTTATATGTTTTAGCGTGATCTCAAGGTTTGCTGCAGCAAATGTTTTGCATATGTTTATCTGGAAAAGTGAAAGTCAATGTGAATTGTTAAAAGTCTCAAAAGGATGCCTGTGTCTGCAGCAATCAAAGGCAAAATATGTGCTTCTAGTATGTAATCTCTGACAGGTTAGTGTCTCTAAAAATATACCCCTCATTTCACTTTGGCATTTACTACTCATCTCCATTAAAGCAATTATTTAAATTTCAAGAGTCTTCATTTTGGGAGGAGTAATTTAGCAATGTATTTCAAATTAGTTATTTTAAATTTCAAAAGTCATTTTTTTGTATCAACTCGTCTCTCTAAAAGTTATCTGCAGATTTATTACTTTCAGAAAACTTGTTTTTTTAGATAAAAGTGATTTGCTCTGTAATTGACCTGATGTACCCTTAATAAAGAAAACTATTAATGTTTTTTTTTTTTCAATAATTAGGATACTTATGAGTGTCCAGGTCTTTGGAAAGATAAATGAGTGAACAAAAAGACCACTGAAAAAAGCCAGATATGATGAAAAATATGATCCTTGCCATTATATTGTACAAAAGACTCTATGTGCTCACTGAGGTAGGGAACAAAGTGAAAGTTTATTTTAATTGAATAAGCTACTTATAAGCTGTCTTTCTTTAAAGATAATGTGAGCTGGCCGGGTGCGGTGGCTCAAGCCTGTAATCCCAGCACTTTGGGAGGCCGAGACGGGCGGATCACGAGGTCAGGAGATCGAGACCATCCTGGCTGACACGGTGAAACCCCGTCTCTACTAAAAAATACAAAAAAACTAGCCGGGCGAGGTGGCGGGCGCCTGTAGTCCCAGCTACTCGGGAGGCTGAGGCAGGAGAATGGCATGAACTCGGGAGGCGGAGCTTGCAGTGAGCCAAGATCACGCCACTGCACTCCAGCCTGGGCGGCAGAGCGAGACTTTGTCTCAAAAAAAAAAAAAAAAAAAAGATAATGTGAGCCAATAATAAAACACGATGCTTCAGGTTTACAGAATCAGATTCTAAAATCTCTTCACAGAAGCATAATCAACTATCAACAAGAGATGTTTGTAAAAATAAAACTCAATTATAGTAAATTATTTTATATTTCTGCCAGGCAATGATGGCTTGTTAACATTCAAAACCCTGATATCAGAATCTTAAACAAGAGGCACAATTTATGAATTAATAAATGCCATGCTTAAAAATATATCTTTTTAAAAAAACTGTAGTTGGCTGGGTGTGGTGGCTCACGCCTGTATTCCTAGCACTTTGGGAGGCCGAGGCTGGTGGATTGCCTGAGGTCAGGAGATCGAGACCATCCTGACTAACACGGTGAAACTCTGTCTCTACTAAAATTACAAAAAATTAGCCGGGCGTGGCGGTGGGCGCTTGTAGTCCCAGCTACTTGGGAGACTGAGGCAGGAGAATGGCGTGAACCCGGGAGGCGGAGCTTGCAGTGAGCCAAGATCACGCCACTTCACTCTAGCCTGGGTGACAGAGCCAGACTCCATCTCAAAAAAAAAAGAAAAGAAAAGTAATTTTATATTTACAAATGTTATAAAACTTGACGAAAACTAGACTACTCACAAATTAGCTGATTGGATGATATAGTTTATAAACTCTGCAACCTTGAACCTTGGAAATGTGTCTGAAGAATATAGTTACCTGGAGTTCCAGCGGGGATCACAGCACAACTGGCAAATGTAAGGAGAAATGTATCAACTGTAGACACAATATACAGCTCTGCATCCTCCCTGCTGCACCAGCCTCCTTCCTGAAACGCACACATGCATGCAGCCATTCATAAACACACTCCTCAAATACATTCCACCATCGTGGCCATGGCTTACTTGTGGGCCTACCCAACTACTTGTCTTTCTAATCATTTGCACCTTTTCATCAAAATAAAGTGTGTACAATTTACAGAAATTATCAAACAAACAAACTAAAGAGACTTGTAAAGCTTTCAAATCGTCACTAAGGAGAAGTACAGTAGGAGATCTGGGGCAGAATTGTTACACCAGATGATGATTATGGGTTACATAGAAGCTTTGTGTTAGGGTGAGAAAATACACAGTATGTTAGGCATGACTAAGAGCCAAGATAAAGTACAAGAATGCAAGGAAAGATACTACACTATTAGAATAACTCTTCAACCTTGCCAAAATATGAGCCATGTTATGGGCTAATCATGGAAAACATTTTAGCAGATGTTAAACTAAACAAATATATCCCTCAAAATATGTATATCCAAATAAGTATAGGATATGGAAATGAAAAGGACAAGATATTGAAAAATATAGCAAAATAAGTGGAGTTTCTACTAGTGGAAGGTTTTTGTGAGGATGGGGTGGGGAAGTGGTGAACTGAAAAGTTTAGCAAAAGGAATTGGTGTCAGTAGTGATAAACCCAGAGCAGAGGAGGACGTTTGCTAATGTTCTGTGAGCTCAGCTTGGGAAACTAGCCATGAAAAGTTCTCTCAGTCAGGTGTGAAGATGAGACTGATGATTTATCAATACTAGGAATAGAAAGAAATGGAATCCACAGCTGTTCTTAAGACTTGTAAAGTGTACAAGTCGATGGGTGTATCAACTATTGACTTCATATCCAAAGACAAAGTTGGAAAAAACTGATCTTGAAATGTAAGTGTGATTTTATGGAGGTCACAGGAATGATGGCAGATGAATGACGGGAGCACTGAACAGCCCTTGGTTTTCAAGCTAATGATCTTACGTGAAGTGGAATGCAGGACTTGAATCCTTCTTTCCACTCATTCTGTCCTCTCCTGCAGCGTAGGGAGAGGCCGTATCCATAAAGTTCATCATCTATGCCCACGCAAGTGTGTGTGTGCCTGTGTAAGGCAGCGGGGCTCTGTGGAGGAACAGCTGTGTCTGAAGAGCCTCACAGAGAGCCCCTTGGTTTATAATGAATGTCATAATACTGTCTAATCCGTTCAATACACCTGCATCTCTATGAACAGAGAGTAAAATCTGGGCAGTGTGACACTGCATTCCAGCCAAATCAGGTCAGGAAAACCCTACCTTTGAATTCCAGAGAAAAAAAAATGGCAGAGACAAATGGCTTCTATATAAACTTATCACATTTTGGGACACAGCAAGACTCATGGCTCTTCTCTGTTTTGGATTTTCTTCTGGCCAACTTCAGTGTTTCTCTTCTTCAACTCTGAGATCTACACATCTGGGTTTGTTTGAACTTAATTTTGAGAACTTTCATCTTCTATGGAATCCCAGGACTTTCAGGTTCATTTCATGTGACAACGTGAATGCTGGTTTATCTCATTCATACCCATTATTTGGCTTTGTTACCTGGTTCTCAACTACATGACTTGTTTGTGGACTCTGTAGGAGTATGCAGACTCGCTTTAGCTCTAGAAGTTGGCTTTAAAAACCTGACCTACTCAAGAGTTCGAGACCAGCCTGGCCGACATGGTGAAACCCCATCTCTACTCAAAATACAAAAACTACCCAGGCGTGGTGGCACATACCTGTAGACCCAGCTATAGGGAGGCTGAGGCAGGAGACTAGCTTGAACCTGGGAGGCAGAGGTTACAGTGAGCTGAGATCATGCCACTGTACTTCAGTCGAGGCAACAGAGTGAGATTCTGTCTCAAAAACAAACAAACAAAATACCCTGACCTATACCATATCCATAAGCAAGAATGATTCGAATTTTTCTACAGGTATTCAGTTTGTCACAAAACAAAAGGCCTGAATACCTTTTAGACTAAGCGATTGTGATCAGACAAACACAATACCTTTCCTTCTTTCCAGCGGCTTGGTATCAGTAGGATATGATGCACAAAGATAGCAAGGGAAGTATCAAGTGAGAAATTCCAACAAATACTACAGGAGTTATAGGCAGGAAGTAAATACATCCAGTCAGCATGGAAGATCTTCCAAGAAATGGGATTACTTAGAGCCAATTTAGAAGGGCAACTGCAATGCAGAGACTGGGAGGAGGCTGTGGGTAGTTTAGTTTTCCCCGAGTTTCGTAAAATGTATAAACATGTAATTAATAAATATATAATTATATAAGTATGATTATGTAAAGAAATATGGCATCTAAACAGAATATCATGTCAGTATCAAAGAGAGCCTATAAACATAGATACGTGAATAAGGGCCCTCCCAATGTGCACGGCTGCCAGTGTGCAAGGTGGAAGCGAGTGCTCAGAATGAACAAAGTAGCACTGTGTGAAAGGGCAGCAAGGAATGGAAGACAGTTTCAAAACCGATGTGCTCTGTGTATGGAATGCAGCAACTGGGTAATGTAGGTTCAGAATGAGAACATAATTAAACCTACCAATTAAGAATGATATGAAGATTATTACCAATAATCAAAGAGCATTTATTAAGCACATATTATGTACCAAGAATTCTGCTAAGTGTGTATTATGCTTTGCCTCATTTACTCATTAAGGAAAAGCTTATGAAATGCAGAAAATCTGAAATGTAACAATACACTTTTAAATAATTTGGTGAAGATAAAATCTAAAAAAGAAGAAATGATAAAGCCCATAGGAAACATCCAGAGTGTTACACAACAGGAAATAGACACACCCAAAATACCAAAGACATATCAAGGATCATGGAGAGAAGTAAGCCTGGACTCAAGAAACCAGAAAGTCTTATTGCATAATTTAAAATCAATTAGAAATGATAGAAATATAAATTATTGGCCTGACACAATGGCTCAGACCTGTAATCTCGGCACTTTGAGAGGCCAAGGCGCGCAGATCACCTGAAGTCAGGAGTTCAAGAGCAGCCTGGCCAATGTGGTGAAACCTCATCTCTACTAAAAATACAAAAAGTAGCCAGGCGTTCTGTCTGAAGAGCACCGGTGAGGGTGTTTTTTTGCGGCATCATGACTCACAGCTTCCAAATGATGTTTCCTTTAAACAAATCAAGTTAGATAATAATAGAAATTCTAATCCTTAACAACGATCCCCTTATTTGCCAAAATGCCTTTTTAACAGATTTCCAATATAAGAAATTTTCATACTCCATCCTAATAGTTTGTAAGAGGAATGTTTTTCACTTGGACATTGTGTAAAATAACAACAAAAACAAGTCAAAATACTTTAAAATTCTCTTTAACATTTTCTTTAGCTTTTGTCCTTGAAAGTGGTTCCCTTTTCTCAGCGTCCTTTTCTTTTCCATTCTGATTTCTTCCTTAGCTTGTGATGAATCTTCTCAGTAAATACTCCTGGAACTCTATGGCTTGCTTTTGCTGAGTTTTGTCTCTGTACAGAGTGTAAATTACCTTCTTTTCTTCAGTCTCAGTATTGCCCCGCTGTGTTCTCCAGCGTCAGCGCTTAGTATTGCAGTCACACTGCACTTGCCTGTAGTTGATAATTTCATGGCACTGCTGTCACACCTGGGTGCTGATCAGATTCAGTTCCGTCTTTCTTTTATCCTGTATCTGTGTCTTCTGTGTGGTTATTAAATGCTGTTCTTTTCCTACTGGGTAACTATTTAAAGTTATACTGACTGTGTCTTCTGGAGGAAATTCTGAAGCGTTTAGCTCTTTTCAAAAGATGCTATTGACTAAATCACAATGATTCTTTTACTTGGAAGATTTAAACTTTGGAATACACAGTTCATATTTGTGTTTGGGGTCAAGCAGTTGTTTGCTCTCCCATAGCTTCTGAAAGAAATGTGTTCTTACTTCTCAAGGAGAATCAGTGGCTTAAGCCAGATATACAAGGCAAATAGAAATATGAACAAGAAACTCAGTACTTGAAAATTTTAAAATATTAAGTTGAAATTGTGGTTGAATTAGGAAATGTCTCTCTCCTTTTGCTGATTTTCATGTCCCCTTTATTAGTAGAACCAAGCCAGAACTATCTTGGTGTATCCATGTAAGAAGAAGGCTTCTTCCAGATCTCTCTCTTCAAACATGTATTTAGTTATTTTACCATAAAGGCATTAATTATATATGTTTCTTGTAATTAAATGGTAGAAAATATGTACCTTCACAAATTCCCTACAACATTTGAATAAAAATTAGCAACACTGAAGGTCTTTGAGGGTTTTCATAATGTTTTAGCATTTTTACTTTTGCCTTATTTGTGTGTAAATGTTTTCATTGTTGTAAGTCCAAGTCCTCTAATTGTTTTGAACCAAAAAATGGTTTGGCACAAAAGACTTGAGATATAAACACTTGGTTTCACAATCTATTTCTATGACTCAATAAATAACTGAGTGAGTTACAGCAAGTTAGTCGGGTTCCTAAAACCTTATTCCTTGTGTCTAAGTGGGGAACATGACACCTGCTAGTCTTCATTTCAGTGACTCAAAATGAGGTCAGTACTGGATTTACAAGCACACACAAAGTTTATGCAGCTTTTCATTAAGTACTAAGTATAACCAACGACATGAAATGGTACTCAATTCACAAAATAGTAATTCGCGCCAGCATTGGAGGAAGATCTGCTGTATTGAATAACAGGGTTAGTGTGGCGAAGTCGAGTGGGCAAGTTTCCCAGTGGATTCTCATCATTAGTTTTGTGTTTCTATTATTTTCACTTTATGTTTCACTTTATGCAATTCAGTTTGGAGCCTAACCACTGAATGAGATGGTAGTGTAAGATGCTGGAATTTAAACCACATTGCATAGTAGGAAGTCGTATGTGAATGAGAAAGTGACATGAGAGGGCTTGGGAGCAAAGGGAGCAATGAACTAAGCTGGCCCACTGGAGGGGAGAGGCATCACAGCACAGCTAGCCTGGGAAAAGAGTGCGGAGGCATCGGCAAGGCCTGTAGGAAGGGTGAGAGAAGGAAGGCACCGAAGGCACCACAGTAGAAAGAATTGCTCCTGGAAATGCAACCAGGGTCTGAAAGGGTGGGTTCTATTTGGTGACAGGAGAATAATTTGGTGTGGCTGAACTCTACCCACACAAACGATGGGAAAAAATGAAGAAGTTGGGGCGAGGTGGTAATGAACAACTTTCTGATGCTTGTCTAAGACATTTCTAACATATAAACAGTAAGAAAATGCTGGATACTATGAAGAAATATTAAGAAATATATATTTGGTGAATATTTTTGATAAAAAGAGACTAGAAAATGGTAAAGGTTGGGAGTCAAGAACGTCTCTGTTGAGAGAACGGAAGGAAACCCCACTGCCAAGACAGACAACTCAAGACGATTTGACAGAAGAGCCCCAGGGAGGAGGACTCTAATGATACCTTGGCTTCTGCCTTAATCCCTCCTAAGCCTACACGTGAGAAAGTTGAACAAGAAAGCAGGAGTCCTGACTAATCTCAAGGCTGATAAGAAGAACGGGGTGCAGGTGGGAAGCAGCTATCAGAGCTGGCGCCCCAAAGCCCGTTGTGTATGAAAACTGCCGTCCAACATGAAAGCTGTGGGGATAAAAGTTGCATGGAAGTAATCAGGTGCAACATTTGTGAGTTAAGTGAAGTTAAATCTAATTGTAGAAAAGACATAAAGAATTTACCTAATTTTATTTTATTTTTTAAATTCAGAGCAGTTATTTACTCTGAACTTGATGAGGAAAAGATCAGCAAATTCATGTCAGAGAATACAAGATCTCCAAGATCTTAGATGCGAGTCATGAATTAGGTTCTTCTGTCTTTGTAAAATCCATCTGGAAACACTGTGTATTATTCTAAATAACATTTTCTCTCTTAACCTTCTACCCAGTTAGAAGAGAGGGAAACAGTAGAGGCTGCTTTACCCTATAACCAAGTATTTTGGGAGGTATAAAGGCATGAAATACAGGCATTTTCACTTATGGATGTAAAAACTTATTTCAACATTTCTGCTACCACTTCTGCCTTTCTTATTAATATGTATGAATGTGTTAAGCTCTGATTATTGTCTTTCAACGTAGTAGGCTAGAGTCCCATGCAACACTCCCTATGCTAACTAATGCCCTGAAAGAGTAATACCAATAGATGTTAACACAACCAGAGTAGGTAAAAGTCAGATGGACAACACTCAAGTTTAGCAAAATGTATGGCACTAAAACTCTACCGTGTTGCTGGTGAGAGTGTAAAATGCTATACTTTAGAAAACTGTTCAGCCATTACTTATAATGTTACACATAGATCTAGCTTGTGTCACAGTTTCACTGCTATGTATTTATTCAAGAGAAATAAAAACATGTCAACACAGACATACACAAAAACTTGCACAAATATTTTGCTAGAAGTTTGATTTACAGTAGCCAGAAACGGAAACAACCCAAGTATATCTCAGTAGGAGAATGGATAGCAATATTTTTCAACAGTAAGAGAGTACAACCCTGTTCTGTACAACAACATGAGTAAATTTTAAAAGTACTAAGTAAATGAAGCTAGATAAAAATTAATGCATTGAATTTTATGGTTTTTACATCAAGTTCAAAAAAATGCAGAACTCATCTATAAGACAAACTAAATCAGTGTCTGCTTTTGGAAGGGCAAAAGGGAGACATAAAGGAATTTTCTGAGAAAACAAATATCTTGTATATTTTTAGAGTATTTGTTATTTGATTATGTAAATTATCAACATTTATTGAATTGAATATTTTGGTCCTTTACATTTTACCATATATAAATTTTACCAAAAGATTATATAAAACCTTCCTCCAAGGCAAGAGCCAAAATAAACTCAAAACCATAAAAACATAAGTAGGCAGTGTTTATAGATATTTCAGCAGG
The DNA here is from genome assembly GCF_008728515.1 of Papio anubis. Classification (NCBI taxonomy): domain Eukaryota; kingdom Metazoa; phylum Chordata; class Mammalia; order Primates; family Cercopithecidae; genus Papio; species Papio anubis. The sequence goes on from NC_044978.1 coordinate 826,709, forward strand.
TTGTACACCCCTGAAACTTAACCCTCCATAGAATTGTATACAGATATGAGTGGTTAATACGAAGCTGGTGAGTATTCATAAGGTAATTAATAAGTTTTTAAACCTTGGAATCTTGAAATAAAATGTATAGCAATGTCTACCCACAAAAGTCATGCCCTGAGAGTTACCCAAGATGAGGAAAGAGTATCTTTAAAGTAGGGAGGGTTGTTTTAAGTAAAGGGATAGCCTGAAGAAAAACATTTATGGGTAGAAGAGTCAAAATCAGAGTGATATCAAGAAGGAAAGCGGGCTTGGAATGAACTAGATAATGAAGAAACATCTGGCATCCTTATGGAGCGTGCATTAGCATCTCTGGCAGCTCATTTGTCAAGCTTGACTTTCACAAAACAGTAATCATATATTATTAGAGTTTGGGGAGCAGGAATCTCAGAATACAGGGTGGAACTGTTGGGAGCAATACTGTGCAGTTTTTAAATTTTTTAATTGATACCTAATAGATACACATATTTTCAGGATACATGTGATAAATTGATGTATGTATGAAGATGAAACCAGGGAAATTGGGGTATCCATCACCTTAAATATTTGTCTTTTCTTTATGCGAGGAACGTTCAAATTTTTTTCTTCTAGCTATTTTGGAAAGCACAGTACACCATTGATAACTATTGCCACCCTACTGATCAAACTCCAGGTTTTATTTCTCTGGTCAAACTGCATGTTTGTACTTGTTACAGCCTTTTATCTCCCCTTCCCCACCACCCTTCCCAACCCCTGGTACCTACCAATCTACCCTCTATCTTTATGAGATATACTTTCTTAGCTGCCACAAATGGATGAGAGCATGTGATACTTGTTTTTCGATGCTTGGCTTATTTCACTTAACATAATGACCTCCAGTTCCTTCCGTGTTGCTGCAAATGACAGATTCCATTCTTCTTTACGGCTGAATAACATTCCATTGTGTGTATGCATGACATTTTCTTTATTCTACTGTTGCTGGGCACTTAGGTTGATTCCATATTTTGTCTATTGTGAATAGTGCTGCAATAAGCATGGGGGTTCAGATACCGCTTTGATTTATTGATGTCCTTTCTATTGGAAATGTACCCAGTAGTGAGATTGCTGGATCCTATGTTTACTTTCTGAGGAACTTCCAGTTTTCCATAGTTGTTGTACATAGAATGTACTTACATTCCTACCAGCAGCGTACAAGCGTTCCCCTTCTTCACATCCTCACCCATAATTATTATTCCCTTTTAGATACGTCATTTTAACTGGGATGAGATTATATGTCACTGTGGTTTTGATTTGCATTTCTCTGATGACTAATGATATTGAGCAATTTTTTTGTATACCTTTGGCTTTTTGTATATCTTCTTTCGAGAAATGTCTATTCAGATCTTTATTGCCATTGATTTGTTAGAGCTCCTTATATATTCTGGTTATTCATCCATTGACAGACGGATAGCTTGCAAATATTTCTCCCATTCTATGGATTGTCTGTTCATTTTGTCAATTGTTTCCTTTGCTGCGCAAAAGCTTTTTACCTTCACGTGATCCCATTTGTCTATGTTTGCTTTGGTTGCCTGTGCATCTAAGGTCTTACACAAAACTTATTTCCCATGCCAATGTCCTGGAGTGTTTCCCCAGTGTTTTCTTCCATTAGTTTCACAGTTTGAGGTCTTAGATTTACATCTTTAATCTATTTTGATTTAATTTTTGTATATGATGAGAGATAAGGGTCTACCTTCATTCTCCTGCATATGTTTGACCCAGTTTGTTCAATACCATTTAGTGAAGAGATTGTCCTTTCCTGTTGTATGTTTTTGGTGCCTTCATAAAAAATGACTTGATTGTCATGTGGCAATTTATTTCTTGGTTCTCTATTCTAGTCCATTAGTCTATGTGTTTGTTTTTATGACAGTACTGCGCTTTTTTGGTTACTATAGCTCTGTAGTATAGTTTGAAGTCAGGTGCTGACTATAGCTCTGTAGTATAATTTGAAGTCAGGTAAAGCCTCTAGCTTTGTTGTTTTTGCTCAGGATTGCTTTTGTTATTCAGGGTCTTTCATGGTTCTATATACATTTTAGGATCATTATTTCTTTTCTGAGAAGAAAGTTATTAGTATTTTGATAGAGATTTCATTGAATCTGTAAATTGCTTTGGGTAGTATTGACACTTTAAAAATATTAATCCATGACCATAGAATATCTTTCCATGTTTTTGTGCCCTTGTCAGTTTTTTTTATCAATGTTTTATAGTTTTCCCTGTGTAGATCTTTCACATTTTTGGTTAAAAAACTTCCTGAGTATTTGATATTATTTGTAGCCATTGTAAGTGGAATTGCTTTCTTGATTTCTTTTTTAGATTGTTCCCTGTTTGCAAATGTAAATGTTACTGATTTTTATATGTTGACTTTGTGTCCTGCAACTTTACAGAATTTATTAGTTCTAACAGTCCTTGGGTGGAGTCTAGTTCTTTCTAAGTATAAAATCATGTTGACTGTGAACAAGGCTAATTTGACTTTTCCTTTCCAATTTGAGTGATACTTACTTCTTTCTCTTGCTGAATTACTCTGTCCAGGACCTAGTATTATGTTAATAAAAGTAGTGAAAGTGGGCATCTCTGTTTTGTTCCAGATATTAGAGGAAAACCTTTCAATTTTTCCCTGTCCAATATTGTGGTAACTGTGGGTTTATCATATATGGCCTTTATTATTTTGAGGTATGTTTCTTCTAAACTCAGTATGTTGAAAGTTTTTATCATAAAGAAGTACTGAATTGTATTGAAGGGTTTTTCAGCATTGATCGAGATGATTATACATTTTTTATTCTTGGTTCTGTTAATGTGATCTATCACATTTATTGATTTGTGTATGTTGAAACATCATTGCATCCTTGCGATGAATCCCACTTGATCATAATGAATGATCTTTATAATGTGTTGTTGAATTTGTTTGCTAGTATTTGGTTGAAAATTATGACACACAATTGGAGAGCCTGTACTAGCAGTCACTTCAGCTTACAGGTGTGCTTTTTTAACAGTAGTTTCTAGAGCATTGTCTTTTGCTTATGGCCTCATAATTGTCTTCAATGATGATAACTGTTTGCCAGAGGGACTTTTCAGCATCCTGCAGCATTCTGCAAATTTCACACTATCTATAATAGTTCTTATCAAACTGTTGGTCTCAACTTTTGAGTGAGTTATGAAATCAGTTCCAGGAGTCTCTGAACCATGTTTTAAGGAATAGAATATAACAATACAGAGTAACTAGAAGCAAATTAAATTTCTAATTTTATACATATTTATGTATTTATATGGTTCATTTTCTATAAAATGCATTCATTGCTTGTTTGAGAGATTATTCCCGGTATAGTGAATCTAAAATTTTTTTTTTCTTATTTTAGGTGTCAATGACATGAAATTTTTCACTGCAGATGTTCAGAGAGCTAAAATAAAGGGTCAGGCATGTGTGTAGCAACTGATACACATGTGATACCAGTAATGAAACTTCTTGACTTAATGGTAAATAATTATTAAAGTTGATGTTAGCCCTTGCTGTGCTCTGAATTTGGGGTTATTAACAGAGTTTAATCTGGAGTGTAATTCTGACGTTCAGGTTATCAACGACGGGGTGAATTGTGGGGTGCACTTGGCAAATGGAATTCATGAGGTTTGCTCCCAAAGGTCTCAGAGCTATGAGTGGGGAAGCAATTGACCTGAATTAAAACCGGAGGTGCAGGAAATGCAGGAAAGCTAGCTTTCCTCAAAGAGATACATCAATCCTTGAATGATTCAGCTCATTTGGCATGAGCTGAGTGTCTCACGCCCAAGCACATAGTTTTTGGGCCTTTCTAGTAAAGATTCTGTCCATAATAGGTTCGACACTGACCCTGCCATGTTCTCAGACCTCTGGGAGGTCTCTGGAGACAACTTCACACTGAGAGCATCCATCAAGTACAGGAGGCCCCTGGGAACCATAACTTGCTCACTTCAAGAGCTAATGCCTTGTGGGGACATCTTGATATTGCTATTGCTTGGCAGAAGAGCAAACCACAGCTCTTCCCCCAGAGACTCTACTCAGCAATCATTTCCATCTATAAAGAATTTTTTATAGCCGTGCTGGAGACATAGAGGGAAGCTGTGAGGCTACTATAGAATTTCCAACTTAGAATAACAACAGTAGAGTCTCCTACCTTGAAGCATTCTTATTTCAGCTCAGTCGACTTCACAACGGCATTACTTGCCTGTTTTGCAGAGTATTTAAGGCATGCAGGGATTAAATGACTACCTTGAGGTAATGTGGGTAATTGCATTTTAAAACTTGTTGAAGAGTGATTTTGATTCACATATGGCATTTTACAAGAGGGTGATTTTAGCTGGTAGAAAACAAGACATTCTGACAGTGGGTTGCATATCCTGTTGTTCTGTGAGGAAGAGACCTAAAAGGTTTTGTCTGAAATAACTATGTGATCCATGGAAATGGTGTTTTTCTTAGAAGGTGAAATTGCATAGTTTTGGTGGGGACAGAGATTATGCTTAGTACACAGGAGGAGTTCAACATGTTTGTTGAATGAAATGAACAAAATGAATAGCACTGTCCCTTATGCAGCAGCATACTCACCTACCAGGCATGCATGCTGAGTCTGTCTTCCCAGGGCTGCTGATGTGCTCTTCTTGCTGTTGATGCTTTATCTTACCTAGTGTCCTCGTGGTTTGGGAATAGGCAGGGTAGAATCCAGCCACTGTCTGTGATAGTCAGCAAAGCAAACCAGCGATGGTATGAACCATGACTGGCGACTTAGCACCATATCAGGCAAACGTGAAAGAAATATTTAAAACTTCAGATTACTTCTTAAAGCTGTTTTATGTGAGAAAGGAAGTTACGGCATGTGTATCCAAAAATAAATGAAGAAAAAAAGATTTTGTACATGTTGCAGGGCTAGAACATGGAATTGTTTTCTACACCAATTTATAGAAGCGCTTGCATCCAGACTGTATACTGATAAATTGGAACTGAATGTATTCTCATGACATTTGCTTTAGCCTTTTCCACAGAGTTGCTGGAGCTCTGAGATGCAGAACTTAGAACGATACTGAAGTATGGACTGGGTCTGAGCTGCCGCACAGCTTTGAAGAAAGTCTGAGGCACCCTGGAGAGAGACCCGGGCTTTCAGTACCCTTCTCAGGCCCCCAGCCCTTCTAGAGCTTTCCTCGACGAGATGTGTCAGCTTGCCCTGCACAAGATTTTGCCTTGTCCCGGATCACAGACCAATGCTAAGTGGCAGCAGCAAGCCCTTAAGCAGATTCCTATTGAGGACATTCCTTACTCTGTTTCCTTGCCATGCCACAGTGTTACTGCCGCCTCCTTGTTCTTGAAGCTCCCAAGATGACGGCGAGCCACTTCCAAGATGGCAGCAAGCCTCATGTTCTCTGACCTGGGGTTCTTGGCCTCATGGATTCCAAGGAATGGAACCTTGGGCCATACTGTGAGTGTTATAGCTGTATTAGAAGCCATGGGTCACGGAACAGAACCATGGAACCCAGTGACTAGTGTTCAGCTCGATTAGGAGGAACCCCGGCACTTACCCATGCAGGAACAATAGCGAGCCTTTAGCCGAGTCCAAAGTGGCAACCGGCGCCTCCCTGGATCAGAAATGCAGTGGACACCCTGCCGGATCTGGAGCTGGAACATCAAGGGCAGGTCTGGGATGGCGGTGAACAGCCGTGGTGGATGGTGAGCAAAAGCTCATTTTGAGACATAACAAATGCCGACCAGAAGCGTGTGCAGTTGCAAGATTTAACAGAGTGAAAACAGAGCTCCGTAGAATGGGAGGGGACCCAAAGGGTGTTGCCGCCTTGCCGGCTCCAGTGCCTGGGTTTATATCTGACCATTGTCCCTTTCCCTGTACTCACAGGCGATAGGTGACTGGCCGGCTCAAGTGCTTGGGTTTATATCCGACCATTGTCGCTCCCCTGTGCTCACAGGCGATAGGTGACTGGCTATTTCTTTACCTTCTGTTTTTGCCTGATTAGCATTGTGGTGCGCTCTCTTTACTCCCTGATTGGTTGGGTGTGGGCTGTTGTAAGCCCCGTGTTTAAAGGTGGATGCAGTCACCTTCCCAGGTAAGCTTAGAGATTCTTAGTTGGCCCAGGAAATCCAGCTGGTCCTGTCTCTCAACAATGCCCCAGCTCCTGCTATTGGGTGTTTCTGTGGTGGCTTAAATGGCGTATTTCAAAACTTACCTGGACCCGGTGGTCCCAGAGGAAGCTGCTAGAATTCAATGTACTTCCGCAAGTGGGAGCCACTTTCTGGTCTTCTTGACTCAGCGGTCCCATTCTAATTCTTAACCTCCAACGCCAACTATCTTCAGCATACTGCAAACTTCAGCAAACTAACAAAGCCAAGACCACTAACCTGTCAGGAATCTTTCTGCAAATCCGAAAAAAGCTCTGGGAGGGCAGAGGGCAGTGTCTTGTGCACTTAGAGAATGCCTTCATGTATGTATCTGTATTATGCAGTTTTCTTAAAGGCGCCTTTTTCTCTGGAAAGATCCAGCCCCATCCCAGGCTACATGACTTGGAAGGCAGAGAAGTGTTGAACCTCAGCCAGGTGCCTATGTGCATTAGACCACATATTTGACTACACAAATGGCTTATGCCCATTTTAAAAAGTATTTTTTTCTAGACAGCTTTCTAGTTCGGAAATTGCTCTAACACCCTACTTTATGTTTACCTGAATCTTGGCTTAGCACAGAAGGAGCCAGGATTTATAGGCAGACCTTCTAGATGTCAACAACAGTTGAAGTACGGAATTTTAACATCATCTAGATTTAGCAGATAATGTGTTTCTATTGGCCTGATGTCATTTGTACCATTGTTTTCACACAGGCATCCCTATTATAACCAAACCCAATGCCTAGACAGTGCCTGGCATATAAGAGAGATACAAGAAAAAAGTTGTGGGCTCAGTTAACAAGCCATTGCATCACCCACCATCAATGCCCTCCTGCTGACCAAAAACCAGACTTAAAACTTCTCCCATGTTGACCACGTCTTGCTACCAGGAAAATCACACTATTTGTCCAACAAATCCTAAGATATAATAATAAAGATGAAAAGTCACATTAAAACGTATTACTACAATGAGGATATCAATCTCCATGCACTTAAATACTTGAAAAGAGATAATGTAATGTGTATGAAAAAATATTCTACTGAATGATTTTCGACGCAGTTGATAAATTATTTTACCAGAAGGAGTAAGAATGGCATAATCATCTATAGATACCACAGTACATATAATTCTTTATGACATGGTTAATAACAGTGCAGTTGATCCTGGGAAAATATGCACGAATTGTGTGTAGCTTGCCAGCCATTATTCCCTCAAACCTTTATACTTGTGGCTTGTTTAACATCTTATAATCCCTTGTGGTTAAGTTGTTAAATCAATTTTTTTCATGTTTCTTTTGTGGCCTCCTTTTTAAATTTTCATGTTTATACAACCAATGGGTCCCTGTTGTGAGGACGGCACGGGAGAGATGACTGCCTTCCAGCCTAAGGGATTGTGTGCACTGAAGACAGCCACGGAAAAGCATCCTGGGTCATTGCATGGAATAGAACATTTCAACAGCTCAAACACACTGGCAGTGCTCCAGGAGAGGAATGAATGTTTCCTTCCCAGACATGTCATTTTGTATTAGCAGAAGCTGGACAGCTTGAGAATTATTGCTTGTATATCTGGAATTAAGTTTCTAGCTCTCCGAATGCTCATCCTTTACAGCAGTGCCATGTTCTCGGAAGTTTAGCCAGTAATAGTGTTTCCTGCTGCAATAAATACAAGTTGGGGGAAGTTCGCCACATCCACTCTCCTTCTTTATTGAACATAATGAATGATCACCCATTGCATGGATAACAAAGCAATCAGGAAATAAAACCTTTCTTGTTCTTTTTTGGCTCAATGAAAGGCAGTACACATGCTTGCTAACAGCTATATGGCCAAAGAAAACACTCAAACCTGCGGGTTTGTTCTTGCTTGGGGAGCAGGAGAAGTTAATGCCATGAAGCCATTCTAAAGTGGAGTGGGTGAGTTGGATACATTACAACAATTAATAACAGGGATGGTGAATGATGTCCCTCAAGAACATACATGATTCTTTCCTCCACCAACTTGTCTTCAGTCTTTCCAATGAGATAAAAATCGGTTACTTATATGTAGAAAAAGACAGGGAGGAGCTCATAAAAAAAAAATAAAAAAGTGGTATTAGAATCCAAAATAAATAAATAAGACAGAATATGAACCAAGTCTTGTACCAATGTTAAATACACGAAATGAGGCTGTAAGTCTGTAACTGCAGTAAGAGACATGCAGGAGCATTTGAGTTTGGTCTTAAAGTGCAGAAGGCATTTTGTCATGTAGAAATGGAAAGAGTGCCTCAGGCAACTGAAATAGTACACAACTAGGTGAAGAGGGAGAGACGCCTTTGAGGGCATAATTCGGCTGTGTAGACAAGGCATGTGGATTCAGTCTACGGGGAGCAGGCTGGCAATGCAACTGGGTGATGAGCACAGTGCAGGCTGAACCAGCAGAAGAGCTCAGGCCCCCTCTAAATAGAAGCAGTTTAAAAATTCCCGCTCAGGTTTGCCATTTAATATTTCAGAGGATACAGACAATGTATCAAAAGAAGTGTCAGGATCGGATTTTTATGTGAAATTTTATTTGGATACTGGGTTTTGTTTTCTTTTGTTAGAAGAGTCTATCATTGCTTGTTGCCAGCATACAAGTCTTCACAGCTGAGGGTACACCTGGCACTTCCTGCAGTGGTGGGGTTGTATAGCACGCACAACAGAACTGCACCACCGCCCAGCTCCTGACCTACCCACGCGACACAGCACTCCGCAGATGCCTCTTGTTCCTGGTCCTCCAGGAGTCTCCTCACTAACCATTTCCGACTGTCAGTGCCTATACGGGGCCACTGTTTGGAAAAATGCTGAGACCATTTGAACCCAAATTTCTTACTTAATGTTTCATTGATGTGTACTTTATACACCACAAATATCACCAGTTATAAGCATAAAATTTGATAAGTTTTGACATAAAAACTCAGTTGTATATTCACCATTACGTTATAGAAAGTCTTATGTTTGAAAAAATTCATTTTAAAAAGAAAGGCTACGGTGGCCTTGTGGAATACACTCCCAGGCTTTCAGTGTGAGACCCCTTCTGGGAACCATGATCAACCCTGGGCTTTGGGTAAGGCAGCTGGAGAGCGGAGGATTCATGGAAGGCACACTTTGGAGGAGGAGATCTAGAAACTTTGTTAGCGTGTGTGATGGGATGTAATAGCAATCAATTACATATCAATAACTAGGGTAAATTTTCAACATTATTGTTGATAATAGAAACTGATGAGTTACCTACACAAATAATAATTTTTAAAAAGTAAATTTTTGTTGTGGTTCTATAAAAATAATGCTGTTTACCCGAACTGATCCATGTTCCTCACCATTTATGCAAGATTATCTTGCAGAAGCATAGCAATTATATATATCATTAATGTGGTCAGGGTTCTTGAGTGAATTCTATTTCATTGGCATTAAGCACATTCTTCAGTGCTAAAAAGTGAGGTAACAAATTTAGCACATTGAAAGGGTTCACTGGGGTAAAATAAGATTTTTGTAAGTTGACATTTTGTATATTTTCCTAAGCCGATGTAAATACTATACAAAGATGGCAATGAGGCTTCTGCAAGGTATCAATACAACCTCAAATGACTAAGTGCATGGCATTTTCTAAATTTTAAAAATTTTAAAAATTACTTCTTGAATACTTATTATGCACTTTTTCCATACCAGGTAGTGGAGATGTAATAGAGATCATTTCTATTTCCATTGAGCTTTAAAACTTAGTGGAAAGAAAACTGACTTCAATCAAATAATGCTACCAAGATATAATGTAAGTGATAAGTGCAAAGAAGAAAAAGCGTTAACTGTAGAGCGTCTACACTGGGGAATCCTGGTACACTCTGGAAAATGCTGAAGCGTGTCTTTGAGAACGTGGCGTTTGAATTGAAATCTCAAGTTCAGGGACTAGGAATGACGATCTGAACCAAGGGAAGAGCTTTTTCCAGGATGGGGGTTGGGACCATGTGGAGCCCTGGGGAAGATGAAAGATGGTGAATGTGAGCTGAGGTGAGTGGAGAGAGAGAGGACAGGAGACAAGGCAGGCAGAGCAAACGCTTGATCCTGAGGGACATCGGAGGCCATGCTGTGGACTTGGCCCTTTCTCTTATCTGCAATGACCTGTCTGAGAGATTTCATGCAGAAGAGTAGCACGAGTGCCTTTGGAAATGGCCATCAGGCGGCCATGTGGTTCCTATTGCTTGGAAGACAGCAGGACACCGCTTGGAAGCAACTCCAGGTAAGACACAGGGCTCAAGACGATGTTTTGATTGATCCTACCATCTACCAATAGGTAGCAAGGACTCCTGACGTTTCAGGTATGGCTCGGGGGTTGAGACAGAGCAGTGGGAAAATGACAAAGGCCCTGCTGTTCATTCTACTGGGTGCGTCAAGGGCTAAGAAGGTCAGTCACAAAGGACAATGTGGGAGAGACAAGAATGGAACAAAAAAAATGACAGGAATCAAAGTAGATCTATGCATTTACACTGGGGAAAAGTCAAAGTTCTGAGGGGAAAGGAGAAAACAACAGTGAACCTTACTCTGAACCAGTGTCAAACAGTTAGCAAAGTATAGAAATTAGCTGATTTTTTTTTCGCATGTGTACCCCTTAAGAGCAGGAGGGGAATTTTATTAGAACCCCCTTTTCTAGAGGGATAATGGCCAAGCTGTTCATTTTCTGTGATGTGCAGTTCTGTAATCTTTCAAATGATCATCAACTCTACATCTAGCCTACAGATTCACAACTGAAGCACAGTAAATATGGAGCACCTGAAAGTGCAGAGCTGCCATGTTTATTGAAGCACTTATTACATAAAAATAATATTTGTTATTCAATTGTGTTCTAAATTTGAACATGGCACACACAATTCTGGTTATATTAACTACTGGAGTTAATAAAAATGAAGGAAGTCTACCTAAACTGATATGTGAGAAATTAAAAGCAGAATAAACACCCACTCACAGTGAGTGGCAGGTATTCTAATACTTTCTAATGTACTTTCATAGAATGTTTACAGAAATAGAAATGACTAAGATTCATTTTTGAAGACAATTTTGTGGCTAATGGAAGTAGTTAATTTGTAATGTTTGATAATCTAGAGCTTTGATTAATCTTAGAGCTTCACTAAGTAACTTATATATCATGAATCCTAAATGTTCACTACGTAACTTATAACACAATTATCACACTTATAACAATTCATTGTTATAAGTTACGTAGTGAACATTTAGGATTCATGATTGACTCTCTTGAAACCGTCCTGGAGAGTTCAATCCTGGAGCCATTTTTTTTCCTTGATATTTGCATTTCTTTAGTTTTCATTTGAGACGTTTTAGATTTAATAGTTAACAAAAATCTGTTTGCCTTTATCTTAATGTAGGTTAAGTTTGTTCTTCATTTGAATAGAGATGTTAAGACATTTTGTTTTACATTTATATATTTCATAACTGAAGTATTCTCAGGATATGTCATTAATGAAGACAACAGGATATATTAAAATAGAATCATGTGAAGAAAGGAGGTGTTAACCAATTGATGGCCACGGTTATTCAGTACCAAAACCTTATTGTTTTCCAATTTATCCTATAGAACTGCCTGAATGATTAAATCACTTAAACAGTTGCCAGATATCTTCTGCTGACATTCACAGAGCTGCGATATGGCAGTGCAGTTTTTATAGGGAAACACCCAAAGTCTCATCATGACACAATCAATCCTTTCATTTCACTTCATGACTAAGTGTTCCCATTTAATTTGACTCTAGCTCAAAAAGACTGATTAAGCAACAGTCTATGATTAGCTTGGTGATAACACAATCTATTTGTGTCATATTTATGTGATTTCAGTAGAACAGGATTTTGGATAGAAGAAAGTAATTTGCTAAGAAAATCTAGACTCAAAACTGGAAAAAACAGACAACATTGTAAGAGGTTTCTGATGGTCATAGAGTGTGGCTGTATAGGGAACGTGGGCATGAGGGCCCCACCTCCACAGCATCCTACCCCTTAGATCTGCTGACTTTCCACAGATGTTAACGCAGGGAAAATTGTACTGATGCTTATTCAGTTTTTAAAACATCCTTGGGAAAATAATAATGAGTAAACATCAGGGATTTCTTTTAAAACTCCTCCATGCACAATTAAAAATATAATTTTGCAAAGCCCTTTCACATCTGGTATGTCTGTCATTGGCATTATCTTATATGATCTCAAAGGCAGATTTAATTTTTGTATTTTACAAGTAAGCCAATTAAGGCACATAGATTTTCAAGGATTTACTTCGATTGACTTTTTTAGAAAGTGTTCTAAAATTATACCAGAGTTTCTGAAGTACAATTTTAAGCTTTTGTTTTAAACTATGTTTCCTGGTGTGGTGGATTTATTTTTTAAGACTGCAAATTAAAGTTTCACTTGGCCTTATTCTCCAAATTAGATTTTAGATAGATTGTTATTTGTCAACCCAATATCATTGTCTTTTTCTTTTTTATGCATCTGATATAAACAGAATACGTTTCATAATCATATTCTAAACTCTTGTGGGTAGGGGTGACCCCTGTGTCTGAGTTCTGGCAAATGATCGATGTGCAGAAGCAGTGCGTGAACCATCTCTGAAGGCCGCAGCAGTGCTGGCTCAGGAAGAGGGGAGCCGTTCTGTGCTTTTCCTGTCCTTCCTTTTCGCTGCCTGGAAAGCAGAATGATAGCAGTGTTTCTGGCAGCTGTCTTGGGCCATGGCACAATCTCGTGAATGAGATTCATATGCTGAGGGTTGAGGGGAAAAATAGGAATGAAGGGTCTTGTTTTGTTGGAATTCATGAAACCTCTGTGTCACCTTTGAGCTGTATTCTGCCTGAATTCTTTTACATGAGAGGATAACTTTGTGTGTTTAAGCCAGTATATGGATTTTCTGTTATATATAGACCACTCAGATCCTAACTGATATTAAACAAGTATTAGAGTATTAAGGTATTAGAAACATGGAATTAGCCTTTTGGGCATAAAAGTGTTAATATCATTAAAGCTGGCTTTTACATAGAGGGAAAATGGTTTGTTTTTATCTATTCACTAATAAATCAGATACATATCAATTTTTGTGTGCTTATCAAATATTCTAAACAAACTAAAAATCTTATTAGATGTAAAAAAGCTTTTAGTCTGAATGAGCTAAGCTTATTTATTTATTTTAATAAGAAGTTTTGGTGGTATGTCTATATAGTGATAATAAATATAACATTTTACCCATAGTCCAATGAAAACTGAGATACTCTATTGCAGAACAAATTCTGAAACGAGGAAGGCAAATGAGTTACTTCTTTTCCCGAACCTTCAAGTATGTGACTTGAACCCGGGATCTGTGGGCTTCAGTTTTCTCAGTGACGGAATCAGAGAGTGAGTCTTAAAAGTGTGTAACTTCACTTTTAGTTTCTAAATTATGGGTAAATACTATTATGAGAAACTTTATATCATATAATCATTAGATTTGAAAGAAAACAGATATTATTGAGTAATAAAATCTAGTCTCTATATTGATTTGATTATTGTTTAATTTTGCACAGACTCTGTACCTATGGAGGAAATGAAATGGCTTTTGTTGTAGGCAGATATTTATATTATTTTAAACTATAGGGATTTGCAGTAGATAGAGGGATTATAAATATGTATGTGGGAAAAGACGATATTAAAAGAAATAAAGAACTACTGAAAGATGAAAAGGGATAATAAACTTTTTTAAAAAATCTAGCATGCTTAACAACATATGTGATAGATGAATCAGATATCAGGAAAGTCAAGAATGGTGAAGCTTGTGAAAGAAAAGGGAAGGTCCTGCTTCAGGAAAAACAAGAATAATGAGTAGTTTCAAGAGCTAGTATATCATCCAAATGAAGCTGCCTGACTCCACCCCTGGCTAGGAGTGTGACTTTGTGACAAATACTTAACCTTCCTAAGCCTCAGTAGTTTCTTGATAATCATGATCTCTAATGAAAATTCTCTGTGGGACTTGCACAAACTTGGTCTTTAAAAGCATCGCTCCATTGTTATGAATTTCTCCTGACACTGAAAACAGAAAGGTAAAGAAGGAAGAGTTCTGAATAGGCCAAATAGACAATACCCCTATTTTAGGAGATAAAATTGACATTTACCTATAAAACCCCCATTCTTTATTAAACAGCCTTTTGTGTTCAATTTTCATATTTTTCCAGTTCACCACCTTTCCCACTTCTTTGAATTTGTCAATGTAAATGAAAGAAAAATTGTTTTGTTTAACTCAAATCCGGTTAATGAGAAATACCATGTAAGAATGAAGTATATAAAATTTAGCTATAATATTAAAAATCCACAAATCACATATCATCCTGCCTTGGCTCTTGTAAAATGTATTTTCAAAAAGCAGTGTGGATAGCCATTTACATTATTTCTAGTGAATTTGTAAGTCACTCAACAATCAGGCAATTATCTGCACTGTAGAAAAATTACAATATGATAAAGCATATACTGAACAGATGTCAGTAGCACTTCAAGGTTCTCAAACACAAATGCTCATAAAATATTGTAGGATTTGTAGTATAGGAAGCTACACAAATTGAAATGCAAACGTATAAGAAAGCACAACTAAGGAAATAACATGGTTATACAAAGATGGGTGACACAGTTTAGACGTTTGCTTTCTTTCTTTATTTTTTATTAAAAGTTCCAAAATGGACTAATTTCCCACTAAAGCCAAACCCAATTCATTTTACAGATGAACTCTTTAAAATGAAAGATAAATGGTAAACCATTCTCTCAAAATTCCATTCTGCAGAGGCTCTGAGCACCAACTGTCTGTCTGAGGTACACTTTAGTTTTTAAATTGAGTTAAAAGTAATTTTAAAAATGTGATTTTTGAGAATACATTTTACAAGAGCCAAAGCAGGATGATATGTGATTCTGGGATTTTTAATATTACAGCTAAATTTTATATCCTTCATTCTTACATGGTATTTCTCATTAAATGGATTTGAGTTAAACAAAACAATTTTTCTTTCATTTACATTGACAAATTCAATGAAGTGGGAAAGGTGGTGAACTGGAAAAATAGGAAAATTTAGACAATGGCACATTAATGGAGTTGCTGGAATGGTCTGAGAAATGCAGAACTCTGAATAGTGTTGATTATTATTTTTGAAGGTTTTTATTTTGTTGGGTTTCATTCTGTTTTTGCTAAAAGCTGGGGCTTCCACAAATGACTTTAGGAAAGTTGGAACTGAATTCTTTATGCTAAAAATGAGAATCTGAAGTTTAAATGTGAATAACTTGTATGACAACATCCAAGGGCATAGGATTCAGAAACACAATGAGGTCATCTCAATAACTCAAACTGTTAGGAAGTATTTTTTTTTTCCATTTTTACCATAATAATTTTGGGGAGGACATGCTGCCTGATTAACCTTGATGGTTAAAGCACATTTCCAAAAGTGCTTTTGTAAGTAACATGCCTACTTAGCAGAGTCTAAAAGACAGGCAATCACTTTAAAATTTTTTTCTAATGAATGCCCTGTGTTCAAATTCTTTGTTTTAACGGGGTTGGGCTTGTTGTTATTCATTGCCTGGAATGCCTCTGCTATGAATCAAAGCAAGCGCCATGAGAATGGCCGAATTCAGCTGGGGAGGAGCCCACTGTGTGGGTTTCCATGTGGATAGTCATGCCTTTGCAGCCTTTAGGAGGTCATTTACTGCAGGAGATTCTAAAATGAACCTGATACGGAAATCAGAGGAGGTAGTGTGGACTCCATCTTCTGTAATGAGAAGCATGTACATCCTCAGGGTCATTGCCTTCTATGGGAACAGGGAGGGGAACTAAGAAAACAAGCAAACAAAGGTGACCAGCAAATACAGCGGAGACACACTCTGTTCTTCTTTGTCTGTTTAGCAACACTACCAGATCTGAAGAATTGAACAAAAGCACTAGCTTATATGGGAATAAAATAACATTTTTCCTTTGCTAGGTTCTATTTTTCTTTAGAGCCACTTAACCAGATACAGCATAGTAAATACAGCAGTTCAAGGGGAAGATGATAAAATAAAGGACAACAAAACTCCGAATATTTGCAGTTTATTAAATGGCACATTTTGAAAAGTGTGGCTTACAAGATATCCAAGAAATTAACTTTTTCCATGTGGTGACCCATGTCTGATAATGTTGCAGCATTATATATGGTTTGGGTTACCTGTATCTATTCATGTTTAAATGTGTAGAGCATTTCCTAAGAAGCAAGCAGGCTTGCTAAATTCTTAATAATATTAACTAATTTAACCATCTTAGGAGTTCTCTGGAATATATATTATTGTTGTTGTTATTCTCGTTTAACTTACAGAAAAACAGAGAGTCAGAGAAGTTACTTAAGTTTGTGGATTATTACTGAGTGATATTTCATTATTTGAGAATTAATATACAACATTTGTCTATATTGAAATAAGAGGTTTATACTTAATAGTTATTTGTTTATGAGATCATAGCAAAATTCAAATTCAGTCATTTGTGTGAAATGCTTTAAGCATGAGCATAAATGTATTTGTTAATATAAGAAGTTAAGGTCAACGTGATGAAACTGTTTTACAACATTTTGTTGGATGGCTTAATTTTCTTTAACTTACGTTGTGTTTAATGGAAAACTGGAATGCATCCTTAAAAATGTCAGGTTGCTGAATCATGCAGAGACAATCTTCATAAAATGGGAAGGTGATTGTTAAAAAAGCCAAAGCTGGTGATGGTATAGTTTATGCTAAAAAAAAAAAAAAAAAAAGCAGATGATGACCAGAGAATAGTTCCAGAAGACAGGATATTGTACATTGGTTTGCAAAAACTCATTTCTCTCGAAGATGAATCTGCATGTAGTAAAAAATACCAGTAAGTTGTCAAGGATATGGAGCAGATGGTACTCCCATTCACTGCTGATGGCAGTGTACAATGCACAACCACTCAGAAAAACCGGCAATTCCTTACAAAATTAAACATGCACCTATTCTTTGACATAGCAGTTCCACTTCTAGGCATTTACCCAAGAGATATGAAAACACATGCACAAAAAAGGTGTATATTTAAGGATTGACAGAGCTTTATTCTGTCAGAGTAATATCCGAGCACTGCAAAACTCAATTGTCAATCCATAGATAGGTGAATTTTTTAAAAAAGTTCATTCAGACAGTGAAATACTGTACTGCTTTCCAATGAATAGAACTGACAACTGACATATAAAACCACAGGAAAGAATCTCAAAACGTATTTCTAACTGATGCAACTAAGACACACAAAAAGTCTTATCATAGGATTGCATGGATAGGAAATACTGGAACAGGTAGAATAATAGTGACAGGAAACAGACAGGTAGTTGCCTGGGGGCAAAATAAAACTCGGTGGGGTGATTGAAATGTCTTTTATCTTGACTGGGAGTTATATAAGGATATATTTTATCAAAATTCATTGAACTGTATACTCGCAATGGGTACATTATTTTGCAAGTACAGATCTTCAAAGGAAAAGGTACTAATACTGTGTTTTATATTCTAACCATTTATCAATGAGAGTAAATTAATTACTCTTATTTAGGAAGACCTAAAGTGATGAAAAGAAACTGAGAAGCAAAAGTCAAACCTGGAATTCAGACTTAAATTTTACCATAGTACGGAATTAAGAGAGTGCTTTTTGTCTAAAATTCTCTGGACTCTATCCTTTATCTGTATGTTTTATTGTGTAGTCAAAAATATTTGAAAAGCTAAAATCATTTTTATTTTCTCAAAATTTTTATTTGAGAAAATAAAAATGATGAATGTAAAACTACTCTGAGTTTCTTTAATTTCCACGACAAACTAAAGGTGAAGCCACTCTTTCTGGAAGGCCACACCAAAGCTTTGTGAATCATTACTAAGTGACAATGACCAGGGTAAAATAAAGTACTTCGAACATAAGACTTACTGTTGTGATAGGCCTTAAAAACTCGAATTCTTAACAACAGAAACTGCACAATCTGCATTAGTTAAAAGGACATATGTGTGCTATACACCACCTTCTTAGATAGAGCAGGCAATGAAACAGAAAGAAATGGGCAAATTCAGTATTTTAGTAGGCAGTTTGTGATAATACTGATGATTTTAACACACGGATGTTCCTTAATGTATACTCTGCCAGATAAGTCTTTATCACAGCTCTCCAATGAAGAGGAAGTTTTAGTAAAACCAAATAGGCATTAGGATAGCTGAAAACTCACTAACTACTCCTATTTAAATAGAGAAATGTAGTGCTATTATAAAAAACATTTGCTATCCTCTTTAAATGTTCTCCATTGAGATTAGACTTCTGTAGAGAAAATGTGCTAGAATAAAAGTGTGAGGCATGAGGCTGATGTTGATGGAGGAAATTCAGTGCTAGGTTAGCATCAGAGAAGTCCAGCTATTAAAGCCCATGTGTGCACACCACGGCCAGCGAGACTTCTAAATGGAAGCTGTATGGTACCATGACAGCATTCTTCCCTAATGGAGCGCTGCTTGGTCAGCCGATCAGCCAGCCTCGCTTTTTCTCTGATGTTTGCAGGCATTTTACTAAAATAGAAAAGAGGCGGTTACTGCCTGCAGGAAGTTTGAAATTGAATGGAGGAATTGGAGGCAAATAGATTGAATCATATTGAAAGCAACATGTACAAAGTCATCTTCTCACAAGTGAACTTTCTTTTAGACACACATTAATAATCCACTTGACAAATGCTTTCAGTCACAATTCTGTGCTATTTATCACCATCATGACCAGTCTCTCTTGGTTTAGTTTAGTCTGGTAGTAGTTTAACGAGTAAGAACTGTTTTAAAGGTCGATTAATAATTTGAAAAGTAAGTTACCATGTTTAAAGAATGAAATGTAATTCCAAAGTGAAATACAACTAATGTAACGATCATGGGCAGTTCTTCCCTCTGACTGTGAACTGAGCTAACCGTATGCCAGGCATGAAGAATGCTGGAGTGATGCGTGGCCCAGCTACAGCTAGAGGCAAATGCATGCAGTTGAGATTTCCAAGCTCTCCTCTCCCACTTTTCCATTACCACCTTCTGGACTTGTTTTCCATTTATTAAATATAATCATTAAGTGAGTTCCTTCCTTCCCTCCCTCCCTCCCTCCCTTCCTTCCTTCCTTCCTTCCTTTTTGACAGGGTTTTGCTCTGTCGCCAGGCTGGAGTACAGTGGCGTGATCTCTGCTCACTGCAACCTCCAACTCCCTGGTTCAAGCAATTCTCGTGCCTCAGCCTCATGAGTAGCTGGGATTACAGGCGCCTGCCACCACGCCCGGCTAATTTTTGTATTTTTAGTAGACACGGGGTTTCACCATGTTGGCCAGGATGATCTCAATCTGCTGACCTCGTGATTCGCCTGCCTTGGCCTCCCACAGTGCTGGGATTACAGTTGTGAGCCACCGCACCCGGCCATTTGTGCTTTCTCTGTTTTGGGTGACCATATAAATTGTGATCCAGACTGTGACATTTCTGAAACAGACGGGGGCACTAATCAAAGGAGACATTGCAGCAATACATAATAGACCTGCAGTGTCCTGGGCAGATCAGGTTGTAAGGTCATGCCACCTTCAGTCCTTCTTTTAGGCATCCTAAACATGCCCATTGCTTTAACTCACAGCTCTTTGAAGATGATTTCGGAATGCATCTTATATCAAGCTCAACTCTTTTGATTCTACTAACCTACTCAAAAACTTACAAAGGTTCCCCATTGCCATACTGCGTCATTCAAGACTCTCTTAGATAACCCAGATCATATTTCCAAAAGCAAACTCATTCCTCTGCACTCCCTGAGGCATAACTTAGAGTCATTCAATCAAACTGAATTGACTCATTATTTCATAATTTAACTATTTATTGCCCAGGATTATATTGTTTCCTCTACCTAGAATTTACTCTTCCATCTCCTATTTCTATTTTTATTCACATGAAATTAATTTTAATTTTTAAGCATCTCCTTGAATTCTAGATACATAATTCTTTTTTCATATGACTTCTCCAACATGAGCAAACAAGAATGAGTTCTCTACCTCTCTTACATTTGATTATAAGTTTTACATCACTACTTCACCTGTGTTTTACTGGTGTTTTATACTAATGTATGAAATTTGTCAACTTTTAGGCAAAATTGTAGCCTCTTTGAGAACTATAGATTTCACCTTATGTATTACTGTTTCCATAGTAGCTTGTTTTGGTTGGGGTTGTAGTACATATTTAGTAAAAATACATAGATCGCCCAGACGCAGTGGCTCACGCCTGTAATCCCAGCACTTTGGGAGGCCGAGGCGAGTGGATCACGAGGTCAGGACTTCAAGACCAGCCTGGCCAACACAGTGAAACCCTCTCTCTACTAAAAATACAAAACTTAGTCGAGCATACTGGTGCGTGTCTGTAGTCCCAGCTACTCGGGAGGCTGAGGCAGGAGAATTGCTTGAACCTGGGAGGCAGAGTTTGCAGTGAGCCGAGATCGTGCCACTGCACTCCAGCCTGGGCAACAGAGTGAGATTCTGTCTCAAAAAAAAAAACAAATAAAATAAATATATATATACACACACACACACACACACACGTGTGTGTGTGTATATATATATACACACACATATGTATGTATATATAGAGAGAGCGTACTTCATTTTACTGGAGTTAATAATAATTATTTGTGACATTATTTCTTGTAATTTTTTTTCTCTTCTGTATAAAGAACTGAATTATGTGACTTTGGTTTTTGAAATGGTTCATGACTAGATGTAGAGACAAATCTTCCTTCTGTCATCCAAAGGTAGGCTTTCAATATTTCTTAGACCCTGAGGAAAAGTATATTCATTCATGTAGACAAAACTTTTTCATGACTGAGCTTAACTTTTTATATTTCTTTAGAGTTAGATAAGTGTTTTATGTTATTCAGAAAATGACTAAAACTACAAAATTAAATTATATTAAATTAAAATTAAATTATAAAGACTTGCCAATTTATAAAAAGTAACTCATTGAAAATATAGAACAAAATGTTGTCTTCCACATAAAATATATTCCTAAAATCCTCTCATTTTAAATCATTTATCTCAGAGTAAATTTTTCCAAATTTGTAAGGATTTCAAATTCATTTTGTGAAGTTGTCCCATGTTTAATTTTATCTTTCAGTGGTGAAAAGTTTCTATTGGAGCCACATTAAATTTTAAAGTTTCTCAGTTTATATTGCACCTTTTAGGGTACTGCATGTAAAGCAGTACTCAATAAATATCTGTTGTGTAAATCCAGCTATGCTTTTTCACCAAAATTCTTACCTGGAGCATAAAACGCTGTTGTCTGATGCTAGAATTAGAAGTTTGTGCAGATTTAATATTAAACCTCTGTATGTAGTGGCTCATTAAGATTACTTTTTAGTATTTGCAAAATTATACAACAATCCCAAAGAACTATGTTCTCTCTAGAGAGTAAAACTTTATCTTAGCAAGTCACTTCATAGTCTTTCACGGAATTCCTACAGAGAAATGAGGATATATGCACTGTCTGTGGCATGAAAATTGGGCTCCAAACTTGGAGTAGATTCTTGTTTGTTTGAATGAATGTTTCCCAGCACGTGGAGTTGATCAACCTGTCACACAGCAAAGACTCAGGGTGGCATATTCCACTCTTCCCATTTACTGGCTGTGTGGCATCTGCAAGAAAGACTCAGGGTGGCATTCCACTCTTCCCACTTACCAGCTGTGTGGCATCTGTGAGAAAGACTCAGGGTAGCATATTCCACTCTTCCCATTTACCGGCTGTGTGGCATCTGTGATGGGCTCACTTTCCCCCCAAAATTCAGATGTTGAAGTTCTAACCCCTAGTACTCCAGAATATAACCTTTTTTGGAGATACAGTCTTAAATTGTGCAATAAAGTTTAATTCAAGTTTTTAGGATGGGCTTTAATCCAATCTGACTGGTGTCTTTATAAGAAGAAATTTGTACACCAGAAATGTCCTTGCACAGAGAAAAGATCTTGTAAAGAGACAGAGGGAGGGTGGACATCTTCAGGCCAAGGAGAGGGGCCTCAGAAGAAACCAACCTTGCTGACACCTTGATCTTGGACTTCCACCATCCAGAACTGTGCTGACATAATCTGCTTTTGTTTAGGCCACCCAGTCTGTGGTCCTTTGTTATGGCAGCCCCAGCAAAGGAACATGGCGTCTGACTCTCCAGCACCATTGGTTGGCTCAACGGACACAGCCTCCTGCTCCCCACTTTAATGGGACTGATGGCTCCACGAAATCCCTCAGGCCCCTCTGGAGAGCCCATGCTCTCATTGCCTGAGAGGCCACCTGGATAGTGTAGCTCGTAGACTGCTCTGCTTCCCCACGTCCCAGACGAAGGGCTCTTCTATCCATGGCTTTATTTCTCATATCACTAACAATATGGGAGAGCAGCTCTCAAATGTAATGCAAGGCATGGGAAAAGTTTAACATGGAGAAAATGTGACACTTGATTCTGCTTTTATCGTTGTATGAAGTGGACAGAGTCCTTTTCATGACTGATTTGGAGGCTGGTTGGAATGCTGAGAAGTGCTTCTCTCCCTATGCTGATGTGTCACCTCCCAGCATGGCTCAGTAGCAGAATACCAAGGAACCCATCCAAAGGATTCCCTTGTTCCCCACCTCAGTGTCTTCCAGGCCAAGCTGCTGTGCCAGCACTGTAATGAGAGGGACTGGCCCCATAACACCATGGGGAGACCACCCAGTTGGCTTTGTGAGACAGAAGTGATTCACTGATGGGGAAAGCCCATTTGTGACATTTCCCACTATCTCTCTGTAATATGATTCATGAAGGTAAGGCAGCCATGCTAGTTTTGTTCTTTGAAATTCCTTCATGACACTCATTAGAACATTCTACACAAAAAGCACAGTTTAAATCCTAGCTATATATTCACCTTGGGGTGTGTACAGGGTAAGTAATGAGTCAATGACTAGGAATTCCCTACCTTCTATTCAATTTTTTAAAATTATTTTAATTTAGGTACAGTTGTGTATTATTTTAGTATACTTTTTTATTTTCAACATTTCATTTCGTTTTGTTTTTTGTTTGTTTGTTTGTTTTTTAGATGGAGTCCCCCTCTTGTTGCCCAGGCTGTAATGCAGTTGCATGATCTCAGCTCAGTGCAGTCACTGAAACCTCTGCCTCCCGGGTTCAAGAGATTCTCCCACCTCAGCCTCCCAAGTAGCTGGGATTACAGGCGCCCACCACCATGCCCAGTTAATTTTTGCATTTTTAGTAGAAACAAGGTTTCTCCATGTTGGCCAGGCTGGTCTTGAACACCAGACCTCATGTGATCCACCTGCCTCAGCCTCCCAAAGTGCTGAGACTACAGGTGTGAGTCACTGTGCCCAGCCCTACTTCAACGTGTTCTTTATCTCTGTTGCCATTCACTGAGCATGTATTTATGGAAGGCCGAGATACACCATGCTGCTACTTTTTAGATAATTTCACTTATTTTTTAGGTACTGTAGTCTGTTCACCTATTATCAAAACTGAATGCTGTCCTTAGGGATCTTACAGCCTAGTACAGATGAGAATTCATGTATATAAATAAGTACAACAAAAACTACGGAATCCAGGGGTTTGCTCTAGACAGGTCAAACACACATTTTCACTGTTGCCTTTTTCTGTATTCGAAAAACCAGCAGGAAAGACGGCCCTGCTAAAAATGAGATCATCATAAACAGGAAAGTGTTATTCCGTTTTCTTTCAGTGCATTGTATTAAAAGGGAGTAGGATCTGGGAGTAGACACTTATGTAACACAACATCTTAATGTGTTTTCTCCTTTGCTAATGTTACGTCTGTAACCTGTCTGGGGTAAGCAGCAGAAAACAAATTGCTTAGCATGAGAAAACAACAGAAATGTAGAGGCTTAGGATTGATTGGTACCTAGAAAGGGGTGAAGAAATTCTCCCCTCAACAGTGAAAACTGAAGGCTTTGGTGATGAACAAGGACTAGGATAAATGATCTCTTGCAGGTAAATCGCCCAGGAAGTTTTAGGACTGCAGTATTCCAATTTCAGCAGTTAGTGAAAGATTCACATTCAGAAACCCTTCTTATTAAATCAGTTTCAGAAAAATCTTTTCTGGTACTTCATCTTCGTACTAGTGGGCCTTTTGAGGAATGAAGGAATTTGAGATCTAGTATATTGGGACATTGTACAGAAAAAGACCACAGCAGTCATTAGAAATGGGACAGAGTAGGGATCAGTAACATAGGGAGAATGAAAAACCGTAATAGAAGGAAAGAATTTATCAAAAACATGTAATTTATATCCCAGTCCCCAGCTCAAACCCTCACAAAGACTCTCAGAGTTAGTGGAAGAAAAAATAGATTTCCCATTAATTATGAAACAAAGGTATCTCAAGACTTGAAACCTCGCTATGAAAGTAGAGGACAACCCAGCTGCTTTTGGGGAAAGGTGAGATGTGAAAGTGAATATCTGGCTTACAGTCAGAAGTGACCTCAAAGAGATTTAAACCGTGCTAAGGGTCTATTCAGGTAGGGAAGGACTGATGTAGGCCGTTAATAGTGTGTACTCAGGGATTGTGAGCTGTGGATGCTGCCACACAGGACATTTACTCGAAATCTTCATTCCCTTTCAGAAATATTATTCTCATCTATTTTTTAAGACTCATTTTTTCCAGTTAAGATATTTATTTTTCTCTGGCTTTGTTGCCAACTATTATAATTTCATCAACTTCAATCTATGTAAAATATTTTCTTCTTCATAGACACATAGACAACAAATTATTTTGTGCCAAATCGACAAATTCAGATATCAAAATTTCTAAATTCAATATTATATAAATACTGTAATCAGCAAATCATGCACATATTTCATTGCATAGGTCATTTGGCTTCTCTATTCTGGCTTTGTTGTTGTTGTTGTTTGTTTTTCTGAGACGGAGTCTCGCTCTGTGGCCCAGGCTGGAGTGCAGTGGGGAGATCTGGGCTCACTGCAAGCTCCGCCTCCCAGGTTCACACCATTCTCCTGCCTCAGCCTCCCGAATGGCTGGGACTACAGGCGCCGCCACCACGCCCGGCTAATTTTTTTATTTTTAGTAAAGACAGGGTTTCACTGTGTTAGCCAGGATGGTCTCGATCTCCTGACCTCGTGATCCGCCCGCCTCAGCCTCCCAAAGTGCTGGGATTACAGGTGTGAGCCACCGCGCCCGGCCTATTCTGGCTTTTTTACCTGGTCTTCATACTTACATAAGTTAGTATTGCCTAGAAGGGACCGAAGTCACTGACCACATTTAGCACAATAGAGTATATATGGCCAAATATAATGAAAACAAATATGTAAAACAAGTATTATTTGGGTACTTCAGAGAAAGGGGCTCTGTAAACATCAAAGTATTGTCCAGTGTTATTCTCTTAGCATCTCCATATGTCCTTGTGCTTTCCCATACGACAAAGACCCTTAAAAATCAGTCTCCATTAAGTGTAGATGTAGTTCATGTGTAATTTTATGATCTTATAAAATGTTTTAGTTCCTACTATTGCCAGGCCTTATGTGGCATCTATATTTCCTCTACACGACATACACAATACTCTGAGATAGATGCTATCACACGTACATTTTACTTGTAAGGAAATAGAAGCACTGAGAGGCTAAGTCACTTGCCCAAGTCGTCACGTAGCAAAGAGTGGGTTCATACTTGAACACAGGTAGTCTAACTGCCCAGTTCGCATTTTCATCCACCATCAGCAGCAGCCAAAGAAGTATGCATTATTATGCATGTATTTTCAGAAGCAGTGCTGTCTATGCATATCATTGCACACACACTGATTAAGTGCCTGTCACTGTTCTACTTGAACACAGGTAGACTAACTGCCCAGTTCGCATTTTCATCCACCATCATTGGCAGCCAAAGAAGTATGCATTATTATACATTTATTTTCAGAAGCAGTGCTGTCTATCCATACCGTTGCACGCACACTGATTAAGTGCCTGTCACTGTTCTACTTGAACACAAGTAGACTAACTGCCCAGTTCGCATTACCATCCACTATCACTGGCAGCCAAAGAAGTATGCATTATTATACATGTATTTTCAGAAGCAGTGCTGTGTATCCATATCATTGCATGCACACTGATTAAGTGCCTGTCACTGTTCTCTGGACTGGTGATCTAAAGATGGGTCCTGGTCACACAGTCCTTGTCATAGCTGAGCACTCTCTACCCTTTCTCCTAAGCAGTGCTTCTGGTCAAGACAATCAACTCCACTCCTGCTAAAAGGCTGACTCAGGAGACTCAGTGGCTGCCCGTAAACAGGCATGTGCCTCACCTAAAGGCAAAATGGTTTAGGAATGTGTCTGCTTCCATGCATATTAACTAGTTGCAGCGTGAACTGCAACATTTATTTATTAATTGTAGTTCTTAAAGTGGATAGGTTTTTGCCCTACTCCTGATGTCCATTCCTTTACTAACTTTGTCCCTGGGAAGGGAGAGTGATGGCCTTACTGAAAAATTTCAGAAAACTGCATGCTATGTTCAGCCCTGTCATCCATTCTTTGCTAAGTGAATTGCTGCTCAATGCCTGGCTGGGCTGTTGATTTAGAAACTGCACTCCTGGGGAGATGAAGGGCTTCTGGGATGGGGAGGGGAAGTCTGTTTAGCTCCGGGATTCAGTGTTAGCAAAACAATGTGGCCAATAGGCCTCTATTGCATCCCACATGGTCTCATCTCACTCAGTCCATGGAATGGAGCAGAAAAGAAGGTATTTTTGTTTAGCGTGCCATATAGAAACACAATCATTTACTAGATAAAATTCTGTCCTCCAACAGGAAGCACACACATGGTGAGTATCGAGGCCATTATTATCCAGGAAACCATGGAAATACACTGTAATAGTTGTCATTCTGATATATATATATATATATATATATATATATATATATAGTGTGTGTGTGTGTATGTGTGCATATACACATATACACATATATATATTTAAGCACAAGTATACATACTGCTTTAAATACATATCAGAACTGAAGAACACTAGCTGAATTCTTGCCGCTTCTTTATTTCTAAAACTTCCAGTGTCTTAAAATGTGCATCTCCGTGCCCAGAATTTCCTGCTATACTCTAGCCACATGATATTTGAGACCACTTAGGAATACAGATCCTAAATTATTGGGGGCATTAGTCATAGGAAATATATTTCCTAGATAAAGGTAGTAATTTCATTTTTGTCACATGTATTTGACATTTTGACTGTCATCGTCTATGTTTTCCTAAAAGATAGACTCATCTCTACAGCCAGTAAGCTTCCAGCCTTAGTGCATTCATTTACATTTTAGTATCAATATTGCAGCTATGTTATAAAGTTTATAAGTCATAGCTTTTTAGTGCAGACATATAGAACTAAGAACAGTATCGTAATTGTGCGAAGGGGCCGTTAAGTAGGCTCACTACAGTGAAATGCCTATGCATGAGCCTCAGTTAAACTCTGCGGGGCAAGGGAAGTATCCTCTGCTGCTAGGCCAAGGTTCTTGATGCTTTATTCCATTTGCATTGGCTTATGTGACTCAGGTGACATGACTGCTTCCAGTGGGTGTGTATGAAATGTACATTTCTGTAAATAGCAGTTATGTGACTACATTGCAAATACACTGAATTCTGGCCCTTTTTA
Source organism: Papio anubis (assembly GCF_008728515.1). Taxonomy (NCBI): domain Eukaryota; kingdom Metazoa; phylum Chordata; class Mammalia; order Primates; family Cercopithecidae; genus Papio; species Papio anubis. The sequence goes on from NC_044978.1 coordinate 854,574, forward strand.
CAATGAGGAAAAGGTGAATGAGCAACAGTCTGTTCACCATTGATTTATAAGGAGTGATTTCCTACATCTGTACTCCCAACTCCAGTGGATTTAATTTACCAAATTTCCTGGAAATCATATACATTGACCTTGAAAGGACATACTTTTTCTTTCTTACTTTCCTGAAATGGAGAACAATCACTCACCCCCATCCCTTTGAATTTAATGCACATTCACCTAAGGCAGCCTACGGGTTGCTTGCCAAAGAGTTGGAAAGATTGAGGTGTCTTTACTCAGCATCATTCTCTGGGAAAACAGAATTCTAGTATTTTTGCCTCTAGAGTTTGTACACTAGACAATGAAATGCAAAAGCTGAATGAAGATAAATGCTCTATTTGTACTGAAGCTATGTGAAAATGTAAAGTTTTTAATCACTGAAAAGGCCTACCATGTCATCTCCTTCTTTTCCTTGCAAACACAGGGTTACTCCCCCTGGTATAATCTTTATACCCCAGACCAGACTTAAATGATGCCAGATGTTGGCTGTCCAGCAGTATTTTGCTTATTTCTCAGCTGGAAAATCAGTTTTCTCTTTTTCCATTTTATGAAAACTCCCCATTTATTTCTAAAACAAAGAGTGAAACCAAACTTAACAAATTATTACCTTCAGCAAATCATGAATTAATGTGAACTCTGCTCTGCACCAATTATTAGAGGTATTTGTTCATGAGCACTCAGGCCAGTGCACTACACTGCACTCAGTTTTCCCCAACCTGGTCATGTAAAAGCTTCAAGAATGTCAAAAACCTCAAAATATTAAAATATTTTATATAAAAACCATTATGTATATGCTTTAGTCATATAGATTTTATTTTGTGTAAATCAAACTGGCGAAATGTGTGGTCTGAATATTTCCACATCTAATAGCTGTTCCTGAAGGGCGAGCCCTGCAACCAGTACTCCTCCTTTATCTGTCCGTAAGAAGGCGCTTAGCTGGGCACAGGAGCCCTGGAACAAAGCAGGGAGTCTTCACAAACAGTCAGTTGGACCCCAGATTTAGGGAAGTATCAGTCATCAATACGACTGTGAATCTAATTAAGTATTTATTTGGAAAATACACACTTTCTACCTTGAGGACCCAGCATACATCCTTGCAGGAACCGAGCAAATGACAGTATAATTTTTCAGGAAACAGACTAAGGTTGTGTTTAAGAGCATGAGTTTTAGGGGAAATTAGAAATGCCCAAGAGTCTCAAGGAAGTACATGAGGGAGATCTGGTTTAAACCGGGAGAGATTTTGAATACTGTGAGGTAAACATAGCAGTGGTTAACTGGACGTTGGCTACATGTATTTGCTAGGTCTGCCATAACAAAATACTACAGACTGAATGGCTTAAGTCGCAGGTATTTATTTCCTCAGTTTGGAATCTAGAAGGCCAAGACGGAGTTGCTGGTAGGTTTGGTTTCTCCCCAGGCCTCTCTCCTTCATGTGCAGGTGCTGCGCCCTCCCTCTGTGTATCTTTCTCTGTATTCCCAATACGCCCTTTTCGTATTGAACCAGGGCCCACCCTGAAGGCCTCAGTTTTAACATAATCACCTCTTTAAAGACCCCATCTCTAAGCACAGTCCCATTCTGAGTCAGTAGGAGTTAGGACTTCAACATACGAATTTTCAGAGAGCACAATTAAACCTATGGCAAGGACCACAGACGTGGAAGAAGATCAGACGTCCCAGTAGATGCCAGCACAGGTAGGGATAACTGTGGAGAGACAGATGCCTCCTCTGACCAGATGTGCTTTGTACGTCTCAGGTACCAGCGAAGAAACCCTCGCTCTGGTACCGGCAGGAGAAACCCTCAGCTGACTAAGGTTGCTCCGAATTCACCGACTGGCTTCTGGCACCTGAAAACACAGCCATGAAGTACAGTTATAAGAAAATGAAAAGGTAGCTGTTCTCTGCTCTCCATCTACAATCTGAGGTTATGCTTGCTACACAGAGACTGTCTACAGTGCTTGACTGGGTCAGGGCACCGGGCTGCAAATCACTGCAAGAGATTTAGGCTAAGTGAGGAAAAGCTATTTATTGAACGCTTCAGGAACTTCGCAGAATGAATGGAAGACTGCCCAGAGCAGGTGTAAGAACGACAGGAATCCAGAAGCTGCAGAAAGACTAGAAGCAGGGATCAGGAAGGAAACCGGCCCGGACAGGAGGCTGAGCGCCTAAGGCAGTGAGTGCCACCAGCGGAATGGTGAACTTGTGGCCGTTCTGTCAATTCTTGCATCGCTTGCTCTAGATGTGAAGGCATGCGCTTATTTCCTGAGGGATTCTGGAACAAGGAGAGGAAGGTCTTGGTCCTTGACTTTGTATGCAAGGCGGTGCTTTCAAGTTTTCCTCCATTTTCTCTATACGCAATGGGGCGACCATCATTGCTCAATGAGACAGAGAGGCACCATTGAAAAGAAAGAGCAGGACCTGGGAAAACACCATGGGCAACACCTGTTGCTCTGGACAGAAAAAGCCCCTAGTCGGGCAGGTGTTGCCGCTTTTCTCATAATCATTGTATGCATAGTCCAAATGAATAGTGCAGACTGAAAATGTCCTAGGCAAGGAGGGGAAGGAAACACTGGTGGAGCCTGGAATAACTGGATAGAGGTTAACAGAGGATGTCAGGAGTGGGGGGACCGTGAAGGATGGTAGGAGCTGAGTAACTGGAAAATGAGGTGGGCATGATCCAGGGAGATGGGGAGTGTGGGCGTGTGGAGACGGGCAGGGGACGGGTCTGCAGAGTGGAGGTGGGCGCTGGAAGGGGCTGCGGGCTCCTCATCCGGCACGGTGACAAATCAGCTGGGAGCCCTCCACGGGGAGCTGCCTTTGGAAACCCGCGTGTTCCGCAGGGAGAGTTTTGATTTATTGGTTTAAGGGAAGCCAGTGCAGACTCCTGAGCATCCATGTCCCCGTGGCCCAACATCCCGTTCGTTTGAAGTTTAAGGTCAGAACTGCAGAGGCTGCTCAGAGCCCTGAGAACCTCGAATGTCATTAGTTTTCCTTTTAGCTACTGTTAAGAGGCTCCCTTGTACCTAGTATTTCTTTGTCTTTGGAAATCTTATTTATTATTCCCTTTGTTTCCTATTTTCCTTCCAATTTAAACAAAAATAAAAAATCTATTTTTCCCCACATTTAAAATGATTTGAAAAAAATGTTTTGTTCCATTATATCGTGGAAAACAAACTCATTTTGATTTTTTCCTAATGCAAACTAGTTTTAATTCAGAGTTGGAAAATATCTTTGCTACCAAACAGAGTCAGTAGCAGCATGAGCAAGTTACCCGCAACACCTTTGGTTGCCCTAAGGTTTGAACAAACAGTAATTTGTGAATCCACCTTGGATGTAAGTGTATTTAAGTACAACTTCCTTATTTCAGCTTTAAAATAAGCATTTATTTTCTCACCTGCCTTACTTTACGAAACAGTTTTTTACAGCTTATCTTTCTTTAAAATCTTTGATATATTTGGCTGATTTTGTTCTAGGTGAGGATCAATATGGATCTATGAACTTTTAAAAAAGGGAGAGAGATGGGGACTTAAAACAACAAAAACATCACTCTTCAGTGGCTGCCACAACTCCTGCCTCTGCTTCCCCATCCACTGCCAGGGACAGGAAACCTCAGTGCAGTACTGACTGAGGCGCTGGGCAGGTGTGAAAGGCACAGTGGGAACGCTGGGACAGATGGCGTGGGGAAGGACTGGAATGAACCGTGCCTCCAGTGAAGAGAGCACTGCTGCACACCTGCCCCTCTGCAGTGTGACGTTGCTGTTGTGATGTTGCTGTTCCTACAACCAGGAGGTGTGAGGCATGTTCTTCAGCTCCTTGATACTAGGCAGACCTTTTGATATGCTGAGACCAGTAGCATGTGGTGGAAGGGCCATGTGGAGAAGAGTAAGGTGCCTCAAACAACCGACAGCACAGACTGCCAGAGGAGCGAGTGAAGCCTGCCCGGACCCTCTACTTACTGCAAGCCATCAGGTCACTGCAGCTGCACGTGTGAACCCAAGTTAGACCAGCAGGACTGCCCGGATTGCCAGTGCATACAATTATGGGAAAGAACCAATGGTTGCTGTTTTATGCCACAATTTTGGAGGACTTCATCACAAGAAAAATAAATAAGTGACACAGGTGTTCAAGGCTGCAGTGAGCTATGATTGCACCACGGCTTTCCAACCTGGGTGACAGAGTAAGAGACCCTGTCTCAAAAAAATAAAATAAATAACTGACATATGCTTATTTTTTAAATGATTTTCTTTTGACTTAATTCTTCTGTTCAGCTTGCTTATGTGGATAATATCAAAATGAATCACTTTGATTTTCTACTATGGATTATAGTTAAGAGCTTGTCAAAGATAGACCAGATGCCTCTCCAAACAGCAGCATCTATGCAGGTCGTGGTACCTACATGGGCAATTGAGATCCATTGTCTGCTCCCAGGTTTTCTATGTCAGGTTACAGGACTGATTCACGACATTCAATCTCACAAAACATTAACGTTCTATTTGGAATGGTCCATTTCTTTAAAATTAAAGTAATACTGCAGTGTAGGTAAGATTTTTCATCTCTGTTCAGCAGAAAACCCTGACCTATGTTGGTAACCTAAGTGAAAAGTGAAAATATTTTGAGATATAAATGATAATTTGGATGGTGTTATACTACCCCTGGATCCTGTTGCCTCTTATCAGTGATGAACAATGGAACCTGACAGTGCATCCCAGCAGACAGGACCTCTCCTACACTGCACAGTGTCAGCGGTGCAATGAGAGGCTCCAGGCCAGGTGCAGTGGCTCACACCTGTAATCTCAGCAGTTTGGGAGGCTGAGGTGGGTAGATCTCTTTAGGCCACAAGTTTGAGACTGGCATGGCCAACATGGTGAAACCCCGTCTCTACTAAAAATACAAAAAGTAGCCCAGTGTAGTGGCACAAGACTGTAGTCCTAGTGGCTCAGGAAGCTGAGGCACAAGAATCGCTTGAACCCAGAAGGCAGAATTTACAGTGAGCCGAGATCATGCCACTGCACTCCAGCCTGGGCAACAGAGTAAGACTCCATTTAAAAAAAAAAAAAGACTCTAGTGCTGGTATTCTAATTTCTAAGACTCCGTATGGAAATACGTGTTTAGAGACACCAACATTATGCCACGCTGACATCACTGCATTGTGATGCGTTTTTCCTGACTGCACACTTGATGGAGACTTGAGGAAACTCGCTGGCAGCACATTTATCAACATACATATTTTTCCTTAGGTTAGTGCTTTACCGATCTTACCCCCAAATTGTGGCGAATCACTCTATCCCTACTGTGTCTCCAGTGAAATGCAGAAATCCCTCAGCCATTTTTGTATCTTTGGCACATCTTTAAAGTTGATATAATTATTTACATTCTTTCTGATTGCATGAAAACCAAGGCCTTATTTGTTATATTAAGAGTTCAAGTTCCTTAATAGTAATACTTTGGCACATCATCTTCTTATAAAAATATAGCTACAATATCATTTTAAAAGAGATGTGACTTAGAAAGATTCTGCTCTACTGATTTTATAGCTCTCTGGTGCAATACATAATTACTGGGTAGCTTCACTCCGGTGGGAAAATGGTGCTTCAAATACTACATTAAGTATTTTTCCTCACAATGAATGCCTTGTTTACTTTTGCAAATTTTCAGATTTATATACTTCTCCCTCTTCTATTCCGATCAATAAGGCCCTTCCAGCAACTCTCCTCCCACTCCCTTTACCAAAACAAACACAAATAAATAAAATAATCAGTCAAAAGGAGGCAGGCCTGAGGGTACTTTGTCAATATTGTTATCACCTGGAGTATTAGTAAACTGCCTCAACGGTGTGTGAGATTTCTTTCAAACCTCATGTGGAGCTCATGTAACCAGTATGGAAAACAATGCCTTCTGATGACTTTTTCATCTTTGTGTTTTTAAGTGGGACATGTAATTATATCACAAAAATGAGAATGGAAACAAAATTAAAGTTTTATTACATCATATTTTCATCATTCTAGTCATAATATTTAATTTTCTATCCCCTATGGCATGCATAATAACTAAGGAAATATGCCCCATTTAAAGGATTGAAGCCAGTATTATCCATCATTTGAGGGGAATTTCCAGCCAAAATGTTTGATTGGCACTTGTGAGGACAGTGACCCTGCAACTGGGTCACTAGTTAATTCCTCTGGATACTTGTTTGGGTCAAAATGAGCTCAAGTGAGTACCAGGCACAAAGCCTTCGCTTTCTGTCTCAACCCAACAATGACCTGTCCAGAAGATGTGATTTGCCATCAGCCCGTCCCCAAGTATCCCACCTATTCACTGAGCCAGCAGGTCATCTCCTGTTCAGCAGTTCAAAATCACCTCCAATTCAGCTGACACACATGAAGTCCATCAATGTCCATTAGCCCAGGACAAGCGTGTCGGTCACAGCAGCTGTCAGTCTAGGCCAAAGAGGTCCTGTCAGGGCCATTGTTATTTTTGTCCTGAAGTTAGTTATGAAAGTTACAGTCATGGCAGGTTTTAATTCTTTGTGTCAACAAAGACAATGGACAGTCACTCAAACTCAATAACTCTGTATTTTAAAAGCTGTAAGAAAAGCACATGTGATAAGCTTATCAATATTTCTGATGTATTATTCAGCTACTTTGGTCCTTGTGTATCTTTGACTAGGGGTCAGCTTTTAGATTAGGTGGATTAGATTGACTAGGGTTTTTGAAAATTGTTACTTATATTTAGATATCTCTACACTGGACACACAGTTGTTTGGAGAAATGAGTCTGATACCCATGATGAAAGCAGAAACGGGGCGTAACATTTTTGTTCTGTTTCTTTGATCTTTTTATGAACAAGAATGTTACACTGTCTCTATTTTTTTTGGAGATAAATGGGTGGATGAAAATAACACCAGCATGTATTGCTAACACTCATTTGTAATAATCACATATAATGCCTGGTTGATTACTTTTTAAACGTCTTTGCATATTATAAGCCCCTAATGAGCCTGTGGCCCATGTGGATGCAGAGGCCCATTCAGTGTGTCGTTATGCCTCCAATAATAAAACTAACATGAGTAGTAATGAGAGGAATACATAGATAACTCCCATCCATTGAGTTCTTACGTTGCTCTCGGCATAATGCTAAACACTTGCCATATGTATCTTATTCAACCCTTAAAATCAGTCCATGAGGCAGCAATTATTTGTGTTTTTACAGACAGTGGAATAGAAGTGTATATGCTTACGCTCATATTTTGCTAAAAGAAAAGGTTTTCTCCTTTTTTTAAGTGCATTTGCAAGGCAGCTCTTTGAAACAAGGCACATGCATTCTATTTTTTCTGTTATTAGTAGCAGCAGCAACGGCTGCAACAGCAGTAGCACTAGTAGCAGTTTGCTGTTTATAATCTCCCTTCTCAATTCAACTGTTTGCATTTTGAGTCTTCTTGCTCATATTTGTGTTGTTAACACTCATGGGCATCTCTCAGGTGTCAGCAATACAATGTCGAGGGATAAGTGGGGAGAATTGTTGTGATCTTGCACCTTGTCCCTAGAGGATCGCTTCTCTGTAAGAGGGATGTCTAATTCAGGACTCCCCAAATGAGAAATCAGTATGTGTGGAAATACTATAAAGAGGTTTCACTGTAGCGTACGTTGTAATAATTTACAACATTTGCTCCGATGCATACCCTACATGGTAGGGCAATTACACAGGTAATAAACCTCGTATCTGAAAACACAGAGCACATAATACCCAGCCTTTTCATGCACACTTGATTTCTCCTGATTTATTAATAACTTTCTCATATTTAAGTGATTTTCCTTATTACGCATTGCTTTGTATCTCACTGTGGCATGGCCTTAGCTCAACAGTTGCTGAAATTCTCCCACAAGACTTATTAACTCGACATTTGCTTAGAAGACATGTTCTGCCTTGTGGCTAATGATATAGTTGCACAGTAAGAAAGAAGGATGAAAGCAGAAACACACGACAGGACATTGAGAAGCGGATAAACAACAAATAAAAATGTAGGGAAACAAAAACCAATTCATTCTCTCTTGTTTTGCAAAGAGTTTTAAGCATATCATGACATTTTGAAAGTAGAAAACATCCCTACAAAGCTGTATCAAACACCATCCTAATCCCAACACCACAGTTCTTCAAGTGGCAGGTGATAAATTCTAACAGAACATTAACATTTGGTAAAATGGTACTTAAAATACAAATGATAAAGGAACCGAAGCCCCTGGCAGTCTCAGTTTATAAAGCGACTTGTTTACCTTTATAGTTTAATCACACGATAGTGTTATCACCAAAGAATGTAAGTTCTCATCTTCATTTCACATTCAGTCTGTTTTTAATGATTGTGTTTTTTCATAGAAGCTTCTTCACTGGGAGAAAGTAAAATGCCATAGAGACCAAATAACTGTGGCAATGGTCGCATATGACACTGAATAAATGCTAAATGCGGACTTGTTTTTGCTGCTAAATAATTTGATTTGTTCCTGTTTGTTCTATTTAATTACTGAGGCAGTGACATACCCAGATATGTTTTTCATAATTAACCTTATGGCAAAAGTGAAAGTGAATTTGTTTCTACAAGTGCTGATAAAAACAGATAGGACTTTTAAAGATTTGAGTAGTTTGAGTCCCAGTGGTTCATTAAACTCTCTTTGTGAATGGAATAAGTATTATTTATCATTCCCAAGCATCTAATACTTACAATTTGTTAACTCTCCTTACTTTAACTTACATATATTAATTCTAATTCCCAAGAGAACATTTTAGGAACAGATGCTATTATTCCCCTTCTTTGGGAGAAGAAACACAGGGCCAGAATAGTTCAGTGACTTGCCCAGAACCTCAATAAAATAAATATTATAACTTCAGATTTGAACCCAAGTCTTTCTACGGCTAAAGACCATTCTCTTTCCAATACATCATTCTACCTCCTGGTTTATGTAAATTGGAGCAACCAAGTCTGTTTCAACTTGTTTCTAATTTGTGAGTAAGCTCTTCAATATGTTCTAAAACAATTAGCCACTATCCATAAATAATCACAGTTGGAATAGATAATTAAACAAACAAAAAGTCTCATTTCTCTCATTGCAGGTGTGAACAAGGTCCATCAAATGTGTAACTTACTTCTCCAAACTCTACAGATATCTCACAATATCATGTGAGTTGTGCATGGCTGACTATTTCCATCTCAGAGTTTCCAGTACTTACTTCTGGTTACAAGAAAATGGCTGGTCATCCGAAAGCTCAAACTAGACAACTTCAATTTTTCATGTACTGGGATATAGTGTGTAATTAAAACTCTCCAGCCAAACTAAGCATAAATATAACAGACTAATATACACCAAAGAAACTTCCTCCTGGCACACCTCATAGAAACTCCATTGTCATTAAAAATCAGCACTGGACAAAATAAGTAATATTGCACATGTAACCATAAGTCTGTGTGCAGTTTAGACAACAGTTTCTCCTTGTGTCATTCAAATAGGTTTTTCATATGTAGTCAGTAAAGTTTACAGTAGTGTAGCTTTCAAGTGGGATGTTACTCTTTAAAGATTTCTCGACCGCAGAGTGGCTCACGCCTGTCATCCCAGCACTCGGAGGCCGAGGTGGGTGGATCACCTGAGATCAGGAGTTCGAGACCAGGCTGACCAACATGGTGAAACCCTGTCTCTACTAAAATACAAACATTTGCTGGGCGTAGTGCCGGGTGCCTGTAATCTCAGGTACTTGGGAGGCTGAGGCAGGAGAATCGCTTGAACCAGGAGGTGGAAGTTGCAGTGAGCCAAGGTCGCACCACTGCTCTCCAGTCTGGGCAACAAGAAAGAAACTCCATCAAAAAAGAAAAAAAAAGAAAAAGAAAGATTATTTCTGTTTCTGGATAGACAAAAAAATTGTAATGAAAAAATTCAATAAGAATTATTGCCCACAATTAGCAATTTTTTAGTGCCCAGTTTAATGACACTGTTCCTAGCCCCACCAAAATGAGAAGACATTTGTTATATAGAACGACATTACTGTCCCCTTCAAGGAAGAACAGGGCTGGCCGGTGGAGGGTGGTGACATTACAATTCATCGGGAAAAGTTTTCAATTAAATGATTGTTAAGGCTCTTTCCAAGTCCCAAATTCTACACTTTTATTATTTTAGGAGTAAAAGCCTATTTGTTTATCAAGAGACCTTAGGAAAACATTTGTCTAAGGTGTGCTATCACTGAGTGGGGCTAATGGGACGGACGGGAGAAATAAGCCCCTGGCCAGGAGGCTGGAGCTCCGTAGTCCTGCGTTAGCCAGGAATGGAGGATTAAGCTAGTTGGAATAATTTGAGTTCTTTGTTTCTCAATGCTTCATTTTAACTTGTAAAATGGGAGTTGGAAAACTGACTCCAGGGAACTGGCAAAAAAAAATAAAAGAATTGGTTGGCACAGGTGAGTGTATACGTGGATGGCAGTGTCGACGGCTAACAGATACTGTAACTGTGTCAGAGCACTCTGTGGCCGTCATGAAGCAAGCCTATCTGGATTGGAAGGCTGTCCACCCGAGACCCTGACCCCACTCTCACACTCACCATCCCAAGCAAGACTGTTGACTAGTTTGAGCTGTAGATGCCTCATGTGTAAATAAGGGTGTGGGAGAGATGCCTGCAGAGGTTATTCTCTTTTTGACCTCTGAAAACACTTGTGCTCTCTGACAGAAGAGTTGGAACTTAAGTTTCAAAGAGATGGAAGCAAAGTGACACCAAAAATATCCTAAAATTGAACCAGAATAATGGGAAGCCTCCAGAAACAAAGGTATGTTTTACTTTTCATTCTTCAACATATTTTCTCATCTTAAAGCTCTTTATAAAGTTGTCTTTTCTACTTCAGAGTGGGGAAGTAATCATCTTTTTCTTAGAAACTTTGTCAGCTGAGTTTTCATACACTTTCAAAATTGAGAGGATAGATGTTTTGAGTTTATATTTTAGTACTGATTGATACTTGGTTTGTTGAGTAAAGTGGTTGAGAAAAAAAGTTTTTTTTTTTTTAATAAGAAGGAGTTTAAAAGTGGCTTAGCATTTTAGAAAAGTGGTTGTCAGATACAGAAAACCAGACTCACATGTCTTAAACAGTGAATGGAGTTTACTGACTCACAAATGAGAAAGTCCAAGGACAGACTGATCTTTAGTCAAAGTGTGAGTGGATTTCTGTCCCCATTTTTGGGGGGATTTCTTTGTGTCTCCATCGATTGCCTGGCCTCTTTAGCGTCAAAATGCTTTCCTTGTGGTCATATGATTACTGTCAACTTCTTTTCCATACCCACTATAAGAAAGGTGACCACCGTCCTCCACTGTTGAACGGATGTCCTGGTTTTGCTTTCACTGGACCATCTGGAGAGGTCCAGATTGAACTAATCTGTAGCCACAGCAATGCCTGGTATTGGTTTAGGAGTGAGGTAGATGGAACAATGATGAAACAATCTTAATGACAAAACAGCATAATCAGAAAGCAGGGTATACCCTTGGATCTGAGTATGAAGCAAATCCCACCCAAACTTTCTAGTTACTACATTATGAAGTGGAGAATAGTGGAGAACGCTGGTTGGTAAGATTACCCCAGTAACCACTCCAGAGTTCCGCCACCACAGTCAATGTTATCAATAGAAGTCAGCTGGACTCCATGCCTTCATCAAATTATCATGGTAGAAAGAATTTAAAGACAACTAGTCTCACCTTCATACTTTACTAATGATTAAATTAAAGGTCCAAAGGTTTAGATAGTTTGACCAAGAGAAAGTAGCAGATCTGGAAGTGGCTCCACCTCACTGTCACTGGTGCAATCAGCTTTCTACTAGATGCCACTCATTTATTTATTCACTCATTATGCAGTGAGCATTGCTGTCTCCAGCATGCTCCTGAAAGGTGTCTGCCTTCAGAGCCCACTTCAAAGGCCACCTTCTCCAATGAGAATTTTTCAGTCTTTTAGTTAAAATTATCTCTCAATATTATGCACGATCGTAGCATTTGGTGCCTCTTTCAGTTCCCTTCTACTTCTTCTTATGAATGTTTTTCTCTATCTCTCCCACTGGAATGAGAGTTCCTTGAGCAAAAAGGCTGTGTCCTCTGCATCTGTCTATCCTTCTGAGAGCTGCCCACAATTTCAGACATGGTCTGCATATTAACATTTGAATACATGCGTAAATGAATATATAATTTTTGGCAATGTTTTGGCTCAGGAAATGGTGACTGGAGAATTTATTAGTGGTAGACAGTCTGTCTTTTTCTTGACCCACAGCATTATGTTAATGTCTCCTTCATAGCTGGAATTGAACCAGACTTGCTTTTGTTGACCCAGCATTTGGACTCAGGCAAATGCTGATGCGGATGAAGTTTGCCTTTGTTCCTTCTGCACCGTCCTTTCCAGCATCACTTTCTCCTGAAGGTCCCGTGTGCGTAGACAGCAGTGTCTCAGGTAACTTTCCCCAGCCCTAACGAGATGTAAATTACTCTGTTCTATTCCAACAGACTCTTCTAGGAATCATTTGAGATAAATATATTCTAACTTTACGTTCCTAACACTCTCAGAGGTATCTGATTTTTATAGGCGCTTTGGAGGTAGAAGCTTTAAGACATCTAAATTAAATTTTGAGTTTTAAATAGCATGATATGGTCACGGTGTGACCTTTAAACTCTAGATGGTCTTCTTTTTCCTTTCTCTACATAATTTTTGTTTCTACTTGCCCATCCATAAGGCCAGCCCAGCCTTTATCACGTGATGGTTCATCTCACAGTATCCCCTGGAATTACATCATAGTGGGGAAAGAGCGGGCATTGAGCGGACATAGCAAACTTTCCTACCAAGAAGTACACCTAATTGGACCTACTGGGACTCCAGTCTTCCTTGGAAAATGCAAAAGTGATGTTATATTTGTTATGAGAGAAGCTGAAATTACCTGCAACACAAGTGTCAGTGCCTCAGAGTCACAGCAGAGATGCCGCAGATGCTGTTATGCAGGACAGAATCTATGTTTATTCAAAGGCCACACATTTCTGGGGACTGAATCTGCCGAGAGAGAGATCTTGAAACATATTGAGATGGGTCCCTTCTGTCTGTCAATAGTACATTATGACCGATTTGGATAGGGGAGTAAATCTTCAATTGCAAATGAGATAGCTAAAACTTGTAGTTTATCTTTGCTGTCTTATTACCACATATCAATAAGAGTACCTTTCAAGTGAAATGAGAATGGTCTCCAAGAGCAATTTTCACCACACCATTAGAATTTGTGTATATGAAATAAGAGTAAATTATTTCATGGACAGTCCACTTGTAGGAAAAAATGACTGATTTTTTTAAACTCTACCCTTGCCTTAGATTATTTGTTACTTTCCTTTAGTTTATGCTGCATTTTTTTTTTTTTTCAGAAAAAAAAGTATGGATTGACTTCTTAATATGTCTCCAAACAGCACAGGCTTGGACATAACAATAAGACCAGGAAATACAAATGGACTGTTAAAAGGAGTATTTACAGTGGAAACACAATAAAAAGTGTGGACTCAAGCTGTGTTTATATTCCTATGTTTTCAGGACTTTTGACATTTATAACCCTTTTGGCTTTAAAATTCAATTTTCATACTTCATCTAAGTGATAAGGTGTATTTCTTTTGACAAGGTCTAAGAAAAATAATCTTTTCAGTTATTTTGAGTTATGAAAAAAATGGGTGAACCAATAACTAACATGATTGAACACAAGCATTTCAAATGTGGCATGTGGCTAAGCCTCCAGAGCAGTCCCTGCATTTAAAGGAATATATACAAAGAGGTGCACAAAATGCTTCTTCTAAGAGCCTTGCTGGCATTTACTGAAGTTTGATTCCAGGTTAAAAAAGACATTGTCATTGCTTGTGCTAGGTGTGACTTACTTCCAAACAAAACATTTAAGGACACATGATTCTTAAGAATAATAATTTGGACTTTGAAAAAATACGAAATCGTCGATACATTTTGTACATCCTTCACATTCGCACTTCAGATGACAGAGGATGCTTGAAACAGGATGGAATTCTCTTTGAACATATTCAGGAATATTCGTTCTATCTTACTCGTTTCCCTCCCGATACTTTGAATATGGAGAGCACCCTTTCTACCTAATCATTTTTTGGATGGAAATAGAAATAAGCCAATCTACATTTTTTGTTTTTGTTTTAAGACAAAGTCTCCCTCTGTCACCCAGCCTGGAGGGTAGTAGCATGATCTCTACTCACTACAATCTCCACCTCCCGGGCTCAAGCAATTTTCCTGCCTCAGCTTCCCAAGTAGCTGGATTACAGGCGAGCCCCACCACAGGCTACTGTTTGTGTTTTTTATAGAGATGAGGTCCCACCATGTTGCCCAGGCTAGTCTCGAACTTTGGTACTCAAGTGATCCGCCCACCTTGGCCTGCTGGAGTGCTGGGATTACAGGTGTGAGCCACTGTGCCTGGCCTCTACCCCATTTTTATTCTTCCTCTTCAAGCTCCATGTGGAGCAGACCCACATCTAGTGATATGGTAACAGTTTATTTATTTTTTGCTGCCAGAGATTTTATTTTTCAACAAAATAAAATTTTAAGAAAACAAAAACTTACCCATTTAGGTGTTAAAAGACTTTCTGTTTTAATAAGTCTGTGAAAAAAAAACTTTAAAAATGCCTCACAGTTATTCCTTCTCTTTCTCAAAAAGGGGATCTGATAGTCATAAAATTTTGTAATACCTCACGGTCATTTATCATGTCTTAATTAATGTAATCTGGCCGGGCACGGTGGCTCCCGCCTGTAATCCCAGCGCTTTGGGAGGCCGAGGCAGGCGGATCACGAGGTCAGGAGATGGAGACCATCCTGGCCGACACAGGGAAACCCCGTCTCTTCTAAAAACACAAAAATTAGCCGGGCGCGGTGGCGGCGCCTGTGGTCCCAGCTCCTCAGGAGGCTGAGGCAGGAGAATGGCGGGAACCCCGGGGGCGGAGCTTGCAGTGAGGCAAGATGGCGCCACTCACTCCAGCCTGGGTGACAGAGCAAGACCCCATCTCAAAAATAATAAAATAAAATAAAATAAAATAAAAAAGTAATCAACTAACATATAGCCATGTTTTGGGATCAGGTAAGTATATAAAGTTATTTTACACTACAGTATGAAACTGAATATTTTTTGTTCTATTTTGGTAGCCGTTGAATAATTTCAAACTATTTTCCTGGCTATCTGTGTAACCACCCAACAGGCTCACCTTGCCCACTGCCTAGACAGAGCCAACTTACCAAGACAGGGTGACTGCTATAGAGAAAGTTATTCATGCAGGGATAACTTTGGCTGTGCGGAAGACTGGAGCTTTACTAGTCCTCAAATCAGTCCCCCAGAGAATTCGGGATTGGAGTTTATAAGGATAATTTGGTGAGCAGCGGGCCTGTGAATCAGGAATTCTGATTGGACAGAGATGGAATCATAGGATGTCAAAGCTGCTCTCTTGGCTGACTCAGCTACTGGCACGGGGGGCGGGTCAGTTTAGGATCTAGGTGGGGCCAACTGATCCATCCAGTGCAGGGTCTGCAAAATACCTCAAGCACCGATCTTAGGTTTCACAACAATGATTTTATCCCCAGGAGCAATTTGGGGAGGTTTAGAATCTTGCAACCTCCCGTGCATGACCATAATTTCTACTCTTAGGACTAATTTGCCAGTCTCGCAAAGGCAGTCTAGTCCCCAGGCAGGAGGAGGGTTTGTTTTGGGAAAGGGCTGTTATCATCTTTGTTTAGAAGCTAAAGCATAAATGAAGTTCCTCCCACAGTTAGTTCGGCCTACACTCGGGAATGAATGAGGACAGCTTGGAGGCCAGAAGCAAGATGGAGTCAGTTAGCTCAGATCTTTTTTGCTGTCATAATTGGCTCAGTTATAATGTTTGCAAAGGTGGTTTCATGAGTGTTGTTTGTTTGTACCTTTTTATGTGATATTCTCTCTTGTCTCTCACTTTTAAGCTGTCATGTTTTTGTTTCTTTACATGTTGTTGTTCTAGTGGTCATTTATTCCTTCTAAAGCATCGTTTATAATTTTCATTGAGCTGGATAACAGAATAATTCAATCTCTTAAAAAAATCAGTCCTTTTAAAGTATGAATCCGATTGTGTTAACATTTCTACTCAAAACCTGCAGTAACTTCCCACTTCACACAGTGCAAAAGCTGTTCCCAAAGGAGGCTGGCCAGGGCCTCCGGGACCTCCTCCTCTCCCCGCCTGTAACCCCAATCCCTGTCATTTCTGTGTCCCTGGCTCTAGCTCTTTTTCAGCACACTCAAGCCTGCTGATCATTTGTTATCCCGGAACCCGCCATGCATACTCCTGTCTTAGAACTTTTGTAGGGCTACTTCCTCTTCCTAAAGGCTACCTCCTCTTCCTAAAATGCTCTTCTCCAGATATCCCCCTGCCTAACTTGTTTGCCCCCTTTTAGCCTTTGCTGAAATTTCACCTTCACAGTGATATCTAACCTGACCCATGCCCCTATTTGAAGTTGTCATGTGTGCACTCTCCACTACTTGCATGTCTGGTATTCTGCTCTATTTTATCCAAAGTATTGATCATCTTAGAACCTGCAATATGCTTCACTTATTTATTATGCTTTTTTTTTTTTCTTTTTCCCCTGCTAGGAGGCTAGGATATTGGTCTGTTTTATACACTGAAGTATCCCCCTAGCACTGGGGTGTCCAATCTGTTGGCTTCCCTGGGCCACACTGGAAGAAGAATTGCCTTGAGCCACACAAAAATACACTAACAATAGCTGATAAGCTTAAAAAACTCATTAAAAATACCATAATGTTTTTAAAAAGTTTACAAATTTGTGTTGGGCTGGTTCAAAGCAGTCCTGGGCTGCATGCAGCCTGTGGGCTGTAGGTTGGACAAGTTTGCCCTAGCAGATAAAATAGTGGAATAGCATGTAGTATACAGTAAACATCAGAAACATTTTTAAATGTAATGAATACATTTTCAACATGAGTTCATGGTTTTAAAAGTCAATAATATCTAAAATTGTTTGGGCTGTTCATGAATAATTTTTAAAATTTTTGTCAAAATGACTTTGTCATTTATTGTGACTGCTCAGATTCCTTCTGTGCTTCATCTGAATAGGGAGATTCTTTAAAAGTGCTTCAGTTTGAATTGGTAAGATTTGCAGATATCTGCTCTTTGAATAGAAAATATATCACTCTTTTTTTTTTAAAGCCAATTTTATCCAAATCTTTTTATTTATTTATTTATTATTATTATTATTATACTTTAAGTTCTAGGGTACATGTGCATAATGTGCAGGTTTGTTACATATGTATACTTGTGCCATGTTGCTGTGCTGCACCCATCAACTCGTCAGCACCCATCAACTCGTCATTTACATCAGGTATAACTCCCAGTGCAATCCCTCCCCCCTCCCCCCTCCCCATGATAGGCCCTGGTGTGTGATGTTCCCCTTCCCAAGTCCAAGTGATCTCATTGTTCAGTTCCACCTATGAGTGAGAACATGCGGTGTTTGGTTTTCTTTTCTTGTGATAGTTTGCTAAGAATGATGGTTTCCAGCTGCATCCATGTCCCTACAAAGGACACAAACTCATCCTTTTTTATGGCTGCATAGTATTCCATGGTGTATATGTGCCACATTTTCTTAATCCAGTCTGTCACTGATGGACATTTGGGTTGATTCCAAGTCTTTGCTATTGTGAATAGTGCTGCAATAAACATACATGTGCATGTGTCTTTATAGCAGCATGATTTATAATCCTTTGGGTATATCCCCAGTAATGGGATGGCTGGGTCATATGGTACATCTAGCTCTAGATCCTTGAGGAATCGCCATACTGTTTTCCATAATGGTTGAACTAGTTTACAATCCCACCAACAGTGTAAAAGTGTTCCTGTTTCTCCACATCCTCTCCAGCATCTGTTGTTTCCTGACTTTTTAATGATTGCCATTCTAACTGGTGTGAGATGGTATCTCATTGTGGTTTTGATTTGCATTTCTCTGATGGCCAGTGATGATGAGCATTTTTTCATGTGTCTGTTGGCTGTATGAATGTCTTCTTTTGAGAAATGTCTGTTCATATCCTTTGCCCACTTTTTGATGGGGTTGTTTGTTTTTTTCTTGTAAATTTGTTTGAGTTCTTTGTAGGTTCTGGACATTAGCCCTTTGTCAGATGAGTAGATTGCAAAAATTTTCTCCCATTCTGTAGGTTGCCTGTTCACTCTGATGGTAGTTTCTTTTGCTGTGCAGAAGCTCTTTAGTTTAATGAGATCCCATTTGTCAATTTTGGCTTTTGCTGCCATTGCTTTTGGTGTTTTAGACATGAAGTCCTTGCCCATGCCTATGTCCTGAATGGTACTACCTAGGTTTTCCTCTAGGGTTTTTATGGTATTAGGTCTAACATTTAAGTCTCTAATCCATCTTGAATTAATTTTCGTATAAGGAGTAAGCAAAGGATCCAGTTTCAGCTTTCTACTTATGGCTAGCCAATTTTCCCAGCACATTTATTAAATAGGGAATCCTTTCCCCATTTCTTGTTTCTCTGAGGTTTGTCAAAGATCAGATGGCTGTAGATGTGTGGTATTATTTCTGAGGACTCTGTTCTGTTCCATTGGTCTATATCTCTGTTTTGGTACCAGTACCATGCTGTTTTGGTTACTGTAGCCTTGTAGTATAGTTTGAAGTCAGGTAGCGTGATGCCTCCAGCTTTGTTCTTTTGACTTAGGATTGTCTTGGAGATGCGGGCTCTTTTTTGGTTCCATATGAGCTTTAAAGCAGTTTTTTCCAATTCTGTGAAGAAACTCATTGGTAGCTTGATGGGGATGGCACTGAATCTATAAATAACCTTGGGCAGTATGGCCATTTTCACGATATTGATTCTTCCTATCCATGAGCATGGTATGTTCTTCCATTTGTTTGTGTCCTCTTTTATTTCACTGAGCAGTGGTTTGTAGTTCTCCTTGAAGAGGTCCTTTACATCCCTTGGAAGTTGGATTCCTAGGTATTTTATTCTCTTTGAAGCAATTGTGAATGGAAGTTCATTCATGATTTGGCTCTCTGTTTGTCTGTTACTGGTGTATACGAATGCTTGTGATTTTTGCACATTAATTTTGTATCCTGAGACTTTGCTGAAGTTGCTTATCAGCTTAAGGAGATTTTGGGCTGAAACAATGGGGTTTTCTAAATATACAATCATGTCACCTGCAAAGAGGGACAATTTGACTTCTTCTTTTCCTAACTGAATACCCTTGATTTCTTTCTCTTGCCTGATTGCCCTAGCCAGAACTTCCAACACTATGTTGAATAGGAGTGGTGAGAGAGGGCATCCCTGTCTTGTGCCAGTTTTCAAAGGGAATTTTTCCAGTTTTTGCCCATTCAGTATGATATTGGCTGTGGGTTTGTCATAAATAACTCTTATTATTTTGAGATACGTTCCATCAATACTGAATTTATTGAGCGTTTTTAGCATGAAGGGTTGTTGAATTTTGTCAAAAGCCTTTTCTGCATCTATTGAGATAATCATGGGGTTCTTGTCTTTGGTTCTGTTTATATGCTGGATTATGTTTATTGATTTGCAAATGTTGAACCAGCCTTGCATCCCAGGGATGAAGCCCACTTGATCATGGTGGATAAGCTTTTTGATGTGCTGCTGGATCTGGTTTGCCAGTATTTTATTGAGGATTTTTGCATCGATGTTCATCAGGGATATTGGTCTAAAATTCTCTTTTTTTGTTGTGTCTCTGCCAGGCTTTGGTATCAGGATGATGTTGGCCTCATAAAATGAGTTAGGGAGGATTCCCTCTTTTTCTATTGATTGGAATAGTTTCAGAAGGAATGGTACCAGCTCCTCCTTGTACCTCTGGTAGAATTCAGCTGTGAATCCATCTGGTCCTGGACTTTTTTTGGTTGGTAGGCTATTAATTATTGCCTCAATTTCAGAGTCTGTTATTGGTCTATTCAGGGATTCAACTTCTTCCTGGTTTAGTTTTGGAAGAGTGTAAGTGTTCAGGAAATTATCCATTTCTTCTAGATTTTCTAGTTTATTTGCGTAGAGGTGTTTATAGTATTCTCTGATGGTAGTTTGTATTTCTGTGGGGTCGGTGGTGATATCCCCTTTATCATTTTTTATTGCATCTATTTGATTCTTCTCTCTTTTCTTCTTTATTAGTCTTGCTAGCGGTCTATCAATTTTGTTGATCTTTTCAAAAAACCAACTCCTGGATTCATTGATTTTTTGGAGGGTTTTTTTGTGTCTCTATCTCCTTCAGTTCTGCTCTGATCTTAGTTATTTCTTGCCTTCTGCTAGCTTTTGAATGTGTTTGCTCTTGCTTCTCTAGTTCTTTTAATTGTGATGTTAGAGTGTCAATTTTAGATCTTTCCTGCTTTCTCTGGTGGGCATTTAGTGCTATAAATTTCCCTCTACACACTGCTTTAAATGTGTCCCAGAGATTCTGGTATGTTGTATCTTTGTTCTCATTGATTTCAAAGAACATCTTTATTTCTGCCTTCATTTCGTTATGTACCCACTAGTCATTCAGGAGCAGGTTGTTCAGTTTCCATATAGTTGAGTGGTTTTGATTGAGTTTCTTAGTCCTGAGTTCTAGTTTGATTGCACTGTGGTCTGAGAGACAGTTTGTTATAATTTCTGTTCTTGTACATTTGCTGAGGAGTGCTTTACTTCCAATTATATGGTCAATTTTGGAGTAAGTACGATGTGGTGCTGAGAAGAATGTATATTCTGTTGATTTGGGGTGGAGAGTTCTATAGATGTCTATTAGGTCTGCTTGCTGCAGAGATGAGTTCAATTCCTGGATATCCTTGTTAACTTTCTGTCTCGTTGATCTGTCTAATGTTGACAGTGGAGTGTTGAAGTCTCCCATTATTATTGTATGGGAGTCTAAGTCTCTTTGTAAGTCTCTAAGGACTTGCTTTATGAATCTGGGTGCTCCTGTATTGGGTGCATATATATTTAGGATAGTTAGCTCTTCCTGTTGAATTGATCCTTTTACCATTATGTAATGGCCTTCTTTGTCTCTTTTGATCTTTGATGGTTTAAAGTCTGTTTTATCAGAGACTAGGATTGCAACCCCTGCTTTTTTTTATTCTCCATTTGCTTGGTAAATCTTCCTCCATCCCTTTATTTTGAGCCTATGTATGTCTCTGCATGTGAGATGGGTCTCCTGAATACAGCAGACTGATGGGTTTTGACTCTTTATCCAGTTTGCCAGTCTGTGTCTTTTAATTGGAGCATTTAGTCCATTTACATTTAAGGTTAGTATTGTTATGTGTGAACTTGATCCTGCCATTATGATATTAACTGGTTATTTTGCTCGTTAGTTGATGCAGTTTCTTCCTAGCCTAAATGGTCTTTACATTTTGGCATGTTTTTGCGATGGCTGGTACCAGTTGTTCCTTTCCATGTTTAGTGCTTCCTTCAGGGTCTCTTGTAAGGCAGGCCTAGTGGTGACAAAATCTCTAAGCATTTGCTTATCTGTAAAGGATTTTATTTCTCCTTCACTTATGAAACTTAGTTTGGCTGGATATGAAATTCTGGGTTTAAAATTCTTTTCTTTAAGAATGTTGAATATTGGCCCCCACTCTCTTCTGGCTTGTAGAGTTTCTGCTGAGAGATCTGCTGTTAGTCTGATGGGCTTCCCTTTGTGGGTAACCTGACCTTTCTCTCTGGCTGCCCTTAACAGTTTTTCCTTCATTTCAACTTTGGTGAATCTGGCAATTATGTGTCTTGGAGTTGCTCTTCTCGAGGAGTATCTTTGTGGCGTTCTCTGTATTTCCTGGATTTGAATGTTGGCCTGCCCTACTAGGTTGGGGAAGTTCTCCTGGATGATATCCTGAAGAGTGTTTTCCAACTTGGTTCCATTTTCCCCCTCACTTTCAGGCACCCCAATCAGACGGAGATTTGGTCTTTTTACATAATCCCATACTTCTTGCAGGCTTTGTTCATTTCTTTTTCTTCTTTTTTCTTTTGGTTTCTCTTCTCGCTTCATTTCATTCATTTGATCCTCAATCGCTGATACTCTTTCTTCCAGTTGATCGAGTCGGTTACTGAAGCTTGTGCATTTGTCACGTATTTCTCGTGTCATGGTTTTCATCTCTTTCATTTCGTTTATGACCTTCTCTGCATTAATTACTCTAGCCGTCAATTCTTCCACTTTTTTTTCAAGATTTTTAGTTTCTTTGCGCTGGGTACGTAATTCCTCCTTTAGCTCTGAGAAATTTGATGGACTGAAGCCTTCTTCTCTCATCTCGTCAAAGTCATTCTCCGTCCAGCTTTGATCCGTTGCTGGCGATGAGCTGCGCTCCTTTGCCGGGGGAGATGCGCTCTTGTTTTTTGAATTTCCAGCTTTTCTGCCCTGCTTTTTCCCCATCTTTGTGGTTTTATCTGCCTCTGGTCTTTGATGATGGTGATGTACTGATGGGGTTTTGGTGTAGGTGTCCTTCCTGTTTGATAGTTTTCCTTCTAACAGTCAGGACCCTCAGCTGTAGGTCTGTTGGAGATTGCTTGAGGTCCACTCCAGACCCTGTTTGCCTGGGTATCAGCAGCAGAGACTGCAGAAGATAGAATATTTCTGAACAGCAAGTGTACCTGTCTGATTCTTGCTTTGGAAGCTTCCTCTCAGGGGTGTACTCCACCCTGTGAGGTGTGGGGTGTCAGACTGCCCCTAGTGGGGGATGTCTCCCAGTTAGGCTACTCAGGGGTCAGGGACCCACTTGAGCAGGCAGTCTGTCCCTTCTCAGATCTCAACCTCTGTGTTGGGAGATCCACTGCTCTCTTCAAAGCTGTCAGACAGAGTCGTTTGCGTCTGCAGAGGTTTCTGCTGCTTTTGTTGTTGTTTACTGTGCCCTGTCCCCAGAGGTGGAGTCTACAGAGACAGGCAGGTTTCCTTGAGCTGCTGTGAGCTCCACCAGTTCGAGCTTCCCAGCGGCTTTGTTTACCTACTTAAGCCTCAGCAATGGCGGGCGCCCCTCCCCCAGCCTCGCTGCTGCCTTGCCGGTAGATCACAGACTGCTGTGCTAGCAATGAGGGAGGCTCCGTGGGTGTGGGACTCTCCCGGCCAGGTGTGGGATATAATCTCCTGGTGTGCCTGTTTGCTTAAAGCGCAGTATTGGGGTGGGAGTTACCTGATTTTCCAGGTGTTGTGTGTCTCAGTTCCCCTGGCTAGGAAAACGGATTCCCTTTCCCCTTGCGCTTCCCAGGTGAGGCGATGCCTCGCCCTGCTTCAGCTCTCGCTGGTCGGGCTGCAGCAGCTGACCAGCACCGATCGTCCGGCACTCCCTAGTGAGATGAACCCAGTACCTCAGTTGAAAATGCAGAAATCACCGGTCTTCTGTGTCGCTCGCGCTGGGAGTTGGAGACTGGAGCTGTTCCTATTCGGCCATCTTGCTCCGCCCCCTCTATCACTCTTAATAGAAAGTGAAGTTGTGTGATCCAAAACCACAGTCTCACTGTATTTTATTACTAAATTTTAGAAATACGAGAATAGAAGAATGTTTAATATGCATTTATTATTTACTGTCTTTATTGTTATTATTTGGTTACTATAGGAAAACAGTCAGATATTTTAGAAACAATTAAAATTTTAAAATCCTCCAAGGTCAACGTCTTATGGATTCCTCACTGAAATAACTCTCTTGTAATACTCAATAGATTTAACAGTTTGACTTAAGTTGGAGATAAATGAGACTTTTGGCAAATCACTGCCTCTTACATCTAATTAGCCTGAGCCTAGTCATATTGGCACATTCATTCCAAAAGACTGTAAAATGTAGTCTGTATCTCTGCAATAATGTACATAGGACTGAAAAAGGATTGATTTTGGAGTTACAACATAGGCATTTCAACCTGACTGGGCTTCTCATGCCTGTGTTTTCTGTGTTAGCAGTAAAACGTTTCCAACGCTCTGACTTCAGTGAGTGGGACTATCTGAAGATGTAGTCTGAGGTTTGCCTTAGAGCAGGAGGGATGAAGGAAGAAAGCAAGTGTTTAATTGATTTGCATTGAAATAATTTCATTTGGTCCCACTCTGACCCTAGTATGATAGAAACCTCGTTCTTGCCCTGTTTCCTATTTCTTTTAATTAATTATTTTATTCTATTCCAGCTTTTCAGTAATTCTTATCATCTACTCTGTACCCAACTTCGTTAACTTTTCTGTTTCAGCAATAACTGGATTTCTATTTATGGATCCCAAATTGAAGAGCACAGATCCTTAATGGCAGCTGTGATACCACCTGAGGCTGCTGTTCTGACTTTCTTGCTCTCTATTTATTGCCTTTAAAATGTGTCAGTCCATTTACATTGCCATAAAAAATCCCCGAGTCTGGGTAATTTATAAAGAAAAGAGGTTTAATTGGCCCATCGTTCTGCAGGTTGTACAAACACAGCACCAGTGGCTGCCTGGCTTCCGTCGAGGGCCTCAGGAAGCTTCTACCACAGAAGGTGCATAGGAGCCAGCATATCACAAGGCAAGAGTGAGGGCAAGAGAGAGAAGGTCGACGTGCCACAGACTTTTAAACAACCAGATGTCACATGATCTCAGAGCAGAACCCACTCATCACGAAGGCAACGGCATGAAGCCATTCATGAGGGATCCACCCCCATGGTGCAGACACTTCCCATCAGGCCCCGCCTCTAAGACTGGAGATGACATTTCAACCTGAGATTGGAGGGGACAAGTACTCAAACCATATCATTAACCCATCCCTCCCAAACAGAAATCGAGATTGGAGCAGGCAAATACTCAAACCATATAATTAACCTATTCCTCCCTAATAGATACCCAGGACCTTGGACTTGGTGTCTCGGCATCGAATTGCGAGCTTTCCTTTTGCCACTGCAAACAGATATTTCAGTTTTGCAACATCTTAAGATTTCTCTTTTGCCATTGCTATTACTAAAATAAACACACTTTTGCTTTGCTTCATTTAAGAAACTCCAGATTATTTTCTTACCAACTGGATATGTTTGGAATTTTGTTCCGGATTCCTCTGGTCAGGATTTTCCTGCTGTCACTTGGGTTCTGGGCTTATAACATCTTCCTGAACTATTGTTTTATAAAATAGTCTGTAAAAATAATAATTTCAGGATAAAAATAAGCTCATGTAATTCATACATAAGGAAAGATAACATTTTTATGCTGCTCATGAGAAAATAAACATATAGCAAAATTTAAATAAAATGTAAACAAATGCAACTATGAGTCAAAAGTAATGGTACTTGAAAGAATGTTCTGTGAAATGCAGTTGTTCTTCAGTCTCCATGGGAGATTGCTTCCAGGAGCCCTTGTGGATACCCAAATCCATGAATGCTCAGGTTCCTCAGTACTTTTAAATCATTGTCATGTACTCTATGCATAAATATTATTTTCAAAATGCTAACAGCAATTATTCCATATACTCATCATATTGAACTACTGGGTCATCAATGTATCAAGCACGTATCTGTGCCATATGTGCTTACAAATTTTCTTAGAAGTGGAATCAATAAGCATTGAACTCCCCATGATGCATGGTACTTGGTGTGCAGCTTAGGGTTCCTCTTGCCATAAGGGCCCAAAGCCTGCGGACAAGCTTATTATTATACCTCCTTATACTCTCATGCAGGATTCTTTCCAGCTGTGTTAGTTGCTCTTTGTATTATAGATTTCAGGCCATAATGCTTGCTTTTAATATTTCAACCCAAAATGTAGCATAGTGTCTTAGCACACAGAAGGACTGTAATGAGACACAATGGAAAGTATTGAGAGGTGACCTTCTGCCCACATGCTTCTGGCTCTTGATGCATGTGTTAGCCATGCAGAAATGTCAGGTAACTCTCCACCGGCCTCTTACTAAGAAAGAGACTTCTGAGCTTAAGAGTCCACCTTTGATTTTCTCTACCACTCTTTTGGATAAGACACTTGAACTACACATCTGGCTGAGTTTATTAAACTCCCTGACATCTCCAGTGCCAGCAGACCAGCTCTGTTTGCCCGGCCCGGTCAAGCAGCATCAGTTCTTCCTAAGAGAGTTGCTGTGAGCACGTCAAATATCTTTTAAGTCTCATCAGATAAATTTCTGCAGATGAAAAATATTATGATGTTGGTCTAGAGAATATGAAATTACAACACAGAAAAGTGTTCATATCACATTTGAAAACTGAATCAATTCGTGTTTCTTTGTTTGTTCATTTTTCTTTTCCTTTTTTTTTTTTTTTTTGAGACGGAATCTTGCTTTGTCACCCAGGCTGGAGTGCAGTGGCACGATCTCAACTCACTGCAAGCTCTGCCTCCGGGTTCAAGCGATTCTCCTGCCTCAGTCTCCCAAGTAGCTGGGACTACAGGCCCCCGCCAGCACGCCCGGCTAATTTTTTGTATTTTTAATACAGATGGGGTTTCACCGTGTTAGCCAGGATGATCTATAACTACTAGCCTCACGATCTGCCTTCCTCAGCCTCCCAAAGTGCTGGGATTACAGGCGTGAGCCACCACAGCCGGCCCAATTCATGTTTTTCAAGATGAACATTCTGGAAGTTCATGTTGCTTTGTTTCACCTGAAATGGATTGAACCGGAATAAGAAAGATGAAGCAATTTGGTTTTTAAGGGTTCAGGCTTACTTGGATTTGAAGTATTGCTCAGCGAGCACACCCATCTCTGTTTAACTGACGACCTGTCATGTACTGTGGGCCCCAATCTGCCCGACTGCAATAAACGGTGTGGAAGCGGGGCTGCCTGATGAGGGTGCCCTCCAGGTGAGGAAATGTTCTATCAGGCATATAGTCATTTTGTGCTTGACAGTGACTCCAGGGCTTCGTAATTATCCAAGCAAGTCTTGCCTGCAAGAGAAAATACAGTTCCTGTTGGAAAATATGGTTTCTGTCTACCAGGAAATAAATTCTGATCCTTGTTTTACACTGAAGTCATATTTACTGAATGTCCTTCTATTAGTCTGAAGTGGTTTGGACTTCGGTGGCATTTGGGTTTGTCCTACGCCCTGTCTGATGTGCATACAGGTCATCCCTTTCCTCCAGGCAGCGGTCTCCTGCCATTTTGTTAAGACAGTATTTTAGGTGATTTATTTTGGTCATGGTCTGAGACTTCAAGGCAGGGATTACCTGAGAGGCAACTAGCATTTAGTTTGCTTCTCATTTGTATTCTTCCTCAGGTAAAAGAATAAAACACTTTTGCTACAACAGACCAAAAGTCAGATCGCAAAACCTCATTTCTTTATGAGCTCACAAATTAGATGGCCACTGCTTTTCGGAGTGATCATTAATGTAATTAATTAGCATCCCTCCGATACTGTGGAGACCAAGTATCTTCACGTACGGCCATCTTTCAGACAAATGAAAAAGTCTCTTTCAAGATGCTTTCAGATTTTTTGTTTTGAAACATTTCTTAATTTTTCTTTTGTTTGGTTTGGTTTTGAGACGGAGTTTCGCTCTTGTTGCCCAAGCTGGAGTGCAGTGGCGCGATCTCAGCTCACCACAGCCTTGGCCTCCCAGGTTCAAGCAATTCTTCTGCCTCAGCCTCCCGAGTAGCTGGAATTGCATGCATGTGCCACCATGCCTGGCTAATTTTGTATTTTTAGTAGAGAATGGGTTTCTCCATGTTAGCCAGGCTGGTCTTGAACTCCCGACCTCAGGTGATCCCCTCGCCTCACCCTCTCAAAGTGCTGGGATTACAGGCGTGAGCCACCGTGCCCAGCCTCTTACATTTTTTAAGTTTTAAAAATTGTCAACCATATATGTCAGTTGTATTCAGCATTTGTAATATGGATTCATTTGAAAAGATTATATGTTAAAAATCAGAGGTGAAAATCTGTTTTTTCAATGATCCAGACAGATCTAAAGAGTGCGATGTTGTATCACATGGAGGCTTGTCCTTTTCATCAACTATTCTTTATCGTGTTCCCTTCTTTGTCATCTCAATATCAAGTCTCTTGAAGGCTGGCAAGATCCCACAGTAGATCAATCCATTATGTGGTGGGAGCTATGGGTGGTGGCCATTGAAGGCATAGAGGAATACGTTAACTAAGAAGGAAGCAGAGAAAGTTAACTAATGAATCATACATTGAATGAATAGTGAGATCCCATTGTATACTTATATTTTGACTTAGCATTTTCCTCCTTTGGAATCAGTTGCTTCCTCCTATAATTATTTGGCCATAATTCTAATTAGGAAACTGATACAAGAGGCAGTATCTTCTCTTCTTGCCATTCATTCTAATTTTCACTGTGGATATCTGGGCCATTCACTTAAAATCTAGAATTTTAGTTGAATATTAAGAAATATGATTGGAATGGATAATTTCACAGGACTCTACTTATGTTTTTAGTATTAATACAAATTTTTATGTTGGAGTCTCTGATTTATTCCAAGTATACAATATGTTCTTATGCTCTGCCCACAAGATGTACAAATAATAACTTAACGAAGTCTGGAGTTATCAAGCTTTATGTCCTAGGGCACCGTTAGTATTGCGTTAAGACATAGAATCAAACTTCATGTATTTCTTCTTTCTTCCTCCGCTTCTCGCTTCATCTCTTACTCTTTCTCTTGCATTTCTCCTTTCCATCTTCACAGTTGTTGTTCTCAACTAAGTTATCCTGTAATTCCCCAAATCATATTTTGTTACTGATGTTGATTTTGTTCAATTTAATGTTGTCTTCTCTGAACTTATATGCAAATTATATTGATATTATTGTGTCATTTTAATGGACCAAACTGTCTTTATTTTGTTTTTTAATAATTTTGGGGTAAAAGCTGGAATGTCAAATAAAGTACTTCTATATGTTACAATGCTTTTAGTGAATACTCAAGAAGATACAGCTTTTGCAATTGCTGAAAATAACATAATAAATATTAATTTGTATTACCAATGTTCTTAATATCTACGTACATTTACTTTTAAGTTTAATAAATTTTCTTAACTTTAAGATCATTCACTATTTTCCACTTGATAGGACATGTTTTGAATTTACACCATAGGGAGTGGTGGTGTGAGGGTAGAAATGATTATTGAGAAAAAGTGGAGGAAAAACACACCTTTATTCAGCAATTTGAAAAATAAACACTGGGTTGTTCATATGTCAACTTTTGTTTCATATAGAATTCTATTAGTCACCATTTATACAGCACTGAGGTCTCATAAGAGAAAATATTAAACTGCCATAAATTTGCTTTCTGTTTCCCATTATATCATCCTTAAAATATTGGGTCACTCAATTATTTATATAAAAAAGTCTATCTTTGGGCCAGGCACCGTGGCTCAAGCCCATAATCCCAGCACTTTGGGAGACCAAGGCGAGTGGATCACGAGGTGAGGAAATCGAGACCATCCTGGCTAACACAGAGAAACCTCGTCTCTACTAGAACTACAAAAAATTAGCCAGGTGTGGTGGCGGGCACCTGTAGTCCCAGCTACTTGGGAGGCTGAGGCAGGAGAATGGTGTGAACCTGGGAGGTGCAGCTTGCAGTGAGCTGAGATCCGGCCACTGCACTCCAGCCTGGGCAACAGAGCGAGACTCCATCTCAAAAAAAAAAAAAAAAAAGGGTCTATCTCTGACTGAATCAAAATGTTTCCATCCACTGTTAACACTTAATACTGCTGCTTTAAAACAATAAATGTCTTAGGAAAATAAAGGAAGAATAAAACATTTTTAAAAGGAGGAGGAGCAAAAGACTGCTTCCTAGTACTATAAATGCAATTTATGGAGACATAAAGAAAGACGTGATGAGAAATATGGTCTCAGGCCATCAATAATAGAGGTCTGGGAACCAGCAGGAGGCAGTAACTGGGGTAAGGTTCTTTTCCAGGCGCAGTGTAGCATCTTCCAGAGTGGCTCTTCAGATGTTCATTGGTTGACTTTTCCTGGCCTTCGTGACCATAGGTGGCAGGCATCGTTTTTTTCCTACTCAGTATCTCTTCCATTCTTCTGTGTCAAACAGAGTTCCGTTGTTTAGTTCCTGGGGCCTCAGGGAATGGCACCCTGTCCCTGGCCAGTGGAGTGGCACCCTGTCCCCGGTCTGTGGAGTGGCACCCTGTCCCCGGTCTGTGGAGTGGCACCCTGTCCCTGGCCAGTGGAGTGGCACCGTGTCCATGGCCCATAGAGTGGCACCCTGTCCCTGGCACCATGTGCCTGTCTCATGAACACATTATTTTTCATCAAAGCCAGTGTTTGTAGTTTCCATTCCTTTGATCAGTGGCTTGTATAGCGCTAGACACGTAACTTACTACGTCACTTCTGACGAGTTAAACTTGAGAAAAGATTTAAAGCAGACAAAAGCAGAGGCTGCTAGAAAAAAAGATTTTCTCAGGTGTAAGAAAAAGAACTGAAAGAGAGGGTCCCACCTCTGCTGTATCCGGATGTGATCATCTTGCCATCAGCCTGAAGACGAGATCAATAGAGGGAAAAAGACAGAGCCAGGAGAATTGTAGAAAAGTGAGCAACGTTCTCACAATGCCATGACAAGAGTTACCCTATCTCTGAACCTATGTTTTAGCTATTACGTGTCTATATTATGTAAGTTCATTTGAGTTTATTTTTCTATTATTTAGGTCAATATTTTCTATCTGATAAAACTTTTTTTAAAAAATGAAATAATGGCCAGGCTTGTCTGTGAAATTTTTGTTTAATAATTTCCAGTTTTGTATAAACATTGTTAGTTTTCATTACTTTAAATTGATTAAATAAAATAAAGCCGAGAACACATTTCTTTTTTTAAATTTTTTTAGCTCTTTTTTTGTTAAATTATACTTTATGTTCTAGGGTACATGTGCACAATGTGCTGGTTTGTTACATATGTATACATGTGCCATGTTGGTGTGCTGCACCCATTAACTTGTCATTTACATTAGGTATATCTCCTAATGCTATCCCTCCTCCCTCCCCCCACCCCACAACAGGCCCCAATGTGTGATGTTCCCCTTCCTGTGTCCAAGTGTTCTCATTGTTCAATTCCCACCTATGAGTGAGAACATATGGTGTTTGGTTTTCTGTCCCTGGCGATAGTTTGCTGAGAATGATGGTTTCCAGCTGCATCCATGTCCCTACAAAGGACATAAACTCATCCTTTTTTATGGCTGCATAGTATTCCATGGTGTATATGTGCCACATTTTCTTAATACAGTCTGTCATTGATGGACATTTGGATTGGTTCCAAGTCTTTGCTATTGTGAATAGTGCCACAATAAACATATGTGTGCATGTGTCTTTAGAGCAGCATGATTTATAATCCTTTGGGTATATACCCAGTAACGGGATGGCTGGGTCAAATGGTATTTCTAGTTCTAGATCCTTGAGGAATCGCCACACTGTCTTCCACAATGGTTGAACTAGTTTACAGTCCCACCAACAGTGTAAAGTGTTCCTATTTCTTCACATCCTCTCCAGCACCTGTTGTTTCCTGACTTTTTAATGATTGCCATTCTAACTGGTGTGAGATGGTATCTCATTGTGGTTTTGATTTGCATTTCTCTGATGACCAGTGATGATGAGCATTTTTTCATGTGTCTGTTGGCTGCATAAATGTCTTCTTTTGAGAAGTGTCTGTTCATATCCTTTGCCCACTTTTTGATGGGGTTGTTTTTTTCTTGTAAATTTGTTTGAGTTATTTGTAGGTTCTGGATATTAGCCCTTTGTCAGATGAGTAGATTGCAAAAATTTTCTCCCATTCTGTAGGTTGCCTGTTCACTCTGACAGCAGTTTCTTTTGCTGTGCAGAAGCTCTTTAGTTTAATTAGATCCCATTTGTTCATTTTGGTTTTTGTTGCCATTGCTTTTGGTGTTTTAGACATGAAGTCCTTGCCCATGCCTATGTCCTGAATGGTATTGCCTAGGTTTTCTTCTACGGTTTTATGGTTTTAGGTCTAACATTTAAGTCTCTAATTCATCTTGAATTAATTTTCGTATAAGGAGTAAGGAAGGGATCCAGTTTCAGCTTTCTACTTATGGCTAGCCAGTTTTCCCAGTACCATTTATTAAATAGGGAATCCTTTCCCCATTTCTTGTTTTTGTCAGGTTTGTCAAAGAACAGATGGTTGTAGATGTGTGGTATTATTTCTGAGGGCTCTGTTCTGTTCCATTAGTCTATATCTCTGTTTTGGCACCAGTACCATGCTGTTTTGGTTACTGCAGCCTTGTAGCATAGTTTGAAGTCAGGTAGCATGAAGCCTTCAGCTTTGTTCTTTTGACTTAGGATTGTCTTGGCAATGTGGGCTCTTTTTTGCTTCCATATGAACTTTAAGGTAGGTTTTTCCAACTCTGTGAAGAAAATCATTGGTAGCTTAATGGGTATGGCATTGAATCTATAAATTATGTTGGGCAGTATGGCCATTTTCATGATATTGATTCTTCCTATCCATGAGCATGGAATGTTCTTCCATTTGTTTGTGTCCTCTTTTATTTCATTGAGCAGTGGTTTGCAGTTCTCCTTGAAGAGGTCCTTCACATCCCTAGTAAGTTGGATTCCTAGGTATTTTATTCTCTTTGAAGCAATTGTGAATGGGAGTTCATTCATGATTTGGCTCTCTGTCTGTTATTGGTGTATAAGAATAACTGTGATTTTTGCACATTGATTTTGTATCCTGAGACTTTGCTGAAGTTACTTATCAGCTTGAGGAGATTTTGGGCTGAGACGATGGGGTTTTCTAAATAGACAATCATGTCATCTGCAAACAGGGACAATTTGACTTCTTCATTTCCTAATTGAATACCCTTTATTTCTTTCTCTTGCTTGATTGCCCTAGCCAGAACTTCCAACACTATGTTGAATAGGAGTGGTGAGAGAGGGCATCCCTGTCTTGTGCCAGTTTTTAAGGGGAATGCTTCCAGTTTTTGCCCACTCAGTATGATATTGGCTGTGGGTTTGTCATAAATAACTCTTATTATTTTGAGATACGTTCCATCAATACCTAATTTATTGAGAGTTTTTAGCATGAAGGGCTGTTGAATTTTGTCAAAGGCCTTTTCTGCATCTATTGAGATAATCATGTGGTTTTTGTCTTTGGTTGAGGTTGGCAGACCTCCTATCTTCTTCCGCTTTAATCCATCACTTGCACCAACCATGCTAGAGTGATTTGCACCAATCTCATCATGGTGCTCCAACTTAAAGCTGTCCAACTGTGTTTCACCATGTAAATGTGGCAGAAAGCTCCTTAGTACCGCTCTTAAACCATGACCTATCTAGCATGATCTCCTCTATGAGTTCAGTTGCTTTACTTGAGGCATTCAAAGCCTTATTGTGCCAAATACAGTCAGGGTACACAACCTACCAAATACTATCAGATTTCTTACTTCCCTAAAATCCAGTCACATAGACTACTTGCAGTCAGTCTATAGAAAAGCTCAGAATAATAAGGCAGCAATCAGTTATTCTAAAGATATAGTTATTAATAACTTTAGATATACTAAGACAAATCTGTGTGTCTGATATCTAAACATGTCTTACAATACTAAAGTTCAACTTTTCATACAAGGTTGTGTTGCTTTCATTCCTTTGAACTTTTAGAACTGGTGTCTTGATAACATTCCATAATAAATTGAATAAGAATAAAGCTTCATGTTTTTTCAAAGTAAACTCCACACTGTAACTACATAATCTGAATATGTTTAGCAGATTTCATAATAATAACTATTGCTTATTTATTGCTTATTATGGGCTTGGCACCTAACATAAACAAACATGCACCTGAAATAACGTGTGCCGAGGAGCTAAAACTCACCAGAAGAAAATATTAGACAACCAACTATGTTGGTTGATCACTGTCTTTACCACCATTTGGAACTGTCGTAACTGACTGAGCAGCAGCACCAGATTACTTTGTTTCTCAAAGTAATGCAAAATTTTATGCTTCCCTAAAACGTTATTATATTTTACGATGCAATTTGCCTAATGTCGAATTTGGATAATTCTAGAGTATGTAACCTGTAAAGTTTTGAAGGTGGTTATTTCTTCTGAGTCACACAAAGACCCTTTAGCTTTATTGCCTTTCACGCCCCTGTATATTTTCTTCCGGCATCATCCCAGTTAGAGTTGAGTGGGTATTAGAAGACTCTCTTTCATCGTGAAATTGTCTTTATATGTTGTTGTTTTTCTTATCCTTGGATCCAAGTAAAATCCATTTCTTATAGCAGCAAGGAACAAGTCAGCAATAGCTTTATTGTAACTCCTTGAAGGTGTCAGAGAGAGTTTTCGAGCAGGAGTGATGCAGACATCATTTCAGAGGGAATGAGCAGCTGGATGCTTTCCAGCAGGAGTGAGGCAGACGTCATTCCGGAGGGAATGGTCAACTTGATGCACAGTTACACAACGAAGGATGGGTGGAGTGGTCACCTGCAGATGGTGACAGTTCTTGCTGTGGGCTTCAGCTGTCACTCTGAGATCACTCATGTAAACTTGGTGACATATACACGCACCTTACATTCTGTGCGCAGCTGTTTGTGTTTTCCCTTTCTATTCCATGTCACAACGTATAAAGCAGCCACAAGATCGGTCTGGCAGAGGCAGTTCGTCTGAATTCAGGAGGAGTACAGGGAACAGGCAGAGCTCTGACATGCAGCCTGAACAGATGGATTCAAGGTCATAAGTCACAGGTGGCCAGAAACCAAAGACAGAAGACTGGTATCCAGAGATTTATTCTGGGATCAATGGTAACTGCATGATTCTGAATCAGTGAAATTTGGGGATTTCTGAAGCAATTTGTCTTCTTGGAAAGTATAAAATGAGCAGATTATCTCTGCCTGAATTAAAGGGCTGTCTGGATTTGAAAGGATTCTGACCAACAAATACAGTCAGTCTGTCCTCTGCAGATTCCTCAGAAAGCTAACAGATAATACCAGGAGTATTACCTGAGTAACTTTGGGGGGATCCTGGTTTAAATAAGGTTAACAAGAATCTTTCCTATAATGATTTTCAGATCTTATAATACATTTCTAAAAACATATCAGATCATGGAAGCTTTCAAAACTAAATATCTGGTGGAACTAGTGCTCTGCAGAAAAGTTTTTGAGGAAAGGACACCCTATTCAATAAATGGTGCTGGGATAACTGGCTGGCCACACGCAGAAGAATGAAGCTGAATCCTTGTCACTCACCTTATACAAAAAATAACTCAAGAGGGATCAAAGACTTACATTTAAGACCAGAAACCATAAAAATTCTAGAAGATAACTTTGGAAAGACTCTCTAGACATTAGCCTACACAAAGAATTCAAGATTAAGACCCCAAAAGCAAATGCAACAAAAGCAAAAATAAACTAATGGGACCTGATTAAACTAAAAAGCTTCTGCACAGCAAAAGAAATAATCAGCAGAGTAAACAGACAACCCAGAGTGGGAGAAAATCATCTGACAAAGGACTAGTTTTAAGAATCTATAAGGAACTCGAACAAATCAGAAAAAAAAACCCAAAAAACAAAAAACAAATAATTCCATCAAACAGAGGCAAAGGACATGAATAGATAATTCTCAAAAGATATACAAGCAGCCAACAAACATATAAAAAAACGCTCAACATCACTAATTACCAAGGAAATGCAAAGTAAAACCACAATGAGATACCACCTTACTCCTGTAGAATGGCTATAATTAATAAGTCAAAAAATAATAGATGTTGGCATGGATGTGGTGAAAAGGGAACACTTTACACTGCTGGTGGGAATGTAAACTAGTACAACCACTATGGAATACAGTACAAAGATTCCTTAAAGGACTAAACATAGAACTACCATTCAATCCAGCAATCCCCCTACTGGATATCTACCCAGAGGAAAAGAGGTCAGTAAATTAAAAAACTGCCTGCATGTTTACAGCAGTATAGTTTCCAATTACAAAGACATGGAACTGGCTTCAGTGCCCATCAACCAACGAGTGGAAAAAGAAAATGTGGTATATATACACCATGGAATTCTATTCAGCCATAAAAAGGAATGAACTAGTGTCTTTTGCAGCAACTTGGATGGAGCTAGAGGCCATTATTCTAAGTGAAGTAACACAGGAGTGGAAAACCAAGTATCATACGTTCTCATTTATAAGTGGGAGCTAAAGCTATAAGATTGCAAAGGGATGAGAGTAACATAATGGACTTGAGACCACAGGGGGAAGGTTGGAAGGGAGGTGGTGGATAAAAGACTGTGCACATTGAGTACAGTGTACACTGCTCAGGTGATGGGTGCACCAAAATCTTAGAAATCACCACTTAAGAACTTATCCACGTAACCAAAAACCACCTCTACCCCAAAAACAATGGAAAGAAAAAGAAAAAGAAAAGAAACCTCTTTGGGACATCCTGTGGTAATGGTCTCCTGGCATCCTTAAGGAGGGAAATCTGCTACCTTGGCAGGTGCATTTCCAGGTCTCTTCCCTAAGACTTGGCGGGCTGAATCCCTGGTGTGTGATTGTGATTTCACCAGTTGCTTTGTAAAGGAAAACTAGATATTTGATTCCTCTGTTTTCATGTTACCTCATCCTACTAAGACATTCACTCCCATCAAGTGACCTTTTACCCCATTTTAATTAAATATACTTCCCAGTTCTATACCTGAAGCTAGAAACTGTCTGAATCCTGCATCTCCAGCAGCCTGTCCCCATTTTAATTAAATATACTTCTCAGTCCTATACCCGAAGCTAGAAACTGTCTGAATCCCATATCTCCAGCAGCCTGTCAGAGTATTCAACAGGACAGATATACTTAAATCATGCCAGATCTCCTCCCTTCATGGATTATTTGGCTGATTTGAAAAGCACAATGGTAACTAACACCGTTACAGCAATAACAAGTTACTCACACTTACTGAGACATGATGTGCCAAGCACTGTGTTACATGGGCTGTCTTAGTCTTCACAACAAATCTGACAGGCAGGCATTGTTATTATTCTGTTTTGTAAGTTTAAGGAAAAGAATCTCTTAAAGAGTATGTGACTTGCGCAAGGTTCTTCAAACTGTTGAGACAAGATACTGACCAAGTAGGTTTTCATCAGAGCCCACATGCTTAGTTAGAATGATTTCATCTCTTACAATTTACTTGTTGTGTCCACAATAGTATAATTTTTCTAATAACAGAGGCTAATTAACATTTTGGAGTTATCAACTTCAAATTTAAACCCCAGTCATTAAGTGTTGTCAAGTCCTCCTTATATTTCTCACATTTATCCATTCTTTTTATTCCCATGATGAATACCATATGCTTCCTTTGCTGGATTTTAGCAAAAATGAATCACTAATCTCCCAGGTGCCAGTCTTTTCTATTCCAACAAAATTTGCATACAGCTTCCAGATAATCTGCAATCATTGCTCTCACCACATCACCCTCTTACTCAAATATCTTTACTCTTTCTTCT
Organism: Papio anubis; assembly: GCF_008728515.1. Taxonomy (NCBI): domain Eukaryota; kingdom Metazoa; phylum Chordata; class Mammalia; order Primates; family Cercopithecidae; genus Papio; species Papio anubis. The sequence goes on from NC_044978.1 coordinate 891,955, forward strand.
TTAAGATAAATTCCACAACTCTAAGTGGTGTTGCAGAAATTCTAACATTTGCATTTCATTGTTCTTATAAATGAAGCTTCCATTCCAACAAAGAGACCTTCTAATCATGGCCGGGATGTACTCTATAGTCCTGACTCAGGTTTTCACACACAATTACTCCCTTGAGGAATGGACTGTCCCTTTCTCTTTATTATCCAAATTCTGTCTGTGCATTATAAATGCATACGAATTTTTAAATAAATAACTACATTAAAATGTCAAAGACTATGTTGGTAGAACTCAATTGTGAGAAATCATTCAAATGACCTTTCCACTCACGCTTTGCCGACACTGCAGTTCAGCTAACATCCTTCAAGAAGATTGGTCTTGCAGCACACGGCTCTCTTGTCCACTTACTAAACAACTATCTGTAGGATAATATTGTTTTCTTGCTATAATTTGGCTTCGGGAGCTTGAGATAATCCATTTAGGTTATTATAAAGGAATATAAGAGTCATAATAGATTCCTTGAACACTTTTGTCCATTCATTGTTTGACTGACACATGGGAATCTTAAGGATAAACTTTCTGCTCTCTCTATAATTAGAAATTTTCTGGTTTAATAATTTGATAAAATTACACAGACACCCATACTGTCAAATTAAAATTCTTACTAGAAGAGTGAGAATTTTGAGAGTATTTTAAATATACTCTACTCCAGATTCCTTTACCTTAGAGGCAGCCTCACACTTGATTCTAGGTTAATTTGGGACCTCTGGACGAAATGTTAAATATCAAAAATCTTCTGGCATTGCCCATGTTATTAGGAATAGTAAAACTGCTTTTGCAAACTTCTAAGCAATGTATGTAACGTTTCACTCCATTGTAAGTACAATGATAGCATTTTTCTGTAGTGCTTTCAGACAATGTCTGTATCTACAAGCACAGAGGGGTACAGGGAATTGAAAGCATAATGGTATTTAATTTGATTAATTACCTCATTATGGCCTTGGTTTTCCATCTCCCTCTGTGAATGAAACATAGACAGAGTAAAAATGTTCTGAAATATTCCAGGTCTCGAATTACATGTAGGTGTTTTTTCTTTTAAGGAAACGTCTAAAATCCCCTGGATCGTATCACCAAAAGCTAAGCCTTTACTAATGATGCATATTCACTGAAATCAGTTTGCATCTTCAAACTAATCCTATAACATTTTATTTCCTGTTGAATTAAGTGGTAAAAGGTTTAGTTGCATTTTCTCCAATATGAAAACTATACATTCCCGATCTCAGTGCAAGCTCCTTTCATCATGAGTTCACAATTCAGCCTACACATCCAGCTTGAAGTGATCTGCAATTTGATTCTTAAATTTATAAATGTCAGGTTTGTGAATTGGATCTGAAGGAAAATGGTAAGCAAGGTTTCAAAGTCTAGATGTAAAACACATGAAAATTTGTACACGGACAAAGTTGCCTGCTCCTATTACAGTACCTATCCTCTAGAGAGAGTTTAGACTAAAATGAAGGAAAAAGACTACAATCCTTCTTTTTAGTTGTTAACTAGTAGACCTTTTGATCTAACATGATTTATTGCTGTCCTCACATGCAGTTAAATATCAAGTCTGCTTTGAGCTGAGAAAGCTTCCAAGGTCCATAATAATTTGTTTTCAAATTGGCGTGTAACAGCTGGTGGATTGTCATCATTGTGAGGGTGGACCATGGGCCTTCTGCAGTGAGGCCACTTACTCAGCAACCCATACTCCATCCGTCTTTCCCTGGCCTCTTCTCTGACACTGAGTCACATCAAAGCCCCAATTCCCTTTTCTAGGTAAGACTTTACAAGAAGGTGAAATGATGTTGATTAAGCCCACTTATAACTGCAATATATATCTCCGATTTCAAATAAGATGAATGAGCCACCAAACCAGTTCAGTGGTACTAGGAAAGCAACATCTCTTCTCCCTTTACTGTTTTCATCCTAATGACCTAGGGGTTAAATATGACTCTAATTGGAGTTTGATCACATTTAGTGCTTTGCAATAAAGAGATGAGAATTTGAAATTGGTAAGTGTATATTTAAGTGTGTGAAAAGAAAAATTATCCCTGATTTAAAAACAAAGGCTACACAAACAAAATGAAATTGTCCATGTCAAAAAAGTAAAATAGAAAATGGGGGGATTGCAAGCTAACAAAAAATATTTTTGCTTCATTTTAAGCTTTTTTAAAAAAATTATCAAATAAATTACCATGATTTTAAACTGGAATTCATGTATGGACTTGCAAGATCATGAATACCGTATTCCTAATTGCCATCAAAGTCCCAGCCCTATTAAAGATGAGCCTATGTGATTAGACTTTAGAAAGACATGCTCTCAATGGCATCAAAAATAATGACTTTTTTACTGAAGGTTTTCAATTTACTTTGGCCAGATCCATCAGAGGAATCATTACCTAGGGCAGCTACAGGCTTATAACATGTGATTCTTTCTTCTTTTTGTGTTTTTCTTTTTTTTTCTTTTCTTCTTTTTTTTTTTTTTTTTTTTTTTTGAGATGGAGTCTCTCTCACCCAGACTGGAGTACAGTGGCATGATCTCGGCTCACTGAAACCTCCTTCTCCCGGGTTCAAGCAATTCTCCTGCCTCAGCCTATGGAGTAGCTGAGATTACAGACAGGTGCCACCATGCCTGGCTACTTTTTATATTTTTAAGAGAGACGGGGTTTCACTATGTTGGCCAGGCTGGTCTCAAACTCCTAACCTCAAGTGATCTGCCTGCCTAAGCCTCCCAAACTGCTAGGATAAAAGGTGTGAGCCACACTCCTGGCCCATGTAATTCTCAAATAATAAGACTGGAAATCTAAATTAGTTTTTGATCCATGGGCTGTAGAATGAATATTGTATTAACAGGCATAAAAAAACATTGATTTCCTTGTACACCCCCATCAGAGCTCTCAGTGACAGGTGCTTTGTCAATGAGCAGTAATAAACTTTGAAAGAAATCCTTTTTTCTGAGCAGTCAGCTTAAACTATTTAGTAAAGCTTATGGTAAGACAGATGTGCTGTCATAAATGATTTGTTGCTCTAGTCATAGAGCATAGGCAGAGTAGATTAAGCATAAATCTTAAGACCCTAAGATTTTGAGAAGAGCAAGTGAGCATTGCCTTCAACTTAACCTCACCAGCTGCATTAGTCCCTAACAAAAGAGTCAGCCTGTCCTTTGATGCTTTAAAGTCAAGCATTGACTTGACTTCTCTTCTGTAGCTATGAAAGTCCTAGATGGCATCTTCTCCCAACACAAAGCTCTTTAGTCTGCATTGAAATTCTGTTGTTCAGTGTGGCCACCTTCATCAATGATCTTAGCCAGATCTTCTGGGTAACTTGCTACAGCTTCTACACAAGTACTTGCTGCTTCATCTTGCACTTCTACGTTACAAAGATGGCTTCTTTCCTTAAGCCTCATGGACCAACAATCTCTGCTAGCATCCGACTTTTCTTCTGCAACTTTCTCACCTGTCTCAGCCTTCACAGAATTGAAGAGAGTTAGGATCTTGCTCTGGATTAGGCTTTGGCTTAATGGAATGTTGTGGTTGTTTTGATCCATCTAGACCAGTACAACTTTCTCCTTATCAGCAGCAAGGCTGTTTTACTTTCTTATCATTCATGTGTCCACTAGGTTAGCACTTTTAATTTCCTTAAGGAACTTTTCCTTTGCATTCACAACCTGGCTAATTTGCTTGGTTCTAGAGGCCTTTTCAGCTTATCTTCCTCACTAAGCTTAGCAATATCCAGCTTTTAGTTTAAAGCGGGAGATGTGCTTTCCTTTCACTTGAACACGTAGAGGCACTGTAGGGTTAGTAAGTGGTCAGTTTGACGCTGTTGTGTCTAGGGGAACGGGAACGCCCAAGGAGAGACAGAAACAGGGGAACAGCTGGTCAGTGGAGCAGTGAGAACATGCACACTGTTTATCGGTTAAAGTTCACCATCTTCTACGGCATAGTTCATGTGCTCCAAAAGATTTATAATGGTAACCTCAAACATTACTGACCATGGATCACTAAATCAGATATAATAATAATGAAAACTTTCGAAATATTGAGAGAATTACCAAAATGTGACAGAGACAGGAAGTGAGCAAATGTTGTTGGAAAAATGGTGCCAATCTATAGAACTGCTCAACACAGAGTTGCCACAAACATTTAATTTGTAAAAATCACAATATCTTTAAGTGCAATAAAGCTAAGCACAATAAAGCAAGGTATGCCTGCATTTGAATGCTTTGGGAGGGAAAAAGGCTCCAGACAAACCTCAAAAAGACTATACATAAAATCAAAGGTAAATTTCATAAGAAACATTTGCATACCCTTTAATATAAATACATGATGCCAAAAGTATTTCTAATTATAATTTCTATCTTATACTGGAGTGTGTGGTTACAGAATGAAATACCATTTTGAGCCAGGAAAACTTACATCTGGTTTTAAAATATTTCAGAGCGAAGGGAAGCAGTGAGTGAATGTGCAGCCCTGGGAAACCACGCCTCTTCCACAGAACTTTGCAACCCTCAGATCAGGAGATCCCCTTGCGAGCCCACCTCCAGGGCCTTGGGTCTGACACACAGAGCTGCGTGGAGTCTTGACAGAGCAGCTGCTCAGGAATGCACAGAGACCCAGGAGCTTTACATACTCCGGCCCTGGGCTCCCTGACCAAGGTGTTGGAACTCAGGCAAGGCAGGAGGTCCATACTTACTCCTAGAAACGGAGCTGAATCCAGGGGGCTGAGTGGCATCAGTATGCAGGCCCCACTTTCACAGCACCTCACAAAATAAGACCCCCTGGTGTGGAATTCCAGTCGGCCACTGACACCAGGGTGGCGCCTGCCTGAGACAGGACCGAGCCCTGGAGGAGAGGGGCTGCCATCTGTGCTGTTTGGATAACTCAGCTGTTCCAGCCTGCTGGCGCTGGAGAGTCCAAACAGTCTGGAGGAGGAAGGGTCACCCCAAAGCGGCACAGCTGCTTTTCCAGAATGTGGCCAGGCTGCTTCTTTAACTGGGATGCTGACCTACTTTCTCCTCCTTGTGGGGTGGGTCCTCCAGGCCAGGGCCTCCGGCCACCCCCACTTGTATTCTACAGACAGAGCTCTGATTTCTCCCTGGGAGGACATGCCCGGGGTAGGGGCATGCTACCATGTTGCTGTTTGGAAAACTCGGCCATTCCAGCCTGCGGGCTTTGGAGAGACCAAGCCAACTGAGGCAGAGGCGGCTCCTCAGCATGTTACAGCTGTTTTGTTGAGGTGTGGGGAAACTGCTTCTTTAAAGCGGGCTCTGATACATTCCTCCTCGCTGGGCAGGTCCTCCCATCTGGGGCCTCCAGCCACCCCTGTCTGTGTTCTATGGCAGAAAGACTTCTAATTTCTCCCTGGGGCAGAGTGCCTGGGGAGTGGGGTGGGCCGCCACCTTTGCTGTTTGTGAAGCAGCGTCATTGCCTGGGGTTAATATCTGAGGTTCGTTGCCTTATGCCAATGAAATCAAGGACAGGGGCACACATGAAGTGAGAATAAGAGTGGAGGTTTAATAGGCAAAAGAAAGAGAAAGGAGAACAGCTGTCCCTCCTGTGAGAGAGAGGGGTGCGCGAGTGGGACCTCCAGCTGAAAGTGGAGTGCACAGGGTTTTACAGACTGGCTTGAGGAGGCGGTGTCTGATTTACACAGGGCCCAAAGATTGGTTGGACCAGGTCTGACATTTACATAGTGTGTGAGGAAGCTGGTGGCCCCACCCTAATCTTTTATTATGCAAATGGAGTCTCTACATGGCTGGTGCTAAGTAGCCTGCTCCTTACTGTGCAAAAGGTTGACAAAAAAAGGGGAAGACGGAGCTGCCATGTTGGACACACCCAGCCCACAGGCAGCCTTTTCCTATTGGCACAGCTGCCAGCATTCACCTGTGTAAGCTTCCAGCTTGCTTGTCTGTGTATGCAGCTTGATTTTATAGACTGCTCTTTGTTAGAAAAGAAAATGATTTGGGAGCTGCTTTTCATTAAAAGAAACACTCTACTGAAGACTTCCTGACCCTCACTGTCGGCCTAAATAATTTCTTCTTAACTCTTATATCATTTGGGCATCTCAGCCAGTCCAGCCTGTGGGCCTTGGAAAGCCCAAAGCAAATGAAGTCCAAAAGGATCCCCAACACAGCACAGCTGCTCAACTAAAACACAACCAGACTGCTTCTTTGAGTGGGTCCCTGATCCTGTTTCCTCCAATCTGACTGAGACCTCCAAACCAGGGTTTCCAGACACCTCTTACAGGTGCATTCGGGTGGGTAACAGGTCAATACCCTACAAGGACGGAGCTTCCAGAGGAAGGAGGAAGCTGCCATGTTTGCTGTTTTGCAGGCTTCACTGGTGATACCTCCAAGTACTGAAAAAATCGAGGTGACTAGGGCCTGGAGAAGACCACCAGCAAACTACAGAAGTCTTATGGAAGAGTGGCCAAACTATTCAAAGAAAAACAAACAAACAATGAAAACCCCATCCAAAGGTCAGCAACCTCAAAGATTGGAGGTGGATAAGCCCACAAAGATGAGAAAGAATCAGCACAAAAATGCTGAAAACTCAAAATCCAGAGTGCCCCCTTTTTTCCAAATGACCGCAACACCTCTCTAGCAAGGAAGGGTTCAGAACCGGGCTGAGGCTGAGAGGACTGAAATCATAGAAGTAGCCTTCAGAATGTGGAAAAAAGCAAACTTTGCTGAGCTAAAGGAGCACATTGTAACACAGTGCAAGGAAGGTAAGAATCATGATAAAACAATGCAGCTGACAGTCAAATAACCACTATAGAGAGAAGCATAACAGACCTGATAGAGTTGAAAAACACATGTCAAGAACTTCACAATGCAATCACATGTAATAATAGCAGAAGAGACCAAGTGGAGAAAAGAATCTCAGAACATGAAAACTGTCTTTCTGAAATAAGACAAGTAGACCAGAATAGAGAAAAAAAATTAAAAGAAATGAACACAACCTCCAAGAAATATGGGATTATGTTGAGAGACCCAGACTATGATTGATTGGCATACCTGAAAGAGACGGGGAGATGGGACCAATTTGAAAAAAAATTTCAGTATATCATCTGGAGAAACTCCTCAACCTAGCAAGACAGGGCAACATTCAAATTCAGGAAATGGAGAGAACCCCATTAAGATAATCCATGAGCAGGTCATCGCCAAGACACGTAATCATCAGATTCATCAAGGTCAAAATGATAGAATAAATGTTAAGGGCAGCCAGAGGAAAAGGCCAGGTCACCTACAAAGGGAAGCCCATCAGACCAACAGTGGACCTCTCAGTGGGAACTCTACAAGCCAGAAGAGACCGTGGGCCAATATTCAATATTCCTAAAGAAAAGAATGTCCAACCCAGAATTTCATATTTGGCCAAACTACGCTTCATAAGAGAAGGAAAAGTAAGATCCTTGTCAGACAAGCAAATGCTGAGGGAATTCATTACCACCAGACCTTCCGTACAGGAGCTCCTGGAAAAAAAAGTGCCAAATGTGGAAAAGAAAAACTATTACCAGCCACTACAATAACACACTTAAGTACACAGAACAGTGACACTATAAAGAAACCACATAAACAAGACTGCAAAAGGACCAGCTAGCATCATGACAACAGGATGAAATCCACACATAACAATACTAACATTAAATGTAAATAAGTTAAATGTCCCCATTAAAAGACACAGAATGACAAGCTGGATAAAAACCAAGACCCATTGGTATGCTGTCTTCAAGAGACCCATCTCATATGCAAGACACACATAGGCTCAAAATAAAGGGATGGAGGAAAATTTACCAAGCAAATGGAAAACAAACAAACAAAAAACAGGGGTTGGAATCCTTTGTTGGTTTAAAAAAGACTTTAAATCAACAAAGATCAAAACAGACAAAGAAGGGCATTACATAATGGTAAAGGTTTCAATTCAATAAGAAAAGCTAGGCTGGGTGTGGTGACTCACACCTGAAATCCTAGCACTTTGGGAGGCAGAGGCAGGCAGATCAGTTGAGGTCAGGAGTTCAAGATCAGCCTGGCCAACATGGTAAAACCCTGTCTCTATTAATAAAACAAAAACTGGTCAAGAGTGGTGGCACACACCTGTAATCCCAGCTACTCGGGAGGCTGAGGCAGGAGAATAACTTGAACCTGGGAGGTGGAGGTTGCAGTGAACTGAGATCGCACCACTGTACTCCAGCCTGGGCAACAGAATGAAACTCTGTCTCAAAAATAAACAACAAAAAAAAGAAAAGCTAACTATCCTAAATATATATGCACCCAAGGCAGAAGCACCCAGATTCATAAAGCAAGTTCTTAGAGATCTACAAAGAGACTTAGATTCCCACACAATAATAGTGGAAGACTTTAATACTTCACTGACAATATTAGACAGATCACTGAGACAGAAAATTAACAAAGATATTCAGGACCTGAACTCAAATCTGGAGCAAGTGGATCTGATATCCACAATGCAGTAATATGATACTTACTCTGAGATTGATCACATAATTGGAAGTAAACCAGTCCTCAGCAAATACAAAATAACTGAAATCATAACAGACTGTTGGACCATAGTACCATCAAATTAGTACTCAAAATTACGACTTTTACTCAAAACTACACAACTACATGGAAATCAAATGACCTGCTCCCGAATGACTTTTGGGCAAATAATGAAATTAAAGCAGAAATTAAGAAGTTATTTGAAACTAATGAAAACAAAGATATAATGTACAAGAATCTCTGGGATGCAGCTAAAGTTAAAATGGAAATTTACAGCACTAAATGGCCATATCTAGAAAGATCTCAAGTTAACAACCTAACATCACAACTAAAAGAACTAGGGACCCAAGAGCAAACAAACTCCAAAGCTAGCAGAAGACAACAAATAACCAAGATCTGTTCTGAACTGAGGAGAAAGAGACACAAAAATCCTTCAAAAAAATCAATGAATATAGCAGCCGTTTTTTTTTAAATAATAAAATAAATAGACCTCTAGCTAGACTAATAAAAAAGAGAGTAGAATCAAATAATCACAATCAGAAATAATGTGGATATTACCACTAATCCTACAGAAATACAAACAACCATCAGATAATACTATAAACACCTCTAGGCACATAAACTAGAAAATCTAGAAGAAATGAATACATTCCTGGAAGCATACATCCTCCCAAGACTGAACCAGGAAGAAATTAAATCCTTGAATAAGTTCTGAAATTGAGGCAGTAATAAATAGCTTAACAACAAGAAAAGCCCAGGATCAGGTGGATTTACAGCTGAATTCTACCAGACATACAAAGAAGAGCTGGTATTATTCCTACTGAAACTATTACAAAAACATGGAAAAGGCAGGACTCCTCCCTAACTCATTCTATGAGGCCAGCATCATCGTGATATCAAAATCTGGCAGAGATACAACAGCAAAAAAAAAAACAAAACTGCAGGCCAATACCCCTAATGAACATCAATGCAAAAATCATCAACAAAATACTGGCAAACTGAATCCAACAGCACACCAAAAAGCTTATCCATCACGATCAAGTAGGCTTCATCCCTGGGATGCAAGGTTGGTTCAACATACAGAAATCAATAAAAGTGACTCGTCACATAAACAGAAATAGAGGCAAAAACCACATGATTTTTCTCAATATATGCAGAAAAGCCCTTTGATAAAATTCAACATTCCTTCATGTTAAAAACTCTCAATAAAATAGGTATGGAAGAACATACCTCAAAATAATAAGAGCTATATATGACAAACCCATACCCCATATCATACTGAATGAACAAAAGCTGGAAACATTTCTTTTGAAAACTGGCACAAGACAAGGATGCCCTCTCTCACCACTCCTATTTGATATAGTATGGGAAGTTGTGGCCAGGGTAATTAGGCAAGAGAAAGAAATAAAGAGTATTCAAATAGGAAGAGAGGAAGTCAAACCATCTTTGTTTGCAGGACACATGATCCTGTATCTAAAAAACAACATTGTCTCAGCCCAAAATATTCTTGAGCTGATAAGCAACATCAGAAAATTCTCACAATACAAAATCAATGTGCAAAACTCACTAGCAGTCCTATACACCAACAACAGGCAAGCCGCATGCCAAATCATGAATAAATTCCCAAACACAATTCTCAAATAAAATAAAACAAAATATGTAGGAAGACAGTTAACAAGAAAAGTGAAGGACCTCTTCAAGGAAAACTAAAAATCACTGCTCAAGGAATCAGAGATGACACATAAAAATGGAAAAACATTCCCTGCTCATGGATAGGGAGAATCAATATTGTGAAAGTGAGCATACTGCCCAAAGCAATGTAGAGATTCAATGCTATATTCATTCACCTATCATTGATATTATTCATTGAATTATAAATTAACTATTTTAAAATTTACATGGAACCAAAAAAAAAAAAAGCCTTAATAGCCAAGGCAATCCTAGACAAAAAGAACAAAGCTGGAGCCATCATGTATCCGGAATTGGTGGGTTCTTTGTCTCACTGACTTAAAGAATGAAGCCGTGGACCTTCATAGCGAGTGTTACAGTTCATAAACATACTGTGTCCAGAGGTTTTTCCTTCAGATGTTCAGATGTGTCCTCAGTTTCTTCCTTCTGGTGGGTTCGTGGTCTCACTGGCTTCAGGAGTGAAGCTGCAGACCTTCACGGTGAGTGTTACAGCTCATGAAGGTGGTGTGGACCTAAAGACTGAGGAGCAGCAGCAAGATTTATTGTAAAGAGTGAAATAACTAAGCTTCCACAGCGTGGAAGGTGACTGGAGCCCGTTGCCACTGCAGCCCTGCAGCCCCAGACAGCCTGCTTTTATTCCCTTATCTGACCCCACTCACATCCTGCTTATTGATCCATTTTACAGAGAGCTGATTGGTCTATTTTACAGAGAGCTGATTGGTCCATTTTACAGAGAGCTGATTGGTCCATTTTGACAGTGTACGGATTGGTGTGTTTACAATCCTTTAGCTAGACACAGAGTGCTAGACAGAAAAGTTCTCCAAGTCCCCCCTAGATTAGCTAGATACAGAGTACTGATTGGTGTATTTACAAACCTTAAGCTTGACCCAGAATGCTGATTGGTGTATTTACAATCCCTGAGCTAGACACAGAATGCTGATTGGTGTATTTACAATCCTCTAGCTAGACGTAAAAGTTCTCCAATTCTCTACTAGATTAGCTAGATACAGAGCTCTGATTGGTATATTTACAAACCTTGAGCTAGACACAGGGTGCTTATTGGTGTATTTACAATCCCTTAGCTAAAGGTTCTCCAAGTCCCTTCTAGACTCAGGAGCCCAGCTGGTTTCACCTAGTGGATGCCGCACAGGGGATGCAGGTGGAGCTGCCTGTCAGTCCCGTGCCACACACCTGCACTCCTCAGCCCTTGAGCAGTCAATGGGACTGGGCGCTGCAGAGCAGGGGGCAGCACCCATTGGGGAGGCTCAGGCTACACGGGAGCCCATGATGGGGGCAGGGGGAGGCTCAGGCATGGGGGACTGCAGGTCCTGAGCCCTGCCCTGCAAGGAGGTAGCTAAGGCCTGGAGAGAATTTGAGCATGGCACAGGTGGGCTGGCACTGATGGGGGACATGGTGCACCCTCTACAGCTGCTGGCCTGGGTGCTAAGCTCCTCACTGCCCAGGGCCGGCAGCACCAGCTGGCCACTCTGAGTACAGGGGCCTGCTGAGCCCATGCCCACCCGAAACTCGCACTGGCCCATGAGTGCTGCGTGCAGCCTGGGTTCCTGCCCACGCCTCTCCCTCCTCACCTCCCCACAAGCAGAAGGAGCCAGCTCCGACCTCGGCCAGCCCAGAGAGGGGCTCCCACAGTGCAGTGGCGGGCTGAAGAGCTCCTCAAGCATGGCCAGAGTGGGCACGGAGGCCAAGGAGGCACTGAGAGCGAGCGAGGGCTCTGAGGGCTGCCAGCACACTGTCACCTCTCAATCACACTACCTGACTTCAAGCTATACTACAGGGCTACAGTAACTACAACAGTGTGGTACTGGTACAAGAACAGGCTTGTAGACCAATGGAACATAACAGAGAATTCAGAAATAAGACCACACACCTACAGCCATCTGATCTTCAACAAACCTGACAAAAACAAGCAATGGGGAAAGAATTCCCTATTCAATAAGTAGTTGCTGGGAGAACTGGCTAGCTATCTGCAGAAAATTGAAACTGGACTACTTCTTTACACCGTATAGAAAAATCAACTCAAGATGGATTAAAGACTTAAATGTAAAACCCAAAATGATAAAAACCGTAGAAGAGCAAAGATTTCATGATGAAGACACCCAAAGCAATTTCAACAAAAGCAAAAATTGACAAATGGAATCTAATTAAACTAAAGAGTTTCTGCACAGCAAAAGAAACTATCAACAGAGTGAACAGACAACCTACAGAATTGGAGAAAATTTTTGCAATCTATCCATCTGAGAAAAGTCTAATATCCAGCATTCATAAGGAACTTAAACAAATTTACAAGAAAAAACAACCCCATTAAAAAGTGGGCAAAAAACATGAACAGACACTTCTCAAAAAATACCTATGTACGGCCAAAAAACATGAAAAAAGCTCAACATCACTGATTATTAGAGAAATGCAAACCAAAACCCCAATGAAATACCATCTAACACCAGTCAGAATGGTTATTACTAAGAAGTCAAAAAACAACAGATGCTGACAAGATTGTAGAGCAAAAGGAACACTTTTATACTGTTGGTGGGAGTGTAAATTAGTTCAACCATTGTGGAAGACAGTGTGGCGATTCCTCAAAAACCTAGAGGCAGAAATACCATGGGACTCTGCAATCCTATTACTGGGCATATACTTTAAGGGAATATAAATTGTACTATTATAAAGACATATACATGCATATGTTCATTGCAGCACTATTTACAATAGCAAAGACATGGAATCAACCCAAAAGCCCATCAATGATAAAGCCAGATAAGGAGAATGTGGTACATATACACCATGGGATACTATGCAGCCTTAAAAAGGAACTAGATCATGTCCATTGCAGGGCCATGGATGGAGCTGGTGGTCATTTTCCTCAGGAAACGAATGCAGGAACTAAAAAGCAAATACCACATGTGCTGACTTTTAGGGGGAGATGAATGATGAGAACACATGGACACATGGTGGGGCAGGGGGGCAACACACAATGGGACCTGTAGGGGGCAGTTGGAAGAGGGAGATGATTAGGAAGAATAGCCAATGGATGCTGGGCTTAATACCGGGGTGATGAAATGATCTGTGCAACAAACCAGCATGGCGCACTTTTACCTATAAAACAAACTTTCATATCCTGCATGTGTACTCCTGAACGTAAAAGAAAGAAAGAAAATTGTGCCATGCATGTGTGTATGTGTGCATGTTTATATTTGTCCAACATTCCTTGGAAGTCCACAGGATGCCAAGGGTTAACAATAATTACTCATGAATTTTTTCAGTATACATTTTTATAAACGCTTCAAATTTCTTTAATATGCTTTTTGCAAAAATATGTATTAATATAGTAAGATACAAAAGTATACGAATAAAAGCTGATATTACCCTCAAAAAATATTTTAAGAAATTCATATTAGTATTTATGCAGTTGTGATGTAACATTTGTACTTGTAAAATGCTAGGTAGATAAAATAAGAGCCCTTAGTGCAGTTTTCTTGAAATAACAGTAGAATGAATATAATCTTCTAACAACAGCAACAATGACGATCTCTTCATTTTCACCCATGCATGCCTAACATAGTACACTGGATATGGACTAAGAAGAAGTTACCTCTAGAACTGAGTGTATTCTCTTTCTACAGTGAATGAAAAAACTCTACACAGTTTTGCCATAGAAAAAGTCAAGCTATAACTCACACACTTTGATAGAAGTGAAAGAGACAATGTTCACTTAAGGTAGTCTTTTCATAATGGTTTGATTAGAATAATTTTCTACAATAATTTCAAGTCCCCCTTTTCAAATCTAACATATTTGTAATTTCACGATTACTAACGTGTGTGTGTGTGTTTCTTCCCCTACTGTATCTCCACTCTCCTGCTTCCATGAAGTGCATCTTTGTTTGACTTGCTTCCCTCCTTTGTCACATGCTAAGTGGATCAGAGAGAAGTACCTGTTGGACCTTTGTCCTTCTGCTGCTGCTCCTCTCGTGTTTCAGACACAGTCGGGCCATGAAGTCTTTACGCTAAGCCTCCAGAGTGAGAAGCACCCTGCTTCTCTTTCCTTGTGAAAATGACTGGGTGTACATTGTAAATGAGCAAATAATTGGTACAAGATAGGAAAAGAAATCCAACTGAATAAATACAGCTGTAGACACATACCTTTATTTGAAGAGGTGAACAAAATGCAGTAGAATCAAAGTGGTAGCTAGAATATACGTGATATCTAAATTATATCAACACCATCAAGCCACTCAAAACCTAAATCCAATGCTTACTAGCTAAACAACTTTGGGTGAGTCTTTGAATAACTTTTGAGTCTCATTTGGTTTATTTATAAAGTAAGAAAATGGACCCTGTATAAATGTGAAATAATGTCTTGTATGTAAAAATACCTGATACATGATGGGCAACATTATTTTGAACTTCATAGGCCACCGAGTACAAAGCTACTTAGACATTCTAGAATATGAGTAAAAGAGAAGATAATTATAAATAATTATGTAAGTGCTGAGTACATATATTCAGTTCTTCTGCAAATATTTACTATGAGGAAGGCTTTTCTCATTCTAAGGATACAGCAGTGAAAAAAACAGTAAAATAGGTACCTTCACAGAGCTTACTATCTAGCAATAATAACTCCTATCATATGTAATATATGGTTAAAATGTTTTCAGCACATATTTCTTAAGTAGTTAATTTATGATATTGTTGCCAAAACACTAGGGGTTCAGTCCAGGTCCTGCTGCTCACTGCACAGAAACACAGCCATTGAGAAGGATTTTGCAAAAGAAGAAGGCTTTAATTGGGTGCCCCAGCCCAGGAGATGGGAGCTCAGTTTCAAATCCATCTCCCTGAGGGACTAAAACTAGGGGTTTATAAGGAAGAGAATAAATGTAACAATGTGTAAGAAAACAGGAACTCCGGAGGGGCAAGGAAAGGATCCTGGTGAATGAGGGGTGGCATCCCATTGTCTGGTGTGGTGATCTGGTTTCAGTTATTTGATGCTTTTTTGGAGCAGCCTGAAGGTCATTTCCTGAGGAAGAAACTCAGATACAACCAATGTAAGCTTCAAGCTTTAAGACCCAGAAGGGACAATCTCTATGTTTATCAGAAAGAACTCTCTGTAGGGCTATTAGGTGGGTTTCAGTGTGGTTTGTAACCTCACTTGTTGTCTGAGTGGTTCCACAAACAATGTCCCCACCAAATCTCTCAGAAGGGACTGTCACACTGATTATTCTCTCGTAAGTAGCTATTGACAGCGAAATTCGAGTTAATTTAAGAACCATTTCACTCATCAGTATTCTGTGACAGTAAGAGTGGTGGTCGATCTGTTTTCTAAGAATGTGGCAACGGACTTCCAGCACTTACTAATCTAGGCTAAGAGCAGGTGGTTGCAATCTGCAGCAGTTTTACTTAGCTGCTTTTCTTCATTTTGCAAGCTTTGCTTTCTTAAGTTCAATGACACTGCACCTGAGAACTCATCAGTATGCGAAGACAGGCACGTCTGCCTACAGTAAACATGAATCTCTCTTAAAAAAAATATAAGAACACCACAACACAGCACTTTCTTTTGTAGGATTTGTCACTCATCATTTCAAGGATTGTGTTTTTCTGGGGATGAAGCTTGTTTTGTTTTGTTTTTAAATTTGTCATTGATCCAAACTGTGAAGATGCACAGGTGTGAGGATTTAAATGGCTGTGATTGACTTGCCCACCTACTGGGAATTCTAACCAGGAAATTAAGGTTGTTGTTAGTGTTTGCCAGCTTGATTGTACTATCCAACATTAACCCATGATCTCCAAGATGCTTAGCATGCCACAAGGCGATCATTCCCGCTTTTCTCTAAAACCTTCTGGGAAATCATATTATGCATGTACTAAAAATAGCATACCTAGACCAGGCAATGTTGTGGAAGCGATTTATTTTATTTTTTTTTGAAAAACAGGTTGTCAGACAAGCTTGAGTCAGTCCCAGTTAACACCATCCACAAGGCATCCACATTCTGTAATCCCCAGGCACCTCTTTCCAACCAGTGAAGGGGCAATGTTCATTTAAGGCAGTCTTTTCATAATGGCTTGATTACAACACTTTCAAATCTACCCAGTTTGTAATATCACAATTACTGATGAGGCAGGTTTGGAAAAAAAATAACTTAGAAGATCTTCTTGAAGATCACAAATAAGCTCTCGATACATGTGAACATGTCTTGTGGGAAATGAGAACTGGCCAAGCCATGAGAGGCAAAGAGTTACAACAGTGAAACCAAAGGGCCTTTGTGATCCCAAGTACATACAGCCAAGTGCAGTGTGGGAGTGGGTGAGGGCGGGCAGAGGTGTAATAGGTATGATCGTAGGAGAGAAATTATGACTTACGCTTGGGAAAGGGCTGCTGGAGAAGCTGAAAGAGATAAGCTGTGCATCACAAGACTTAATGGTTGCCATTATGTGATCTGTTAGTTCCAATGATGA
Source organism: Papio anubis (assembly GCF_008728515.1). Lineage (NCBI taxonomy): Eukaryota > Metazoa > Chordata > Mammalia > Primates > Cercopithecidae > Papio > Papio anubis. Next base: position 908,633 of record NC_044978.1, read on the forward strand.
TCTGATAATAATGGCTGTCCTGCCTTCCCCAGAAAAGTAAATCAATAAATAGGAAAGATATTAATTTATGCAAGCCAGAATATGGCATAGCTATACTGCACCTCAGAGCTAAGTAATTTCCAAAATATAATTCTACTGTCCTCAGAAGAAGTGACTCACAATTTGGAACTCCAAGAGGAATTATGTAACCAAAATCATTTGCAATTTTAAGAATATATACATAGAATTTTTTATCCTCAGATAATTCTTTCATATTTTCTAAGTCCTTCCAAGTCTTTTTGACTAGTGATCTCTTTAGCCAAGTGGGTGTTCACGGAAAGCTAAATTAATTAAGATTTAAATAAAATTTTTAAAAATCCCATCTTTGCTTTCCACATATTTTATTTTCACAGATGAAATCTTTCTAAAAAATTTAACATTCACAAATCAGAGCTTAACGAACTGGTCTAAAAAATGTATTTTCAGTAAATAACAGATGGTCAAAGAATAATAGGTACTTACATATTCTTCTTTCCACAATGACTGTATGTGAAGCATATTCACCTCTTTAAACACAATTCAACATTCACAGCTACTTATTCTTCTCAATCCTTGTGACCCTGCATTTTACAAGAACTGCTCTTGTCCTTACACATGGTTTTTCTTTGAAAGGGAGGTGTTTTTTTTTAAAATAAATATTCATTGATTTTTTTTAGTAGTGTTAACAAATGAAATCTAGATTAAGTTCTTACTTTTTTTGTTTCCTTAGAAACAAAAACCATCTCACATAAAACCAATCATAGTATATTATCTTTAAATTCACAAGTATAAGGCAAGAAAAATCCATAATTTAACAACTTCACAAGTAGGAATGATTCAGTTTTTAATGCTCTGAAGTCACCACTTATTAAAATGCTAAAATTTGAGTTGTTGGTCAAATCTGCGCCTTGACTTTGATGTACCTAATATTGACTTGATGTAGTTACATTTAATGTTTGCTCTTAGAAAGGACAAACCCTCAGCCACCGACACAAGGTAAAGTCAATTCTTATGTCCTTTAGATGACAAGTGCAGAGTCAGGTTTGTTGGAATGTTATTTCAGTGCCAGATGAATTGGCCATTTGCTGCCTGAGAATTTAGGATACTTTTAATAATGCAATTATAGCAGCTGTATTTTGTGATAATCCATTTTTTCAGTAATATATTCAAACATTTGAATATACAAAGCATAAAGTCAAAGTCCATGCTTTTTGGCTTCACCTAATCATTGTTATTCACATCAATATAAAAATTCCAAGGTAAAGTAAAAAACACATTGTTTGAAAACTGTTAAATATAACTTTCTTTTGTTTATATAATTTATATTTTATATGTAATACTTTAATATGTGTATATCTTATATACAATTTACATTTTGCCATTACTCTTCCAATGCCATTTTTCACATTATTCTTAGCACCGTTTTAGTGAGCAATTAGCTATTCGTTGAATGTCTATTTATGTATATGGAAATTATACTTTAAGAAATTAATGTGCCTATATGCAAAAAGTAGAGACTTAGTTCATTGTTATCAATAAGTAAAATAGCATTTTACTTATTTTGCATATTATATGAAGGACATTGTATGAAGACAATATAAGTAAATTTATTTTTCAGGTGTGATTTAATACACGTTACCGACCTGACTTCACTGGATATCTGGAAAAACGAAGGAACGCACATTATTCTGCTTGAGGCTCTGCAGAGAGGAGCTGCCTGAGAGATGGCACCTGTATTCCCGGATGCACTGGCCCCAGGAGTGGTTGGTGCTGACTTCACATTTGTCTAATAAGATGTCCATATACAAAAATGTCTGTAATGTGGGAACCATTACAGATCTAGGAAAGGTTTTTCAACAGCAAACAAAGCAAAGTCTATTTCTCTCAAAGTCTTTTATTTTCTTTTTGAATTTGACCTTTTAAAATAAGATTAAAACATTCCATCAAGACTATCTTTAGAATTGACCCATAAGATTTTTTTTTCTTGACGATTCCAACTATACTGATTTTCTAAGATTATTTTCTCTAATCTCTATGTGAGTCAGATAATGTGAGTGAAGAACGGGTGAGACAATTATAAGATTAAATCAGAAAAAGCAAACCATAATTCAGAAGATGCCCAATGACTTTAATAAATAAGTTTACAATTTCATGCCTCTAATCCTAAATTCTCGTTTATGATATATGAAGAGATTTAAATTTTCAAATGAAAATCTAAAATTGGGCCAGGTGCAGTGGCTCACGCCTGTAATCCCAGAAATTTGGGAGGCTGAGGCAGGCAGATCATGATGTCAGGAGTTCGAGACCAGCCTGACCAACGTGGTGAAACCCTGTTTCTACTAAAAATACAATAATTAGCCAGGCATGGTGGTGCGTGCCTGTAATCCCAGCTACTGGGGAGGATGAAGCAGGAGAATCGCTTGAACCTGGAGACGGAGGTTGCAGTGAGCCGAGATGGTGCCACTGCAATCCAGCCTGGGCAACAGAGTGAGACTCCATCTCAAAAAAACAAAAAAGAAAAGAAAATCCAAAATTGAATTTGCAAATCTGTATTTTAATAAACAAAATACTCTCATTTTTTTGAGAGGTGTGATGGAAAAGTTAATTTATTAATTAATTATTTGTTTTTAAATTTGCTTTTAAGCCTCACATCAACATCACCTCTCCATTGACTACATTTTTTAAACATAAACATAAATGGTATAAATATTCTTAAAAATGTGAATGTTCTTATAACTGTACGAGAGGTAACTATCAAAATTGGAAATAAGGTGAATGATAAATTATTACTTGTGTCATTTTATTTTTGTTTTGATTAGATCTCATATTTCATTATCACATGTAATTTTTTTAATGGTATTTTTTAAATGTATGACTTTACACAGTGTGGCAGAAAGAGATTTTGATAATTGTTCAGTCAATCTGGGTTTTAGTTCTGACTCTCATTGTAACTAGATGTCTAATTTTGAGTGTATGTCTTTAACTTTCTTGATACTTAGCTTAGTCATCTGCTAAATACAGGCTTGGACCAAGTCCATGTTTGTGCATAATTTTTATTCTACCTTGAAATGCATGATGAATGATATTGCCCCGTGGAGTACACGCCCAGGTGGTTCCTGAGAACATGTTGGAGTCCTAGGTAATGATTAACTTTATGACCATTTGCAAGTTAGTTAGTATCTCTGAACTCTGAATTTGCTCATCGGGAAAAAGGATTATATTATTAAGTACATTAAGAAAAGCATGGAATGAGAACAGGGTTTGCCATTAGAAATACTTATCAAATGCTAGTTGTTATAATATTAGGCCAAATCTTATAGATTTGTTAGTTATATGTTAGTGAATACTTATTATATATAGTTATTACTATTGTTATTCTTATTAAAGGTAACTTCACTAAATTCTTCCTCATCAAAGAAGCACATTGGGCCGGGTGCAGTGGCTCACGCCTGTAATCCTAGCATTTTGGGAGGCCAAGGTAGGTGGATTGCCGGAGCTCAGGAGCTGGAGACCAGCCAGGGCAACAAGGTGAAACCCCATCTCTACTAAAATACAAAAAATTAGCTGGGCGTGGTGGCCGGTGCCTGTAATTCCAGTCACTTAGGAGGCTGAGACAGGAGAATCCCTTGGACCCAGGAGGCCGCGGCTACAGTGAGCCAAGATTGTGCCAGTGCACTCCATCCAGCCTGGTCCAGCCTGGGTGACAAGAGCGAGACCCTGTCTCAAAAAATAATAATAATGCACATTGGAGTACAGTATATTATAGTAATAATGTTGTATCTATCATCATTTAGTAATGAAATCAATTATATGAATGTCTATGCTATTTATGCCACATAGGTTAAGACACAGTGAAATAAATGATTGGAAAATATCCTTTGTGCATCATAGTTATTTGTTCTAGAGCATTCCTTTATCAGTTGACTGGGATTGTCATTAAAAAAACATACCCCAGACTGGGCAGGGTGGTTTAAACAATGGACATTCTTGAGGCTCTGAAGGCTGGGAGTCCAAGATCCAGGCACCCCTGGCTTCGGTTTCCCCTGAGATGTTCCCCTGGGCTTGCAGATGGCCGCCTTTTCCCTGTGTCCTCACGGGGCATCTTCTCTCTGCGCACACTCATTTCTCGTGTCTCTCTTCTTATAAGGACACCAGTCCTGGCCGGGCCCGGTGGCTCACGCCTGTAATCCCAGCACTTTGGGAGGCCGAGGCAGCGGATCACGAGGTCAGGAGATCGAGACCATCCTGGCTAACACGGTTAAACCCCGTCTCTACTAAAAATACAAAAAATCAGCCGGGCGCGGTGGCGGCGCCTGTGGTCCCAGCTCCTCGGGAGGCTGAGGCAGGAGAATGGCGGGAACCCGGGGGGCGGAGCTTGCAGGGAGCCAAGATGGCGCCGCTCACTCCAGCCTGGGCCACAGAGCGAGACTCCGTCTCAAACAAACAAACAAAAAAACACAATTCACATATAAGGCAGAATAAAAGCACAAAGAGAAAGAGCAAATCAAGTATCTGTTTAAAACATATAATGAGGCCAGGCGCGGTGGCTCACGCCTGGAATCCCAGCACTTTGGGAGGCCGAGGCGGGTGGATCACGAGGTCAGGAGATCGAGACCATCCTGGCCAACACGGTGAAACTCTGTCTCTAATAAAAATACAAAAACTAGCCGGGCGAGGTGGCGCCTGTAGTCCCAGCTACTCGGGAGGCTGAGGCAGGAGAATGGCGGGAACCCGGGGGGCGGAGCTTGCAGTGAGCTGAGATCGCGCCACTCACTCCAGCCTGGGCCACAGAGCGAGACTCCGTCTCAAAAAGAGAAAAAATAAAAGGACACCAGTCCGATTGAATTATGGCTCCACCCTTGTGGACTCATTTAACATAATGACCTCCGTAAAGGCCTGTCTTCAAATGCACTCACATTGGGGATTCAGGCTGTAATGTATAAATTGGAGGGGATACAATTCAGTGCATAACAATCCCATAGGGCACACCTTCCTGAATCAGCACTGCAGAATCATCAGAACATTCTCTGGGGTACATGAGCTCTATGTAATGGCTTGTCTGATCATGCAAGGAACCAAACTCCAAGCCCTCCGAACAGGTAAAATAACATGCATAATTTAATCACTGTGTGTATAAATGCCCTTAAATTACATTTAGAAATGATTTCAGAAAAATACCTAGACGTCGTGGGTCCAGGCTACATTTCCATGGGAATAACCAAACACAGATTCGGCCATAAAACACCCAGATGCCAAATAAATTACAACTCTAAACATCAAAACGCATTATTGAGTCCACAAGAAAGGGCCAGAAGGTCCCAAAAGATCTCTATACCAGCCAGCTCGGAGTCCTGAGGAGAAGAAGGGGAAGTATTTCTGCTCATGGAGGGGCAAAAGTGGCTTCCGGGGTATTTTATCCTTGTAATCAAAGACTCTTGTCATATGCAAACATAAATATACGACATTAAGTAGAACCAATCTCCTAGTCAAACAATTACATAATTTGGCATATTGTGTTCTATTATGAAAAACATCTTTGATCTGTCTATAAAGTAGGTTAAATATAAAATCTAAATTATTTAACTATTGGAGTGAATCTTTTTATTTCAGTCGCCCAAATTATTCTATTTATTTCATTTATCCTATTGTCTGTATTATTAAAAAGTTCTAATTTTTGGCCAGGCACAGTGGCTCACGCCTATAATTCTAGCACTTTGGGAGGCCAAGGCGTGTGGATTGCCTGAGCTCAGGAGTTTGAGACTAGCCTGGGCAACATGGTAAAACCCTGTCTCTACCAAAATACAAAAAATTAGCTGGGTGTGGCGGTATGTGCCTGTAATCCCAGCTGCTTGGGAGGCTGAGCCAGGAGAATTGCTAGAACCCATGAGGCAGACATTGCAATGAGCCAAGACTGCGCCACTGCACTCTAGCCCGGGCGACAGGGGGAGACCCCATCTCTAAAAAAAAAAAAAAAATTCTAATTTTTCAGACTCACCAAATTTCTCTGGAAATATAACATTAAAAAGAAAACTTCAAGGCAAGGAATAGTAGTTCAGGCTTGTAATCCCAGTGCCTTCAAAGACTCAGCCATGAGGATTGCTTGAGGCCAGGAATTTTGAGACAAGCCTGGGCAACATAGCAAAACCTCATCTCTAAAACAAACAAACAAAATTCCCAGGTGTGTGATGCACACCTGTAGTCCTATAGCTACTTGGGCAGCTGGGATGGGAAGATCATTTGAGCCCAGCACTTCAAGGTTGCAGTGAGCTATGATCACACTGCCCTCCAGACTGGGTGGCAAAGGAAGGCCTCAGATCTGAAAAAAAAAAAAAAGTACAATTTTTTCTTGTTCATCAAACTTCATCAGAAATATAATATTAAAAAGAAAACTCCAAACTTCCAGGGTTTGCTTCTGCAAGCAGTATTGTAAAAGAAATACTCTGACTTTGGATTACTTCGTTATTCCTTCACCACAAATCAAGTAATCAATGCAGGCAGTAGATGGACCATAGTCATTGACTAAAAGCCAGATAAACACCCCAGTTGTGCAATGTAAAAAAAAAAAAAAAAAGTTGCATTCTAGAAAGTTAAAGTTTTTAGAAGGCCAAACTTTGAATGGAATTAGACCAATGCTCTGATAGTAGAGAATACAAAATGCAGACACCATAACCATTAAAGTCAAAGTAAGCCAGGATTTATTTGCATTTTTTAATGGGCATGCAGAGGGAGGCAGGTGATATTACACTGTTTACATCACACCACATGGGCTGAATGAGCTAAAAGAAACAGTGGGATTATCTGTGTGTCAGCATTCTAATCCCATCAGGCCTGTCAGCACTATAATTTCCAACCTATCACTTAGTTTAAAATACAGTAGGGGAGAGCCTCAATATTTGTTTTGTTCTGATGAGCCAGATGACTCAGAGCAGACTTAGAAATGGAACGCTTCAGAAAATGAGAGAGTTTTGAAAATTATAGTGGTTTTGTTCACAGCTGTATATATTTATTTTTTCTGTAAAGCAGGTACACAGTGAGTCATGTTTCCTGGGGCCCAAATTCCTCAAACAGTAATTTTCTTCTCTTCTCTGGTTGCCTGAAATCAGGAAGCTTTCAAGTTTGCCTAACTCAAGTGAAATAACTTTGTAAACTTTGTAACTTTGTAAACGAGATAATCTTGGTTAACTGTTACTGTTTGATTAAAATTTTTCAATGCAGCAAAAGACACATGCTTTGCAATATCCTTGTTTTCAGGCCCTTATATAACATTTCTTAATTATTTGTATTATTTAATATAAGAAATAATATTCCTTATATTATTTAATATAAATGTAATTATATTATATATAATTAATATATATAATTATATAAGGAACGAACACAAGGACAAAACTAGGTACATGTGTAAATTACTTCAGAAAGCACCTGAGGGCCCTGGGATATAGATTTATTTTTCCATCAGAATGGCAAGGTAGATACTCTGAAACCCCTTTCTGGCATAAAACATATAGACACTGGATGATTACAATCATAAATTTTAAATGCATTGCTGAGTTTACAGAAAGGTAAGGGATATTCCTAAGGGCCTCCTACTCTGTTTCCCCCACCCCTAAAAGAGGAAGCTGATCCCAGAGTGGTAAATAAATACAGAGATTGGGGCTGTCCTGGATGCAAACGCCTTTGCGGGAGCAGAGAGCTTTGATAGAAATGAGACACTGGAACTTAGCCCCGGCAGACAGGAGACTCTCAGCCTCTGACTGCTGCATAAATTCAGGACAACTAATGGTGCCCTAACCTCAGCAACCGTTCATAGGCTGAAAATTGCCATTTAAATCAGGGGTCCCCGGCCCCTGGGCTGCTGACCAGTACCCTCTGTGGTCTGCTGGGAACTGGGCGCACAGCGGGAGGTGAGTGTGGGGCAATGGAGCATTACTGACCTGAGCTCGGGTCAGATCAGCGGAGGCATCAGATTCTCACAGGAGCGCGAACCCCGTTGTGAACTGTGCGTATGAGGGATCTGGGTTGCGGGCTCCTTATGAAAATCTAATTCATGCCCGATGATCTGAGGTGGGACAGTTTCGCCCTGAAAACCGTCCCCCATTGAAAAGGTATCTTCCACAAAAGCGGTTCCTTTTGCCAGAATGGTTGGGGACCACTGCTCAAAATGGTATGAACCCAGAAAACGGTTTGTCCTGGTACATCCCATGTGATTTCTAAAACTAAGATTAAGTTTTCCTCTGAAAATTGGCAGGCCTTTCCTCATATAGTCTGGGGTTTGAATTTACATTCGTGCACGATCAGGGAAATCTGCTGTAAACATTACCTTAAAGTGCTCCCAGGTGGGTAACCCCTCTTGGTTTCTGTCAGGAATAAAGGAATACCTTTATTGGATGCCATTCCTCACCCAGGCTCCTCAGAGTTCCCAGGAATTAAGTTTGGACAGACAGTATCTAACAGTAAAACAATAAAAATAATGACAATGATAATTATGAGGAACTACAGCCTATCAGACTTATAATACTAAATACAATGGAGATATCAGACACAGAATCTAAAATGCCTGTATATGAAAAAGTGATTGACATTTAAAATTCAATGAAAAGATTAAGGAGAAAATTAGATACAACTAAACAGAGAATTAGTGATCCATAAAAACCTTTTGAGAAAAGTATACAGACCTAAGTACAGGGAGGTAAATAGAGGAAAACAGAATAAAAATAAAATATTCTAAATTGCTTCTAATTTAGATTCATCTAAGAAGTTCTCAAACTTATTGGTGTTAAGATTTATTTATTTTCTTAAAAATTACTGAAGAGAATTCCAGTGCATTTAAAGAGTAAAATAAGATTTTAACTTGTTACATGTAAAAATGAAATTCTATTAAAAAAAAGTCATATACTTCAGGGTTGAGATTCAATATAATAATTTTCACTGTTTCATCAATATATCATCCAGTGAAATCATCTTTTATTTCATACATTACTGCTTGTATGTAGTGGTAAATAACGTAATGACTCCTAGTACAGTTTGGTATAAATACTATGATTGGTGCTAAGTTGCAAAATAACTTTCCTTACTATTGCTTTTGCTTTGTGGAAATGTCAACATTTAACTCCGTTAAATAGAAAATAATAATAATAAAGAAAGAGTATCAGAAACAGTCAGAAAGAAAATAAATCACCTATTTAAAAAACAGACAAATTGACAGAATTTTGATAGCAAATATCCTATGCTAGAAGGCAGTAAAATATATATATACACAACTTATAACTTAGACATGCGTATTTATTCAAGTTATCTTTAAAAACCATAACTGCAAGAGGAAAATAAATTATCAGATAAATTAGAATTGAGAAAGTTGACTATAACAGAACTTATTGTAAAGCGACTTCCAAGTTTATATTCCAAGAAAAGAAAAATAAACTCAAAAGTGATACCTGAGATTCACAAAGGAATAGGCAAAGAAATTGGTAAACATGGGCAAACTTAAAAGAATATTTTCCACATATAATGTCAAAAATATTTAATTTACAGAATAAAATCTGTAAGTATGTAAAATCAGGATAAGAATAAAATATAAGCTTGAGGGGGTGATTAGAGCCAACAGCATTCCAAAATGTGTACATTTTCAGGAGGAGGATGTATATAGGATAACAATAATTTTGGATTTTTGAAAGACACTTATAAAAACTTTCAAGCACATAAAACAATAGATTTTTACCATTTATGTGATATATATAATATATAGTACTATTTTTACTATATATGTGACTTTTAAATCAAGTTAAATTTAAAATGAAATCGAAGAAAAAATACAGTGAAGCGAAAAATGACATAGAAAACACGGCAAATAGAAGGAATACCAAAAGATGGCAGCAAAAGAAAAAATGAAGACCACAGTCATTGCCAATGACCATCTAATTCACAGGATTCAAGTTATCTTCTGTGATTAAATGTAACAAAAATATCAAAAATTTACTTATTTTCACAAGAAACGCACTAAGAAAAAAGAGAAAGACTGAAAATAAAATTATGGTGAAAGATGAACCACACAAATACTAACCAAAATAAAGGAAGGTAGCCCTATTAATATTGGATGAGTGTAGCATGAAGGTAGGTCATTAAATAAATGGGAAATTGCCCATTCAAAAGGAGGTTGTTACAGTTTTAAACTCACGTCTTATATCAGAAAGTGTTGCTATGTAACAAACACCCAGAAGCTTTGTGACTTAAAACAATCACATACGTAGCTCACAATTCAGCGGGTGATTTTCAGCTTATGTGACTAGAGGGAAAAGGTCACCTGTCTCTTAGGAGCCAGCAGTCTGTCCATGGCCTCTTCACATAACGGTGTTAACAGGAATCCCAAGAGTACCAAGAAATGGGAAAACCAAAACACTTGTGATTTTAAAGTTTCCACCATTCTCACTTTTCCTAATATCCCGCCTGTCAAAATGACACGCAAGGCTAAATTCAGGAGGTAGAGCAAGACTCCAAGTATCCAAGGGTGGAAGGACCTGTCACAGCATATCAGAAAGGCGCGAATTTAGGGACCGGAAAATTGCATGGCCACTTTCATAATCAACCTCAATGCATTTAATAACTCAGCCTTAAAATAAAGAAAACACAAGGTCAAGAGATTGAGACCATCTTGGTCAATACGGTGAAACCCTGTCTCTACTAAAAACAGAAAAATTAACTGGGTGTGATGGCGCGTGCCTGTAATCCCAGCTACTCGGGAGGCTGAGGCAGGAGAACTGCTTGAACCCAGGAGGTGGAGGTTGCAGTGAGCTGAGATTGCACCACTGCACTCCAGCCTGGGTGACAGAGTGAGACTCCATCTCAAAAAAAAATTTTTTTAATTAAATAAATAAAGCAAATATTGGCAGAATCATAGTCAGAAAATTCTAAAATAAAATTAGAAGACATAAAACATCTCCTGATAAATAATGTATTTATCACTCAAAAAATTATTAAACATATGTGTGATTTCAGAGACACATTAATGAGCCTAACCTAACAGGCATATAAAACAGCTTGCACTACTCATGAGTACACTCATTCTAAAGTACACACAAAACATGTAAACATTTAACTTGTCATATTTTTGGAGTTTCACTTACATACAGTAAGTCATATACATTTTAAGTGTACAGATTTTACTATGACAATTTTGTATGATAATTTTAGGGTTTTGTGAGATGTCCTTTATCACATAAAGAAATTTCTCTTTTATTCTTAATGTTCTGCATGGCATTTAAAACTTAAATACCTAGTAATTTTAGAAAATTTATTTTTCTGTATCTTTTGAAAAAATAATATGCTTTTTCCTTTATTATGTTAATATGGTGAAGAACCAATAGATTTTTGGTTGTTTAACCAATCTTAGATCCTGGAGTCTCACTTTGGACCTATTGCTGGATTCTAGCTTCTCACATTTTTTTTTTAAGACTTTTCAGTCTATATTCATGACAGATAGAATATTGTTTGTAATTTCCTTTCTAAGATCTTGGTCAGATTTTAATATCAATTATGTGGTGGTTTTATTAGGCAAGTTATGAATTTTTTCTTCCTTCACTATTTTCTGAGTTTGTAAGACTGATATTATTTCTTCACAAAATATTTGATAGAATTTACCAATGAGTCATTAATACCTTTTTAATATTATGAATCCAGTGTACACACCTATTTTTTTTCTATATCTTGGTGAGTCTATTTCAGTAACTTGTGTCCTGAAAAAGTTTTTTTTCCATTTCATCTAACTAGTTGAATTAATTGGCATAAGGATTTTGGTATTTGAGGGGTATACAGTGACCTCCCTCCCTTCATCCTTCATACTCAAAAAATTTTTTTTCTTTATCAATCTTGCTAAGTGTTCATCAGTTTTATCAATTCTTTCAAAGCATTAGATTTGTCTCTGCTGATTTTCTCCACTGTCAGTTTTTTTAAGTTATTTATTTCTACTTTCGTTTTTATTGGATCCTTTCTTCTACCTCCTGTGTTTAATTTGCTCTTAATTTCATAGCTTTTTAATCATAAGCTGAGATGATTATTTTAGACTTCTCTTCTAGTATTTGTTTCAAGATAATTTGATATAAAATGTTTTAATTTCCCTTGCTTTTCTTCTTTGACCTAAGTAATTCAGAAATTCCTTAATTTCAAAGTATTTGGGAATTTTTAGCTATTTCACTATTTTTGGTATCTATTTTCATACTGTTGTAGTAAGAGAATCAGAACAAAGGCTTTTTAGAGGATTTTGATCCTATAAGGGTTATTAAGGTTTGATTTATTGATCAACCTATCATCTACCTTGATTAAAGTTCCATGTGCCTTGAAAAATGTGTGTTCTGAAGTATCAGGGAAAACCCACCCCCGATATTCAGCGTGGGTTCTTTTCTATTTCCCTACGTGTTGGCTGGTCTGAGGAATAAAGGGAAAGAGTACAAAAGAGAGAAATTTTAAAGCTGGGTGTCCGGGGTGACGTCACATGTTGGCAGGTTCCGTGATGCCCCCTGAGCTGTAAAACCAGCAAGTTTTCATTAGCAATTTTCAAAGGGGAGGGAGTGCACGAATAGGGTGGGGGTCACAGAGACCACATGCTTCAAAGGTGACAAAAGATCACAAGGCAGGAGGTCAGGGCGAAACTAGAATCACTAATGAACTTCCGTGTCCCGCTGTGCACACAGTGTCATTGATAGGAAGGCGTAAATGCCCACGAAATCTTCACAGTTTATGTTCTGCTGCCATGGCTTTGGCTGCTCCCTCCATTGGGGTCCCTGACTTCCAGCAACACTGAAGTTAGGGCATAATGTTCTAGAAATGTCAATTAGGTCAGTTTGATTGATAGGGTTGATTAAATCTTCTATATTATTACTTATTTTTTCTCTGTTTTCTATCAATTACTAAGAGAGGTATTAAAATCTCTGTTTGCCTATTCCTCTCCTTACTTCTGCCAGTTTTGGCCTCACAAGTTTTTGAAACACTGTTATTAGATGCGTTTAAAATTATTTTTGCTTCCCATTTAATTGTACTTTACATGATCCTGCAACTTTTTATTTGTGGTTTGCTGATTGTGTTGAAGTCTGCCTTTTTGAAATAATAACACTGACACCCCATTTCCTTATGCTGAGTGCTTTCTTGGTCTCCAGGTTTCTTTTCATGCACATTCCATTTGTCTCTTTCTTAATATTTCAAGTGTGTTTATTTAAACAGCATCTTGCTGTACAGTTTGCTTGCCAATTAATCAATTCATGGACTAATTTTCATTTACAATAACAATTTCTTTTTACATGCTGTTCTCAGGGTATTTTAGTTAATGCACTAATGTGTGTTGGTTTAAGGTTTACCACCTTAGAAGATGTTTTCTTTTTGTCCCATTTATTTTTTGTTCTGCTTCCATTTTCCTGCCTTATTTTGGAAGATTCATATGTTTAATACTCTTTACTCTGTTATATTTTAGTGATACTTCTTCATGTGCATCTGTGTGTCTGTGTGATTTCAGTGTATTTCAAAAAATTATAATGCAAGAGTTACAATAAAATTTCAATATCACAATAAAAACAGACAAGTAAAGAAAGTAGACAAGTTACAAAAAACACATACACTTGTGTATCACACGTAAAAGAACCAATTTGTAACACATTTTTGGTTCATATTGTATATTTTTCCTTATGAGTATACATATTTATGATAGAATAAATGTTTTGAAATAGAAAAAAAATAAGCACTTTCATTGTTAAAAGGCCTACTCCAGTCTCCTACGTACACTTCCCTGTCTGGAACATTCACTTACTTATAACGTCTTCATTTGCGTGTTTAAGCTGGCAAAGCTTATAATTTCTACTTATTTTTCTAAATGTTGCTTTTAGTACCAGTAACTAGAAGTTAGGTAAAGCTGCTTGTAAAATAGAAATATGTTAGCCACTGGCCCTGGGCAAGCTTTTAAAGTGTACAATACCGCTCTTGGAGGCAAAGAAAGGACTCCAGGCAATTGTGACTATTGGAGGGTTTGCATGTCCCATGTCCTGTCCATCATTTGGCTGAGGTTTTCCACTAATGCAAACCATCAACATTATACTTAAAAAATTGTACTCAATTCAAATCCACCTTAAAATTAATTTTAAAGCAAAAAGCCACATTTAACAAGAAGACTTTAGTTATGTTCTATAATAACAAAACAATTCATTATCAGATTCCTGTAGTTAGCAATCTTCCTTCAGGTATTTAACTTAGGAATAAATTACTGGGACAGACACAGAAACAGCTACACAAGAATTCATCTGTTGTGCCAAATGAAATATACAAGTATTTGCAAGGATAAAGTCAGAAAACCCCAATCCTTTCATTTCTCCTTCAAAAAAATCATATCATAATTACGATTTAAAATGTTACTCTAAGAAGATCAATTGTTTTGAATGTTATTCTCTTTCAAAGTTGATTTATTTTAACAAAAACTGCTATATCATCATTGGTGCTTTTCATTTTCTGATGCACAGTGAAAGGTCTATAATCCGAACTCAGACTCACGTGTTCATTTCAAGTCATTTCTCAGCAAGCACACTCAGATAAACTGCAGTTTATCGATTAAAAATAAGAAGATTCGTTTGCTAATTTCAAGGAAATGGCAGTAAGCTGATGAAATGCACTCATATAAAATGAAACTAATGGCATCTACAACAAGGAAATGAATCTTTTGTCCTTCAATGATGTGCAACATATTCGTAAATATGCTTTCAATATATCAGGACCGAAGTTATTAGACAAGTGGCCTGGATACCACGCCATGCATATTATCAAAATATCCCCATTAAGCCATAATTCTATTTGGCAGTTTCTGTCTTCATGAGAGATAATTTTATATGGGAAACATTTATATGATATACATATAAAATGAAAAATAACCAGTACATGAAGTAATGTATAAATGATAAAAATGAGCAAGATAGATAAAGTGTCCAATGGCTGATATCAGTTCTGAATAATATTTTAGTCATTTACATTAAATTTTCACCACTTCAACTAATGAAATATGAAGTACAAGGAGAGCTTGTGATCATACCATAATACACCATACAGGCAAGTAGACGACCATTCCAGTGAGAAGCCTCAACATCAACATCAAATAGATTATCGTCCTGTTGACGATATTCATTACACATCATAATTTATAGAGATGACTCTAGAAATTCATGCAGGGGTCTTGTCTAGTTTTGGTTATGCTGAGTGTAAATGGCCTAATTTTCAATCTTCTCTTAAAGGTCACTTTCATAACTGATACTTTGTAAATTTTTAAATTTTCATTTTAGTTTTCTTTTCAATTGCTCCACTGTTTCAACTTGATGATCAGTGGGACGAGGCATAGGCATGGTCTTCTATCTTGTTCCCGAATCTCTGGAAAAGAAAGTTGGGAAGCTTGGAGATGGATCTTCTGTAGCCCATGTTCTAATATTTGGATTCTTTGATCTGTACCTTATATTATTATTTGTCATCAACCTGCACTGAAGCAAATAATTATTTTAACAAGAAGCCTCTTCATAATAGAGGCTTCTTCAGCAGTGAGCCGTTTTCTCAAGGAAAGCCATTCCTCTGTCAGAGCAGCTCTTCCCCACAACAAAGGTATTCCGCCTTCACATGCACCAGTGGGTCCAGATAATTGTACAAAGAGAACACCTTGCTTCATAGACTCATCACCTGCAAGTGGAAAAAGAGGGAGCTTTTTAGCAATGTAGCAAACTGCAGACTCTGCTAAAGGCAGCATGAAAAACAAGGTGCTTCTTGTAGCAATCAGAGAGCATGGCTCACGGAACAAAGGTGTTACACAGCTGAGGAGAGAATATGCAAAATGAAAGCACTCTGCCTGCTAAACACCCAAAGGATCATCTTCCTTCATTGGTTCTTTACAATTTCTACCAGCATGTTATCTGCAAACATAACAGAAATTAGGGGCAGTGTTTAGCAATCTATGACATTCGAGTGGAAGCAGGAAGTATTCAGATAAAGCATGCAATCACGTTATTTGGATTAATCTAAGGATTACTCTGCAAATATTGTTAGCTCAAATTTGTAAAGTAGTTCCAGAAATAAAGGGGTTTGTACCATTTGCAATATGTTCCGCATACAACATATTCTTTAATCCCTCATGTGTCAACTTGTCATGCATCTGGAATATTTGATTTCAAATAGCCTTATTCAAGGAACTGTAAATGCCCATCTTCCTGATGGCAATGCCAGCTCCTTAAGAAAAGGTTGGTGGAAAAACAAAACCCACCTCTTGACTTTATACCAAACGTGGAGGCCTAAATTTTCAGAAAAGTCCAGTCAGCACTTCGGTTTCCTGAACCGCTTTGTAAAACCCAAAGCAGTGCCGGAGAAGAGGGAGAGTGTGAGGCCACTGAACACAGAGCATTGTTCCAATTACAGAAACACCTGCACTGTGTGGCTTTATGCTGATCTGTTGTGAGCATTTTACACAGTGTTTAATAGTCCTTCAAATTCCTCTTTCTGCAAAATCCAAAATGGGCTGGGGGTGTTGCTGGCATGCTAGGGGCTTTAGGAGGCCTCTTGCTGGGGATAATTTGATACTTTATCCGCAATGAAGAATGCTTGGCCTGGTAGAGTCTCAAATGCCACCCATAGACACACTAATTAACAGCCTCTGTGTATTGGCTTCTGGGAAAAAAAAAAAAAAAAAAGAGGGAGAGATTGTTTTCTTTTACTCAGTGAGAAATCATTGTTGGAAAAAGCAATGACTCAGCTTTTCAGCAGTGAAACTATTTACATGGGCAAGAAAGGCTGCACAGGCTTGTAAAAATCTTGCTGCAGATATATTTTTTTCTCTTTCCTTATGCAATTGTGGTTCAGGTAGAGCCATGTATTCTCAAACATCTTTTTGAACATCTATTGCTTAAAATAAACGTACTTTACTGCCAGAGGACTCAAGCAATAATTACCTTAATTATTTCTGTTTACACTTGGAGAAATGTGGCATCCGAAACTGCAATATGAGACTTGTTGGGCTTTAAATATTCCTTTTCTGTATGGTTAGTAAACACCAAAGGATGAATATAAAGTTTATCTGTATTTATGCGATGGTTTCAAAAACCACACTTCTAAAGTGCAGCTCCAGCAGTTTTTAAACCCTGCCAAGTATATTCTGAAAATCTCCTTTGGAGTAAAACATTAATGAGGTAGCATAGTTCGCTTTTCTAAAGACAAAACTACATTTGGAATCCTTTCCAGTATTATTCTTACTGTGATTCCAAACCTCAAAGTAAGAAGGGCACATGAGTAGGGAAATGGCATGAAACGAATATGACTGAGACCATTCTGTTTATGTCACCGAGAAAAGATACACAGACTCTAAGCCCTTCTTATATTTTGTTGATGGAAGGCAAGTACCAGCCTTCATGCCTTCATGTTCTTAACTTCCTCAATAAAGAAATTATTCCAGCAAAGAAGTGGTGACTTCTTATTTTAATTCTAACTGCTTAATTTTTTCAGTGACTTGGGTTAAATTAGAATATTTTTCTTCAGCAATATTTAAATTAACTGAAAAACAGCTAAATTTAATAATCCGTCCTCGAGGATTTTTAAAAGTCACATAGCAGAAAGAAATAAAGATATCTCTCATTATGGTAATAAACTACCCATGTTAAAGCCACGAAATGCAAAGAATGCTAACAATAACAACAACAATTGTACAAGAAAGTCAATCTACAGGGACCCCAAAAGTTACTAAATATTACTTTTAAAACCCAATTAATACTAAGCCTCATTTTAGCCATTGGCTGTACCATCAAAGTTGCCATGTATCTAAGAATAAAATTGCTTGTTGTGTCTCAATGCCTCATCTAAAACCAAAATACATGCCCACTGATGTTAAGGGAGTGCTATGAGCCTGACTCTCCACATTACCGCAGGCCCTGCTAGTGCTTGAGAAGTGATTATGCGAGTTGGAGTTATTCCTGTCACACGCAAAGAATCAGAGTGAAGGGGTTTTGGTAAAAAGCAGGACACAAAGCGCCCACTCCAGGAACTGTCTGGAAAGCCCAGCTACCAGAAGAGCAGTTAGAACCTTAAGACCAGTTTTGCCCGGAGGCTGCCCAAATGACTTGCCCTGACTCTAAGAATGTCCAGGTGAAACTGTACCTGCCACCATTCCTCACCCTGTGGGACTTGCCAGCTCCCGACAGTCTTCACTAGCACCAGTGAACTCACTTTGAAAACAATTTACATCACATTTCTCCTTCCCAAGAAAACTCCAACCTCTTCCTTTCTTCCTAGGGCATACAAGACCACCATGGGCTGTGCGTACACCCTGCACTGCAATTCTGTTTTTATATATATTCTTAAGGAAAACCTTTTGCTTAGAGATTCATCACTGTCTTTTATTTCACTGCAACAGTGTGAAGGTATTCTGAAGGTAAAGTAGGCTCTCGGGTAACACCATTAGCCCTTACCAGCCATTCCAGCGAGTATATGAAAGTGCTGGTGCATGGGCTGGACTTTTAGCTGTGGTTGGGGGCTGCTAAAGTCTCCTGTGATTACAGTCAAGTACGAACTTTAGAACTTAACTAAAGGGTAATAGATTATTGCTGTAATATTGTTCAACTCACTGCTAGAGAAAGTTAGATCTTTAAAAGTTCAAGTGACTCTGGCACTTTGTATAAACTTTCAAGGGTGTATTCTGTAAAAAAGCTTTGAAATCACCAATTTCTTTTCTCTCTTGATCATTTTTTTCCCCACAACATAAAAAGAGGCAAAGTAGGAATTAAGAGTTGTACCTGAAACCAATGGGATCAAATTTAGAGGTGTATTTGTGGTATTAGAATTCCTTGAATTCTATCCTCATTTAATTTGAAACAGCATTTGCTCTCTTGGTTTCCTGTTGCTTCTTTTTTCCCCTATGCATTTAAAACTTCATTGGTTCTCAATTTAGCTCACCAAACAAAGGAATATATTAAGGTTAAATCTGTGTTCTTTACAATGACTGTAATTTTGTAGAAAGTGCCTTGTATAAAAAAGTTATTTTAAATAATATTTGCTAGTGAGCTTTCTCTCATTTTTGTTCATTTATAGATGGAATTAAATATTGACTCAGAAGGGAAAAAAATGCTTGTCATACTTATAGCAAAACGAAGACACTTGGGGGTCTATGTAGAAACGTAGTGTCTGTGTATTAGCCTGTTTCCACACTGCTGATAGAGACAGACCTGAGACTGGGCAATTTACAAAGGAAAGAGGTTTCATGGAGAACTCACAGTTCCACATGGCTGGGGAAGCCTCACAATCACGGCAGAAGGCAAGAAGGAGCAAGTCACATCTTACGTGGATGGCAGCAGCCAAAGAGAGACAGAGCTTGTGCAGGGAAACTCCCCTTTTTAAAACCATCAGATCTCATGAGATTTAATCATATCACGAGGACAGCACAGGAAAGACCTGTCCCCATGATTCAACCACCTCCTACCAGGCCCCTCCCACAACACATGGAAATTCAAGATGAGATTTGGGTGGGGACACAGACAAACCATATCAGTGTGCCATTTAAACGAAAGCTAGGGCAGGCATGGTGGCTCACACCTGTCATCCCAGCACTTTGGGAGGTCAAGGTGGGCGGAGCACCTGAGATCAGGAGTTTGAGACCAGCCTGGCTAACATGGTGAAACACTATCTCTGTAAAAATACAAAAATTAGCCAGGCATGGTGGTGTGTGCCTGTAATCCCAGCTACTTGGGAGGCTGAGGCAGGAGAATCGCTTAAACCTGGGAGGCAGAGGTTGCAGTGAGCAGACATCATGCCATTGCACTCCAGCCTGGGCAACAGAGCAAGACTCTGTCTCAAAAAAAAAGAGAAACTAAAATGTTTGTTTCTTGCTGGGTACATCAGTCAATGAGGATTTGTCCTGGAAATGGCTGCAGGTGGAAACAGCTAGTGGCAAGCCAAGGACAGTATTGCACACACACTCGGTAAGCATTTAGGAAATGTTTGCTGATGACAATGACTAGCAGAAGGCACTTCCACTCAATGTATATTCCAAGTGATTTCTAATACTGCACGGGCCAAATCATTACTGATGAATTACGCGATAGCAACACCCCCACCTGTAGGCAGGCCTCAAAACCAACACAGTTTATTAGCCTCCAGGCCAATCACAGAAATTATCTTGTTTTGTTTTACAATGATTTAAAAATGTGTGTAAGCATTGCAGCTCTTTGAATGCCCCCTTTTTTTCTCCACAGAAGTCTTACTTTGTCTCTCTTCCTGACGTAGATCTTTAATTGACTGAAACTTTCTTTAGTTCAATTAAGTACAGACTTTTTTATTATTTGACTTAAGATGTTTTTACTTTATACAGTGTGAAAGTAATAAACACTCAGTAGACACCACGCTTCGAGCGCCCATGCAACCATTTTGTTTTTCACTTTCAGTACAGTATTCAAGACATTACATAAGATATTCAACACTTTATTACAAAATAAGCTTTGCGTTAGGTGATTTTGACCAGGAGAAGACTAATGTGAGTGTTCTGAGCACACTTAAGGTAGGCTAAGCCAAGCTATGATATTCTGTAGGTTAGGTGTATTAAATGCATTAAATGCATTTTTGACTTATGATAATTTCAAGGTATGATGGGTTCGTCAGGGCCATAACCATATTGTAAGTTGAGGAGCATCTGTACTGCATCATCCCAGGACTACTTTAATAGGACTTAATTTGTAAAGACACCAGAAATAGACCTAGAATGGCTTCAGAAAATCCTTTATCTGGAGAGTCAAGCTAAGACCAATGTCCTCACTATTACACTGGAAAGACAAATACTTAGTGAACTTGGAAGTTATCCATTCAAACATTCCGTAGCCTGGTTGGTATCTACACGTATCCATGCATGGACATGGTGTTGAAATCAGGCTCTACTTAGGAAATGCTGGTTTGGGAAAAAATGACTCAGGTATTCTGCCTTGTTGGTTATGATGATGTTTTCTTGAGAGTTTAACTCTATTATATTGTAGATGCTGGATCACAAGGTAAGTGCGCTGAGGGAATACTGACTTCCAATAAAAGCAGTGCTACAATTTCATTGTAACTTACATGACAACTGACCAGGCAGAAGACAGTGAAAAAGGGGACTCTTTAATGATGCCAATCATCCAGGAAAACAGCGTGATTATAGGCACATGAGGGCTTGGAATGCATTTAAAATTGTTTCCAATTTATAAGGGTGATTTTATGAAACTGAGAGGGCCACATAGAACCAGGAAGAAAAAAATAAGAGTCATTCAGAAGAGAAGCAGCAGCACAAAGGAAAGTCAGGTTTGGTGAGATTAAATCTATCCTTCAAGATATGAAACTCTCATTCTACAATACTAAAATATTGCATAATAATATTTTCTTTTCAACAGTACATTTAGCCATGTAAATTGATTTGAAAACACAAACCTAGTCACTAAATGCCCAGGAATTGTTTGGTAGAGATTTGCAGGTAGAAAAGAAGCCGTCCGATTCACAGGGATGTGGGATCAGCTACACCTATTGTTCGCTTCCGAAGCAACTTGACATTCTTTCAGATTTGATCTAACCGGGTTAACCAAGTGGGCTGGAAATAATGCTGACATACACGGAACGCTTGCCGATTGGGCTGCTCTCATAAGCTCCATGTAAAGTAGACTAAAGAAGCAGGGATTTTAGAAGAAACGCTTTGTGAGATTCCAATTTTGAAGCTATTGTCTCCGTACTGCAAGGAGTAACATAAATAAAAATCTGAAACTGGATGGCATAAGAGAAGGAAGTATGTTCCTTGGAAATACCATGCAGATTTTTGACTAGGTCCTAGGAGGACAGAGTTAGAAAAAGAAATTACTTTTTATATGCAATATATTTAGCTGAAGCCCTGGGGTGAAATGATAGGCTCGTGATGAATAGATACTCTGGGACAACTCAGAGGTCCCTTGGCTTTAAAATTTCTGGATACTGTACTTAACCTTTAGAACTCTCCAAAAGCATACTGCACGCAAGTTGCTCCCTTGAAAATTCCCATTTTGAAAATAAAATCTAGAATTACAGAGCAAATTATGACCCAGTGCCTGTGTCCAAAACACATATATGTGGCCTCTGAAGAGTGGATACAGCTGGGAAAGGACTGCTGACAGACAGTGGAGGTAGTGAACTGTGGGCTGCACTTGAACAAATGTTTTTCTTTCAAATTGGTGAATATACCCTTTAATACTGAGGTGCGTTAAAGTGACTTATTTCCTAATCCTTGCCTCATAGTTCCTGCTCACATATATTTCTTTTCTAAATGCAAATTTCTATTGCAGAAGTTCTTTTTGATTTATAACTTTGTTTTGCCAAATCAATGTATTTGTTCTCCAGTAGAATAGATGTTAGGTGAGTTTGAGCACTTGTGAGAAACACTGCAAAACTTCACTTATATTTGTTTTGAGCAAAGAAATGGCCTGTGACAAGGGCCAAAGATACTGAGGAAGTGAGAGAAACTAAATGAGCCTTTAGTCCAACCTCCTTCTTTCACAAGTGGGGAAATAGAGGTTCAGATATTTATTCCAACTCATTTAGCTTGGGAGTTTATGGAAGAGAACCTAAGCTCTTTTTACTCTGTCCGGTTCCACTACTAGGAAATCTACTTACGGTTTACCTGGGTTGTTTTTGTGATTGTTTAACTGGGAAGAACAATTATAGTCAAACCATTATTGTTGACCTATCCTAAAGGTGACATGGTTTTCTTGACTTTTTCAAATCTTAAATTAAAGCACACATTATTAAGAGTTCGTAAATTATAGAAATCTCAATTCTCAAGCATCCCGGATTATCCACTGTGGTGTGAGACTCCAAATTGGGGGCATATAATTGGTGGTAACATTTTATGTTCCGGCAGCTTTTCATGTGTCAACTGAGACAAATGAAATGTAAATAAAACATTTTTTAAAAACAAGTAAACAGAAAACAACGTAAGTGTCCATCCGTGGATGAATGGATAAACAAAATGTAATGTATACAATGGATATTATCCCGCCTTGAAAAGGAGTAAATTCTGATGCACTACAACGTGGGTGAGGCTTGAAGACATTGTGCTAAGTGGAATAAGCCAGTTATAAAAAGGCAAACACTGTGTTTCCACTTTCTTTTTCTTTCTATCTTTTTTTTTTTTTTTTTGAGACAGAGTCTCTTTCTGTCACCCAGGCTGGAGTGCAATGGCATGATCTTGGCTCACTGCAACTTCCATCTCCCAGGTACAAGTGATTCTCCTGCCCCAGCCTCCTGAGTAACTGGGATTACAGGCACACGCCACCAGGCCCAGCTAATTTTTTTGTATTTTTAGTAAAGACAGGGTTTCACCATGTTTTCCAGACTGGTCTCAAACTCCGGACCTCAGATGATCCGCCCCCCTTGGTCTCCCAAAGTACTGGGATTATACGTGTGAGCCATCGCACCCAGTCTGTTTTCAATTTTATACGAGGTGCCTAGAGTATTCATATTCATCTACAGAAACTAGAATGGTGGTCGTCAGGGGCTGTGGGGAGAGGATACTAGGCAGCTGCTTAATGCGTACAGAATTTAATGCATACAGAATTTTAGTTTTGCAAAAAGAAAAGAGTTCTGGAGATTAGTTGCCCAATAAGAATGTACTTAACACTACTGAAATGTGCATGTGAAGATGGGTGAGATGGTAAACTTTAGGTTATGGGAGCTTGATCGCAAGTTAAAAAGAAAACAAAAAACAAGCATAAAAATAGCAGCAACAACAACAAAAAATAAACAAAATAACTCCAAGGGAAAATTCAAGTCTGATTGTGAGAAGTGAAAGGACAAGTTTCTTTGATTTTTCTTGCTTTGGTTTTTAAAGAAGTAGTAGGAACAAAGCTGTCAGTTTGAAAAAAAAAAAGAAAAAAGAAAAAAAAAAAGAGAGGGAAACCAAAGCTGATGATAGTGATTATTTATTTATAATTAAGGCAGAATTACAATTTTAACATGTGAAGAGTCAGCACAGCACACAGGGGAAAACCTGAAGTTTGCTCAAACTGTGTTTCAGTCCCAGCTCAGCTATCTAATGGCTGTGTGACCTCAAACACGTGATCTACAAAGTGCCTCAGGCTCCTCACGTTAACATGGAGATAATCATACTATTTATCTGAGAAGGTTGTTGCAAGGATGCAAAAAAATTAAGATACCTAATGCACACAGAAGAACTTAAAATCTGGCATCTAATAAATTCCATATAGTAATGTTACATTTAGAAATCCAAAATAAAAATGAAAAAATATTATTGGTTAAATTCTTTATAGTACATAATCTACATTGTATACTATTAGTAGAAATTATAATGATCAAAATAACGCTTTTATTTGGTTGCAGAAATATTTTACATTCTTCCAAGATGATTTTATTCCAACCTGTCATTTACAATCTCTCTTAATATAAAACTTCAACAGAGAATTCCAAAGTTTTTGCATTTCTTTTTTTAATGACAATACTGAACAATGTTTCACGTTGAAAGAAAAAGAAGGAACGAAATATGGAATTCATTTTTTTATCAGGAATACTGCCTGAGGAAGAACAACTACATTTCTGTTGTTAGGTACTGAATGCTGAAATCACAGCAATGATTGAATGATTCATGGCTTAGCTGTGTTCACATATTTTTTTTCTGCTTTAGAATCTGCCATCAACTAGTGGTTTAGATTTGATACTGATGATACTGCATAAAAGAGTCCATCAGGATGAATAGCAAGTGACATGGATAAGAGTATCACATGACACATGTAAGATGCCTTCACCGTTAGAGTCTACAATGTATTTGGAACAATGCATTACAGGTGTGTCTTCACCAATATGTAAGAAACTAGGGAAGAATTATTCATTAAATTTAACTCAATCATTTGTATAGTCAATGTTAATACAAAGAAGATATAATAACAAGAAAAGGAAAAATTTCCCAGGAAATCATGTGAAATATTCTTCACACAAGATGAAATAAATGTTATGGAAGCCATGGTAAAATTGTTGAGATAAAGGTGAAACAACCAGATAAACAATCAATCAAACTTCCGGGAGAGTTTATCATTAAGATCTTAGAATAAGGCATATGTTGAGACTATTATTGCACTCCTAATTAATGTCAAAATGTTTATTGGCTACTGTTTCAACATACAATTTTATATCTCTGACCTATTTTGCAAATTAAGGACCTTAAAATATTGCAGATCATTGCATTCATCATCTGTGATCTCTACTTCTGAACCAAACCAAACAACAACAAAAAAATAAAACCACTTGCAACATCAAAAAGCTGCTTTAAGTGAATTGTCACTAAAATTCCCTTCAGGGTAACAAAATGCCTTAGGAAAGATATTATTAGACTCCAGTGTCAAAGAGGCTATGAAAACCAAATGTCTCTCTGAACAAAAGGTCCATTCTACCCCAAGTTCATCATCTGCACACAGAAAAAGACAAGGATAAGAAGAATATGTACACATTTGTGTATACATTTTACAAACCACAAAAACACTATGAAATGAAAATAGGGACCCATATGATAGTTAAAAAATAGATGCCCGACGAAATTTTATTAGCTGAAATTGTGCATGAGAACTTAACATTATGTTGTGATGCTCTTTAATTATTTAGCTTAATATTTAAAGAGTGTGTTAGTCTGTTTTCATGCTGCTGATAAAGACATACCTCAGGCTGGGCAATTTACAAAGGAAAGAGGTTTCATGGAGAACTCACAGTTCCATGTGCCTGGGGAAGCCTCACAATCATGGCAGAAGGCAAGAAGGAGCAAGTCACATCTTATGTGGATGGCAGCAGGCAAAGAGAGAGCTTGTGCAGGGAAACTCCCATTTTTAAAACCATCATGCCTGTAATCCCAGCACTTTGGGAAGCCCATGTGGGCAGATCACGAAGTCAGGATATCGAGATCATCCTGGCTAACATGGTGAAACCCCATCTCTACTAAAAATATGAAAAATTAGCCGGGTGTGGTGGTAGGTGCCTGTAGTCCCAGCTACTTGGGAGGCTGAGGCAGGAGAATGGTGTGAACCTGGGAGGTGGAGCTTCAGTGAGCCGAGATCACGCCACTGCACTCCAGCCTGGGCAGCAGAGCGGGACTCTGTCTCAAAACAAAGAAACAAACAAAACCATCAGATCTCAAGAGACCCATTCACTATGATGAGAACAGCACAGGAAAGACCTGCCCCCATGATTCAATCATCTCCCACCAGGTCCCTCCCACAACATGTGGAAATTATGGAAGCTACAAGATGAGATCTGGGTGGGTCACAGAGCCAAACCATATCAAAGAGGGAGAGGTAGTTTTGAGATCTACCCTAGTTCTAACTATTCCTACAATATGCTGGACAATTTTTTTCTTTTTAACAAATTTGGAAAAGCTTTGACTAATTAATAAACTATGTGGTTCACACAGTGTATTTCTTGTATACGTTTGAAGCAATCCTGGTCAACTAAACAAAATAGCTAACCTCCTAAGAAAGTGAGAACTACAGTTCATATCATGAAAATATATTTGAAAGACATAATTTAGAAGGTTTCTTCAAAATATTTTTTGCTGTAACCATGGTAAGAATTTCTTCACACACAGAATTTCTGTAGGTTTCAAAAAATACAAAGATAAGAAATCTAAAAATTGAACTTTGTACTAACACTCATAAATATTTTAGATACTATTTTTCAACAAAACAGACAACTAAGAATCCTTGAGAGTGATTAATCATCTACATATGCCTAATTATTTTGTGTATACACCAAATGTTTATAAACATGACATAACCTGAATTTTCTTAAATTTCTATATTTTTAAAGCTTTGTTGACCTCAAAATTCATTATTTAAAATTACCTTTCCATGAATTTACTTCCTTTTAAAACCTTTTTTATTGGCTAATCTTGGTAGAATAAACCAAATGTTGACTGTCTATATGACCCATGGTAAACTAACTGCTATATAACAGAAGTTTCCAGAATTTATAATGGTTCAAACACAATAAAAGTTGACGTCTTACTCAGGTAACATTAGTTAGTAGTTGGATACATCAGTGGGTGATCCATCTCCTCACAGTCATTTAGGGATTTATGTTCATAAATATTTGTCATCTACCATGTGTGGCTTCTAAAGTCAACCTAGGGATTATCTCCATTGCAGCTTGCCATAAAGGGTGAAGGACATGAAGTCACATTGTGCAGTTTAAGGACTAGACCCAGATGGCACTTCTTCTGATCATTCTTTTGGTTTGAACTTGGTTACATGACCACATCTATTTTCAAAGCAGACTTGAAAATAAGTGGAGCTGTGTCCCTAAAAATAGGAGTTAACATCTCCTACAATAGGTAGCACAATTCACTGCGTTCATGAGCTCTTAGAAGGCAGGAATCTTCCTAAAATTATAGACCACCTGATTGGGAGGAGAATAATGGCTTTAACTGTTCTTTATCCATTACAGATGCATATAACTGATTGATATTTATGAAGCCAAGTTGTATCAATTTGAGAAACTTTCAAAATGACTGACTTTTATCATAACACATAGTGAAAAGCAATGCCTTTTGAGGACGTTGGGTAAAATAAACTCTGGGCCTTCTACTGACCTCAGATAGGAGCCGATCATAGTAGGAAACCTTCATATAAATCAAGGACGTCTTCATACACCTCCAGAGTTTCGAATGACAGCAGCTTGGAATTGCCAAGCTCCACTCTTGGTTGGACAACTTGTCTAGTCTTCCGGGTGTGGCTGCGCATCCGTAGATGGGTGAGTTGTGACACGCGGAAGAGCTTTGAGGAAAGCATCGTGACTGACATCCGCTGCCGGAAGTCCCTGCTGCTGAGCAGTACGGCGCCTCCTACAGGCGATAGGGAGCTCTCAGGCTACCAAGCGGGATCTAAGGGGAACTTTCAACTTGCTCCAAAACTTGACAGTGTAGACAATGCTAAATAATAAGGGGGGTACAATAACCTGGTTCCCAACTCCGGTACATGCTGCACGTTGCCTCCAGGCCAATCTGGAAACACATCTTCAATCCTGCCGTGCTCTTGGTCAAGACTGCGGGGATTCCTCATTTATCCCAGATTCCTTGGTGGTGTTTTTGAAGACCTTTACAATTGTGAGCTAACCTACCCGATAAATGTATCCCCAACTACCTACCTGTTAAAAACATTCACTGCAGCTAATCTGACTCACCAGCCCTCAAATATGATGTATATATTTTTTCACTCATACCATGAACATTTGACCATTTTTTTCTTTGCCTAGATAATATCTTGATTTTCTTTCAAGATGAATCAAGTCTGAATTTCTCTATAACAAGCAGAATTCAGAATAAGTTCTAGCCTCCTTTTATATCCTGTAGCCGTTATCACCTAAACCACCCATTTTTCTCCTGGTTTATTAGCACTTGAACTGTTTGCAATATGTTTCTTTTCCTTATGCTCCTTCACTGCGGCAACTAAATTTTTAAAACATCAGAAAAAAATTGATTTTGCCTTTTTTCATCCCCCAATGTGCTTCCCTTATGGAATGCTTGATAAACATGCACTGACTAGTCTACAG